>NW_027286292.1:5627500-6057500 GCF_022747635.1 Hetaerina americana | reverse complement strand
AGTAATCAACCCGAAGTTCGGTTTAGTAGGTGATGGTAGAGTTCACCCAGTACTAAGCCCTATGCGGCGTGTGAAAATTCAAACATCAGGGTAGGGGGGCCAGTTCCTTTCCCTGTGCCGGTTATGGTTTCCCAGGAAGACCTGGTACCCGAAAAATCACTTTAGCTATATATATATATATATATATATATATATATATATATATATATATATATATTTATATATATAATCATGTTAACTGTTCTTATGGTGCGGAAAATTATTAAGTTTTTGGTGGATGACTGCTGATAAAATTAAGTTCAATATATATGTTTCACATAGGTCTGTTGGTCGTATCGTGTCATGTGAGTTGATGTCGTCGTTATTTTAACATTTTACTAATAATTTAACTTCTCGTTAACGATGGCGAAAAGAAGCGTTAAGATATTGTCTTAATAGTATATTTGAATGTTCATAAGGGTAACTGTAAAACAACTGAACGTTACTTTGAACAAAATTTAAATAAGAACCTGATTACCAACATAATAGGTAGTCCATTCATATTTGCACATGTAAGTAGAGATGTATGAATAATTATACACCTGACGCAACCTACCGAGCACACATGTCCTTTGATTTTTACGCATCGCAGAACTGTTCAACATGGTGATCGATCACTACTTCTATTTGCTCGGCCACCCACTTCGGAAGTTGGAAATCGATTACCTGACATGGCCATCTCATGGATATTGCCTTTGGGTGGGACGGGGAGAGAAAGAGGGAGACATATTCTGTATTTCACTTGACGTGCGTTCTCTGATACGGGCGGAGAATAAGAGGAACTTGGGTACATGGTAAAAACCCAGTACACACGACATGTCACACATTGGAGTACATTTTAATTATTTTGAAAAGGCGTTGATTAACAGTTCAAGTTGTTTTTCCACCATAAACTTGAGATGTAGGCAGCAAGTGCTTACCATTGCCTCGATGGGATGTACGATATTTCATTTACTTCATTCGTCAATTCTCATATATCGAAGAATTATGATGCCATTCCTCAATTAAAACGGAACGATTGTCGACACGTTGTGCCCAAAATATGTACTAGATAAGGTTCGATATAATAAATTGTTTTTAATTGACCGTTAAACTTAAAATAGTTTTCCTGTAGTTACGGCAGTAAGGGCATCTAAATATTGCTTTGGGTGAAATTTTAAATTCAGGTAGCTCAATAGACGCTAATATTTCATAATTAGGTATTTTTTACCATGAATTTCATTATCTTTGTTTCGTGAGTAGTTAAAATAGTAAATACTCTGTTGTTTGTGATTTGCTAGATTCCGCATTCCCCATCTCTCTTGAGTTCGTCCTTTATTTGTATTCCTATCCCTATAACTTATATCTATTCCCATGTGAATGAATATATATATATATATATATATATATATATATATATATAATAAATATACAGGTAAATATGTACGAGTACATTAATAATTTTCTAATTGGTAGTCAATTAATTTCCCTAATAACCACCTTTTCCGGACAGAAATATTGAACAACTACCTTTTCATTCAATTTAATACGGAATCGATCGCCTTCCCATGCCCCGTTTCCTTTCCCCTATTGTCCTTTAACCATAATCTACCTCTACCTACCCGCGCCTTGTTCGCGGCAAGAGTTACCTAGTCGTCCGTCTCACGGTCAAATTCTTTGGCCCCGACGGGATTTTGTCCATCATTGAGGGTTTTACCTTTTACCCCCGCAGGATCTACGCGCGCGCAAAAGGAGTGTCTCTATGAACCACCGAGGGTGGCAGTTTGTGGAGAATTAGTAGAAAACGACCGTGGTGTGCAAAGAGGATTGATTTTTCCTCTCCCAAGAGCTTTGTTTTCATTTGAAGCCTCTTTTTCGTTTCGAAGGCAACGTCTTTACACGCATGAGTTACCTCAGAGTTTTTTCTCTCGGACCTCAGTTGTAGACCTTTTTGTGATGCCCTGCATCGCTCAAAAATTGAATAAGGGTATCGAGAAGAGTAAGAGTCGATCACTGTGGAATTCCTGCGAATAACGCTGAGAGAGGCAGGTGAGGGAGGTTCTTTATGTATATTCAGGAATACAGCCGAGGATGCATCATATTCACTTTTCGGTAGGTTTTGTGGAATTTCATTGGCTTCAAATTCTTAGCTTTTACTCCTATTTGTAGTTAAATAATATCTTTGACAATATTATTTTAGCGCAATATGCGATCTATGACCATTGAGTTACTCATTTCATTGGCGGGACTTAATAATTTCCTTACCATAACTAGCAATATCGTTTCCTATGGGCACAGATATTGTTCTTGAAATATATTTCAAAAATATGGAAAATGATTCTAATTTGATTTAAATTCCAAATACTCTTTTTTGAAATAGTTACATCCATTGCAGTTAAAAAAATATTTTAGGCAAATATACTTACAATTTTAATAGTCATAAATTATGAAAAGTTCCATATGACTTTCAGGTTAGCCACTATTATTCGCTGGATATGACATGCATGATGTCGATGGAATGCGATGTCGTGCACCGTTTGGATTCATTTCTTTATTTCATTTGGTGGGCGATGTATTCCATTTATTTAGCTGGATAATCGTCTTTATTTTGGAGAGAGATTGAAACTGGGGTGCATCTTCTGCCACCTAACTCCTAAACCTTAATTTGGACAATTAAAATTCGTCGTAAATGCATTCATTTGGAGGACATTAAAATCTGTTGTGGCTATTGACTGTGGTTTAGCAACATTTTATGATGACGTGAAAGATAGCGAACAGATTTATAAGATACAACCTCATTTTGTTAAAGATTTATGTTATTTTATAATAGAATTGCCGAGAGTCTGAACTGAAAATAGAGCAAAATAAAGATGAATATCATTTCTCATATGAAAATAAAATTTCTTTGTATGATGTAAAATGAAGTAACAAAATTTATGGGAAAAGTAGATGCATAGAAATCTTAGCCTAAAAAAGTATTAGCCCACATTTTTCGTAAGGAAATCCGATAGGACCATACGCAGACCTCTCCTATATCAGCCATAATAATTTTCAGGAGTACATCTTCCGCCCTTTGGAAACTATTTGTGGCGTTGTGAATGATAGCCTTCGCTAAACTGCTAAGAAGCAATGCTCGCTCTTCTCCGTACGCACACACATGATACTCAAAATACCATCACACTGACAACAACGCGACAGGAGATGCGAAATTTACGAAATTTAGAGAGCAGCTAAACTTTCTGTTGGTTGAGTAAGTTAAGTAAGAGTTATATAAGTTAGATCCTGATCCGCGTGATTACCTTCGAGTAACGAATACACTTCTACAAGAATTTATCTCAAAGGAAAATTAAAAGTTTAAAATTTCTGGGGGAGGAACGCAGTGAACAAGACAGCTTATTCAATAATATGATGTGGGTGGATGGTGCTGTTACTGAGTCTGTGAGCTTATTTTCCGTCAAGTGACGGCAAACCTAATTCCTCTAAAGGTCTGTTAGATTCGTTTTCTAATCGTAACAGTTTTGTACCAATAAATTGGTCCTTCTTTGAACTTTTATCAACCATTTCTCCGATGGAACCCAGATTCTTGCGGCGTATTTAAAATTGGACCTTGCTAATGCAAATTAATATCTAACCCTATCTTTCACTTCAACTGTCCACACTACCCACCTATGGAAGCCGCGTTTTTTCAGGTTATCCACACCTCTTCAAAAAACGCGCTTGGCAGAAAGTCAGCAACTTTTAACAGCTTGATACAACGAGTATTGCCAAATCTCTTAAAACCCGTTGCCCTGATTAAAGAAATAGCCTCGATTAAAAAAGGGCTGTAACCAACGGTTACACACAGGGTATCACAAACAGCATATATATCTACATCTACACAATACCCCGCAAGCCACCAAAAGGGCGTTTGGTGGGGTTTTAGGTCACCAGCCATGTATGCACAATCCCAATCATGTTATCTTGGCATAACTATTAGTTTGACCATGCCCTGAAGATCATGGCACAAAGTTAAACGGGACTACTAAATTTGCTAATCATTTGAAAATAACGTTCTACAAATTAGTAGATGACAATATTCTTATTAAGTGTTGCTAATCTTTGAAAATCCTTCGTAGTTTTTCTCAGTACAGTCACAGAGAATTCTGATGAGCTTTAATATTTCTTCCAATGTTATTTCGCTGGCTAAATATGCCACAAATCTGTGGGAAAGAAATTCACATCTAATTTTAAAATATTGAGACCACATAATATATGGTTTGAATTAAAAATCAATTTTGTATGCCAAATATTTTTTTAGAATTAGGAAGTGTGAGCTGTGCGTACGGATTCACACGAATTTTATAAGGTGCCGGAAATTAAAAAAATAAATTTACAGAATTAAAAATTAATATGTTGAACTCCTCAAACAATTATTTCATTATTTTCTTATATGAGAGTACAATCCAATTTCGTTGTCAATTTATGAAATTGCGTTATTTACGATTAGGCATAAAAATTGTAATCTATGAAAGCACTCTTCTGGTGTAAAAACAATTAAATAAGCATAATAGCATAGGAATTCCGATCATCGAGCCCCAACAGGATTGCACGAAACGTCTGAAATCGTACTTCAATGAACTGCTCCTCATTTGCGCAACTGGGTTTCGTACCCCTTTTGGGCAAGGATCGTTAGCTTTGATTTTTACCAAATTTTCGCATACTGGCGTACAACTGTAGGCATTCCTATAGTTTTTAAAGTACCGCTCTCGAGTCTAATGCAATTTTAAATGTGTCGATTTCTTTAATCTTGCTATTAGAAAAATTTTACCCAATGTAAGGGTACCGTATTCCTTTTTACCCAATGGCTATATATTAACCCCCTTATACTAATTGGTAATGTTACAAAGCCGTGGTTTAGGTATTACTCCAATAAATAACTTTTCTTACTCAAAATGTAAACATTGATTTCTGTCAGGGATAACAATGAGCTTCATTGGGCAAAGCCGCAAGATCAGCAAATGCATAGTTTTATGCATAATCATCATGTATGGCGTTTTCATTGCATTGCGCGTTGTTAAGCTAATTCTAATCCTAATAAGCTTCCGCTTATTTAAGCATTCAGAGAAATTTGACCGAAATCCCTTCATCCCTTCCCTATATAGATCTATTCATGGATGGTTTACTCGACAATTATTTGCTGGCTGCTTCCAAACGATGTACGCACTAGCATTCTGTACCAATCCCGATAGACATTACTTAAACTTCTTTTACTTTCTACATCTACTAGTATTTCACTATCTCCTTTCATCTGTAGCTTTTTCCCTTCATTATTTCATTCATTTACGAATACAGGTTTCTCTTGCACTAAGAAAATATCCTTTTTCACCTTTATGGTCTGCGTGTATAATATTGTTCTCTATTAAATTCCTCTCCGAATTTCACCCTCTTCCATTGGTTAGCTTATATCATTTTCACATTTTTTGGATATTATAAATATGTTAACTTAGGATGAAATCGATTACTTGAATTCTTAGAAAGTGGAATAATAATGCAAGCTATTTAAGAAAATAAAACAATTATTCAACCGTTTACAGTTTCAGTTGAAACCTTGATGTTTGGAATATTCTGACTTGATTATTCCAATTCTGATGACCTTGCAGTAGAAACAGGAAAATTGTAATACAATTTAAAAATAGAATTAAAAAGTTTAGTTATAAAAATAATGATAAGGGTCTCTCTTTCCATGATAATATTAATTGTGTGATATTAATGTAGAAAAACGAGGGAATGTTAAATATCAAAAAATTGTAAGGGGACACTAACTTGTATTATTAAAAAAAAAGGGATTCATGTGAAGTGCGATTACGCTTCCATAGTGTCAAACAATTACACCCTGCTCATTGGGATTAGCATTAACATAGTGACGGAGCGTTCGAATGTAATCGATCTGTCCAGAAAGTTACTTACGTTTTCGCCTAAAGTGGCGGTGGATAATGCTAGAGCCAGTATCTTGATGTCTAAACGTTCCTACACTCAGTACGCATTCTGCTGTGGAATGTTGCAGACCATGGTTCTTCTACTTGGTCACTACGAATTGGTAAATTGTGCGTGGCGATAAAAAATCCCGCGAGTTGTGAAGTGCGATCCGTTCTTAGGTTTTTACTGGCAAAAAACACCATTGAAATAATTTAATTTGTAATTACACACACCTTATTAAAAACATACTTTATTTTAAGTGTTTTTTAAATGAAGTGTGTGGAAATACAAAGTAAATTATTTCATTTCATTTCAATATGTTATGCAAATTCCATGAAGTTACGCCTGAGAAAACAATTTAAAAAAAACAATGGTTTAAGTTTCAAAAACCATAAGATATAGTTCCAAAATAGCCGCACTAATATTCACGACGTGGACCCCAGTGGTAATTCTAGCCATGTGACAGATGAACTGACGTTGAACATCAACGAAAAAGTTCGTGGAAATCGTCGTTTTACGATAACGGATATCTCGCTAGGCATGACTTGAAGGGCGGCGCTTTGAAAGTAACGCAGAATTACATGCTTTTGTAAACAAATAGTTAAAATTTAAGGAAGCTGATATCTTAAGGGATGAAAGTTAAAAGCTTGAGTGCTGTTACAATAAGTGCCTCAATTTGAATTGTAACCATACCATAAAATAATTTAAGCAAGTGTCTGTCAAATGAATGTAATAAATAGTACTTTGTCTTTTCACGTGGTATATATTTTTTTTTATACGTAAGTTACATTCTGGACAGCTTTGTATTTATTTATTAATATTTCAACAATAATCTGGAAACAACACTTCTGGACCTTGTATCGGTGCTTTAAGATTTTACTCAATTGCAAACAATCAAACCCAAAGATGAAGAAGATCCCCCCTGGTTGGAATCGAATCCGAGACCTCTGGGTTAGCAGGCAGAGACGCTAAGGCGCCACCGGGGCCGGGAATATATATCATGTTTCACTACCCATTGACTCTGACTTTGACGTGGTGGGTGTCCTAATAACCCCTAGACCTCTGTAGGGGAGAGCAATGAAATATGCTCGTGGTACATCCCAAACCCATCCCAAATAGGCATAGGGTTTTTGTAAGAAACGAAAGGTGCACGCAGTGTCTGCTCTTGAGTGATCCGGCTACAAAGGCGTCTCACATTGTGACGGCCATGTGAGTGATGTGTCAAATTTAAAACTCCATTGAAGAAGTAACGGAAAATCATATCAATATTTTATTCCATGAATGTTATAATGAAGCCTAGAGAGACAATGGCAACAACGAGATTCAGCCAACTACCCGTATGTCGTGGATAGCAGCAGAAGAGGTAATTACCGTCATCATCTCACAAATATTCTTGACAAACGAAATCAGTAATAGAAGTACTTAAGACACAGAAGAGGTTAGGAGTAGTTAGAATATGCCGTGTATTATTTAGGGGAGGGTTAAGTTTGGAATATTAGAATATGAATGAAGAAAATTGGTCAGTTTACTCACAAGATTCCATTTATGGGCAAAGCATGCTGTGCTGACTATATAAAATGTTTTCCTAAGTATTTTGTTCAATAGCATTTGCCATTTGTTTGAAATTTCACTGTTTACTTTTTTAAATCGATGGTAATCGATTTGAATAGTAAGCGACCGTGCTAGGAAGGGTGGATTATTTATTTCAAAATTCTATGCAGCCAAATCAAGGTATACTTATTATATAAAAATTGAGTTTACTGCCCCAGCTATCGACAGCTCTTCTGGCATGCGTAAATATTATTCACATTTGCATACAATAGTGCGTGTAGATGTATTGACCTTAAAATTCTTATTAAAAATCAAAAAAAATTGTAATATTATAAAAAGCAGGTTTTGATTTTGCATTCGTTGTGTTAAATTAAACCCTTATAAATCTCAGCGGTGGTTTTCATGGTACAATGAACATGTATTTCATCCCAATGCTGCATGACTGTTTTCTCTATGCATATTAGCGAGAGAGTGCTCGGGCCTAATTGGGTTCGTGGGGCTCATATCTATTATGTGTTGACGAAAGCGTAGGTAAAAGTGAAAACGGTGTGTGAAGAAAACGCCATGCGGGGGTGGAAAATAACTCGGACAAAAGGACGGTGGGGCTAGGAATTGGATTCACACGATAATAGGTATGTTAGGACACTCGTGCGAAACCATACGGATATGGGGATAAAGTGAACCCTTTTGTTAGTTATGATTAATCCCTTAAAATAAATGCAGACGGTGGCATCATCTTCTCGTCTTTCTCCTTATAAATCTTTGCCTGTGCTGGAATGGTAGGGTTAGTGTAGGTGACCTTATCAAAATTAGGAATCCTTTCTACCGCGTCGCGCCATCTGAATTCCATCCGTCGTCCCCCGTTTCGCCAAACCCCGGGCCTTTTCTTTATCAAATCCTCCTTTGATGTTGCCGCAGCAGTAGTTTCTGCTTCCGCTTGCTCTCCCTCCCCTCGCTCTTCAACCCCACTGCAGGGTCTCATCTCTTCCTCGCTCATCCTCGCCACACTTGTCCTCGTTCTCTTCCACGCCGCAACTTTTCAGCTGAAGAAACAGACAGCTTGTTTCATTCACGTTGAAATTTCGCATTTGTCTTTTAGCCTGGCGTCGCATTGCATATCAATCCGCATCGCTATTCTCCATTTTATTCTGGTGTAAAGTTCCCCTTTCATTTATACTTTTGTCAACTAGAAAGAATAAGTGTAATTTGGTTACGCGTCTTTTTGATCCTATACTGATACGCGATTGTTTTGTTGAAACTTTTGGCAAATAACGTTTTTCATTGTTAACAATAATCACTTCTGTCAAGGAGCAGAAAATCGGTTGCAGTTATTTATTTGGCGAGAGAATTTGTGGCATTTTGACTTTAAAATGCTACCATTCTGGGGAAAGACATTTTTGAAAGAATATTTTAGGATATTCATATTTATGAAGTATTATTAGACTTCCTTAGTAACATTAAAGAGGATGAATTTAAAATTAGGCGATAGTATAAATACGTTTATATTTCCTTATTCCTTCAACCCTCAGATAGGGAGGAACACCATTATGTAGATAACATACTAATTGCTTATCTGCTGAACTGCTGAACTAATGTAGAAAACTTTATTTTCGATGTTCTGGTAACCTATTTTCAACTTTCTATTAGGTTATATATTTTGTGTTAAAATTACTTTTCCTTATCTCTTTCATTAATAATACTTACATTCCTATTTAAACGTGTGTTTTTACTACTAATTTTATTTGGGAGAACTAGTAAATTTGAAACTAGTATTATACTAGTATTATATGAAAATTCCTTCGTTTGTTCCCGTGACCTGAAGTTAGAAGTAATTAGCGCAATTGCCCAAGGTATTTTACTGTGCCAATGGCTATACATTTGATAAATGTTTAATGAAATCGAGTAAGAGCTAGTTAGATTTTAATGAATAATTCCAAATCAAGTTATTCTCTCTCTTCTCAAATATGCACATCTAATGCATGTCTCCCCTGTCGTAAATCCATTTAACTTTATGATTATGCTTAGTCTATTTTTTTCTTTTTGGAAGAAATATCTTACCCAAATTGGTTCATTTTTTTATGATATAGCATTAAAACATTGGATATAATAAACTATGCAACAGTTTCATCCGTCAAGAGCATGTATGTTACAAAAGTTTCGCTATGGGCTAACATCAATATGAAGGATTCGGTAGTAGTAGTAGTAGTTTTTAGAGGAGGCGACCGACAGCTGAGGTCATTTGCGCCTTAGGGGATGAACAGGAAAGGATGAAGGGTGGAGAGAAATCCGGCGTCGGCATTAGCCTACTCTTTGCGAAAGGCGCCCAGGGGTCCGCAGCTTAACGTCCCATTCGACGGACGGCGTACCCAATCTAAGTGCCATCCACAAAGCACCTCAAGTAGTGATCGAGATACCTCTGAAAAATATTCACCACCGCCGGGATTTGAACCCGAGCCTTCTGGGTGGGAAGCCAGTAAAGTAGCCACCGCACTAATTTGATCACCGAAGGATTCAGTTAATTTGAATTCATAGGATGAGAGCTTTCAATTGATTTGAGAGCTGTTATCCGGTGTTTAAGATCTAATTGGGTTTCCTACAGCTACACAGAACCCTCAGTTGCTGCCGCAAGGGAGTGCGGCGGAGAGTGGTGATGCAAAAGTCATATATGCTCCCCTAATAGTTAATTCTAAATTCTATGCTAAAGTAGCATACATTTCAGTGTATTCTACTTTAGTAATTGAAACACGCGGACGTTTGCATTCATACATGTATGAAGAATTAAAAAAATGACAAAGTCGTGACGATATTTTCTTTAAAAAAATGTATTCGTGTGCTTGGCTTCGATTTTTGTATGATTTTGTACCGCAAAAGGGAAGACGGGATCATGAATTTGCCGGCGAAGGTGTCCTTATCTCTTATTTTTACTCGATGATCGAATCTAGCATAAACATTTTGTCCAAAAATGATTCCATCAGTGTTACAATAAAACTCAGATGTCAGGCAACTTTCTTTGAACTTCTAAGTCTGGCCTGATACCTTCTTAAATCAAGAGGCTCCCAAAATATTTCCTCCAGCATACCCCTTATTGAAACTTTTAGCAAATCTATTGGAATTTCTCCGAATTTAAGCCATTAGTTAATTATGGATTCATTCGGTGAATCTTGAATACTTGCAGCGAATCTCATATGTGAATTAACTAAAGGGGTATAAAACCTTTCTCTTACCTTTTCACCATATTTTGCTACATCCTGTCCGAAGAACCTTTCTATCTTTAAGACTAAGCGAACATATGTTAAGAGGAATCTTCCCTCTGATGTTTATACGATAGTAAAATTCAGATTTCATAGTTGCAAATTATTTCACTTCTCCTTAGTTACTAAAAAAGCAGTGATTTACGTCTTGTCATATTGTCGGTTCAAACTTCACTGCCATGTAATTTATGATATAAATATTAATATATAGGTACCAACTGCCATCTGGAATCTTATATAGGTACCACCTACTTCTGTACCACCTGCAAACTTCTGGTATCATTTCTTTACGAATTACTAACTATCTGCAATTAATCTTACTTTTCTTCTAGTTTGGGATATTGGAATAATTTATGTATGTAACCCAAAGTAATTAGAGATATCGGGTTTCATGGAAATGGTTTTTTTAATATTCTGATTGAAATGCCAATGTGTTAGATTTTATTGCGAGCAGATTGTACTTTTAAACGCGGTTTTTCTAAACACGCCGTGAATTTGTTGTACCTTGCATGTCGGGGAAACGTTTGGTGACGAAGGGTGAGGAAAAAGCTGCTTATTACGAACTAAGTGAGCTTCTTACATTATGGGTATCTACATGCACGCCTTACCTTCATCTGTCAAAATAGTCCTTAGCATAATGAGTACTGTGGCTAACTGTCTAATAATGCATTTCTCATTTGGAATAACTACGGCATTATTGTTCCAATTGTTGGCTATTGAAACGTCTATGAAACTTTTTGAGGAACTGTGATGAAGAATATTTGGTATATTAAATTAAATAGTCCTTTATATATGTAATTCTGTTTTTTTCTAACTAATAGCTACGATTCCATACTACTTAGTGCATAGGTGTTTAGAGTTCGTTTACAGACATAAATGCTGACTGTAAAAGAAATAATCTATTCCGCAGGGCTGCAAAATATTTCCAATAGATGTATTCTTAAATATAAAACTGAATGAAGCCTTTCATTTGACTAAAGTTTGAGAATTTTCTCTATCATTAAGCTATAAAATTAATTAAAAAATGGGTAGTTTATTTATACGGAAAGTAATTATTGAAAACAATGCCTCTCCTACAGTGGTTAAAAAGCTGTTATCATTGCGTAATAAGGCTATAATAATACAGTTAATTATGAAACACAACTCATTTTTTATGCCGATTTGTCATTTTGGTACTAAATACTTTAATTTTATCTATAGTTCAACGCTTATGCCATCATTGCCCAAAACAAACCCCATCATTGCGGATTTTATAACACTGTTTACCCTTTATACATGTCTAATTTGCCTGGTTAATTTTTATTTCATCGTCGATATTTTTATTCAAATGTCTCGAGTACATGAATTTTGAGGGAGAAAGTCATAGATTAGGATTTTCACAATAAACCTTTTGGTGACCATTTTTATCAAAAAAGTAGTGTTTTTTTCTCCGTCTGCAGCAGGATATCAGCGAAGGAAGAATCAAAAGGGAGTGTCCAGAATAATCCAATCCAATAGGGATTTATTTAGAAAAGAACGATAAGCTGCAAATACGACCAGTGCAGTGCAAAGAGTACAAACGTCGCAGAAAGGGGGAGTCCTTGCAATGGCTATTAGATATCAAAGAAACACTGAGAAAATATAGTAGATCAACGGTATAACTGAATAATGTGGACTTTAAAGATGTAATGAAAAGAGAAGAGTATATTAGGTCCTGACAAGAACGGGTAAATTCATTTTGACAATTTCTCAGTCAAATGAAAATGAAGTCTTATACCTAAATCAATAGAAACATAGAAGAAAGGAGCGACGGAGAAAAGGGAGATGGAGAAATAGGTAAAGAGAATAACTTAATACCGTAAAATCAATGAGGGTGTGAAGAGATAGGTGGTGCGTAGGAGGCTTGAAGGGTGACTAAAACTAGTTATCGGATTATTAATCTATGCCAAGTTTTGCATATGAATGGTCTTTATTGATTTCAGTCAATTTTTTCCAGTGGTTAAAATTGGTGGAAGCACTCTAATTAATTCTCGCAAACGCACCGTATCAGTTAATTAGTAGAATTGCTGATATTTCGGTTTTGTCTAACGAAGCTCATTGTTATCGCTGACAATACAGAAATTAATGTTTGCCCCTGGAAATCACCGAAGAAATTAATCCCTTATGGTTTATATGTAATATGAACAATTAGGCTAATGAAGGAATATGTGCATTGACGTTGAGATAACTAGGATTATAAACCCTAATGATGGTTAATAGTAGTCTAAAAGCATTATGACGTAATAATTGTAATAACATCAAAGTAGGCTCTTTAATGAATTATTTACTTTTATGAATGGATAGTCGAGTGACGTTTGCTGCTAAAATATTCACAATCATTTTTCTGCAATGGGGATTCCCAAATATTAAAACAACATAGAAATTAAAGATTCAAATTATATTTATACGATAATGTTGTTTGACTTTTTAATTGTGACAGTGATCCTTTCTTCGCTATTTAATGAAAATGCACAACACAATTGGCTTATTATTAGCGTAATTAATATATAAGAACACTCCCATTCCATCCAAATTATTTCGGATATTATTTTCGTATCTATGATTCCCTTCAACAATACTTCTGGAAATACTGGTATATAATTCTGGCATACCACTGGGTAATTAAAGCGATTTTTCATGAAAAGTTTTACCCATTTGAAGTAAAAATGATTTCGTCAGGAGGTAATATTCCCAGTCTTAGAGAAATAACCTTATGCTTAAAAAAATCTCATGAAATATGTATGCATTTGCTTTTAGTCGTAACGTATTCCCTTTCACGTTCTTTAAGGTGATTATAAACGATGAAAACTGGAGATGAAATGACGTTGTACGGAGAATTAATTGAAATTGAGAATATTTTAATTCAGGTGGTCAAATATCTTCCAATCAAGAAAAGGAAGGAAGACGCTTTGTGTGGGAGGGAAAAATTGGTGAAGATTCATTTTTTCATCAATTTTAGTCTGTATGCCACAGTTTGGTCAAATTAAAATAACATCATCATTGAAGAGTGGGTATAGTCACCATCACCCTATGGTCTTCCAAATTTTCCTTCATATTTCATTTGTCTTTGGATTTGGTAACCGAAACCTCAACCCTGATATCTTAAAATTTTTATTTTTTTTCTAATGCTTTTACAATAGTCCTTGGAAAGAAACGCGGCACGGAGAATTTTTTTCCGAAAGATGGATTAAGTTTCATACCACCTGTCACTATGCCATGCACAGTTATTGCTGAGTTTTCTGTAGTACAATAAGTAAACCTTTATTTCAGATGCATTCATAAAACATATTAGAGATTTTAAATGAATAAGGCAGCAAAACTTTTATTAAGGTACAAGTTATTATATTAAACATGTATAATGTTATACTACACGGAACATACATCTTGTATATTACATTCCTCCACACAAGACATTGAAACAAACTAAAACTGTTAAAGTTTGAAATACCAGAACGCAGAGAACTTGAGGTTTTTGCAAATATAATTGTAATTTTACGAATATTTTTTCGATATTAAATTATTTCTGAACAATACTCAGTTGATTTAAGAGATATGACGACGAAATTTTCGTTGGCAAAGGAATGGATCCTCCGAAAGGGGTCCTTAGAAATATCATTTACGTCAAAGGACTTCCTTCATTTCCGTTGAATTCCATTAATTTATAATATGAACTCCTCCTAAATATTGACAGATTTAAACATTTTAAACGACGGTTTCAACATTTACTAATTTAGTGTAAATAATAGGTGTAGAATTAAAAAGTGTAGGAATTAAAGGAACTCGGTTATCGCGGTCATGCTGTGAGTTAAAAGAATACTTAATATAGTATTGAATAGGAGATCATTGGTGAACATAGGGGAACTAGCGTTTTTGAGCATTATTTTTCATATACATTTGTCAATATAAATACTATTTTACATTAACCGTATAATACAGTAGAACTACTTATTAAGAAATATTTATTATAAATATTTGCATTAAGTGTTATGAATATCGTCCTTTTAGACCCAGTTTCTTGCAATTCAAAATTAATTCTCAGAAAATATTTTATCATATTTCTCTATGAACATGGAAAAATTCAAGAAAAGATGACCTTTATTATTGCTAAATATTTTGATGAAATCAAAAAAAGCAGAAAGGTAACATAGAATCAGATAATGTGTTATTAAGGAAGATGATGATCGGAAGGACATGCTCACCTGCCAGAATATACCTACGTCATCGTCTCAAATCCTATGAGTGTAACGTATATATTCGTATATAGATTACTATCCATCGCTCGATGTGTATCGTGTTTACGCTAGTCACTATCAGCCTATAACAAACTGATTTAATTAGTCGTAAAAATCTGTACAACATATGATCTAATAATATTTAAGGAATTTGTGAAGTTTTAAGCTCTCCATCAAACAAACCGCTCCATGAAACAAAGTTCAGGAAAAAATAAACATAAATGTCCAGTATTTAAGCAGAATGAAAGTTACCAATATAAGACAAAAAGATCACCTTGAAAATGACGTGATTGAAGTTTTTCATTTAAAAATGATTGAGAATTTCTGGTCAAAATGTAATGGGAATTTCTATTTTTATTTCACTTTCTCATCTAATGGTAGCGAAAGAATTTATGGAAGCCCTGCGTGTGACATGAATTATTGTTCATTGGTACTAAGAAGATCACAGGAATTCATCTCCTCCAGCTGCTCTATGCAATTCGATCAATGAATCCACGCTCGATTCACAGCTGGGGACGCCGGCGGGAGTGATCCCCGATCTATGCGATCAGAAGACTGATTTTGTCGGGGAGCGGAGAAATGAGATGGATGCGGCGCTGAGGGTGTCTTTATTAAAGGCCACATGTAAATCGCCGGCTCCCTTATTGCATTTTCCTAAAGAGGACGTGCTCATCGGATACTCAGAGAGAAAAGCTTTAGGCGAGTCATCGGCTGCATGCGCGGGTGAGGTTGAAACGCTCATATATGCTCCTTGAGTATTTGCCGCTTTATGCAGTATTCCCGTTAATTTAAATGTATTATTGTTATATTATTTTTCAAGCATCGTTATTGAAATCATCGAGTTTATAATGCAAGCAAGCAACCTCAGATGTTTGGCAATAATTATGCGCACTCATATAATTTGTTATATTCACATAATTAATTAATAAAAGTTTAATTAGATGTTATCTTGTGGATATTGGATTAAATAGGGGAAAAAGTGGAAGAAAAGTTTTGAAAATCCCCAGTATGTGTTTATCAATATTAATACGTCTGAATACAAAAACGAATGATGATTGTGGTAACAGACGCTGAACCATGATAATTGGAGTCATTCTCAATATTCGACGAAATGAACAAAAAATTAGTTAATAACTTAAATGTTCAACAAGCGATGAATTCCTTTAAAGAGTCACAACTTTGAATCATCCAAAGCCATGCGGTTAATGCATATCAATATAAATGGCTTCTTAGAATGCTATTAAAAATAATTTGTCTGGTCACAATTCACTTTTACACTCTAAAGGGAAAAACTATATACATTTGTGTTATTTACACTAAAATAAAAGAATTCTTACCTACGAGGATTTTGTGCCAGTCGGGTTGATTTTATATGGAATAATCCATTGAATGTCAATTTTAGGTGCATGTTAACCTTAACACTTTAATTACGACAGTGCAACCAGGCTTTAAAAAGAATGAATACGTCGGTTCATTGTCAATTATTTGAAAGAACATATTTAACTTTTTGATAAAAATTTTACAGTGATACTTCATGTCATTGAGTAAAAGCTTTTGTCATTCATGTCATTTTTGCTCATAATGGACCTCAATGGCTTGATATCCAATTACGCAAATCCGAATGAATTCACGTAAAATTATGATATTAGTTTTTCCTTGTTCTTTCCATCCATTAACTTGTCTTTTAAAATGCACTGACATCGATTCATTTCTAATTTCCTAAATAACTTTTTCCTCATTCTGGCATTTACTTTCTACAAACCTGGTTGCGGCGGGGTAATGTCCTGTCAAACCAGTGATCGCAGGTTTGATTTTCGTCCGGGTGATTGTTCTAACTTCGTCTAAGGCAAGGGTGTTTGTCATTGTCTCCAAGCTAATGTTTAGGGGTAAGGTGGAAAAAGGAACTGAAGTTTCAACCTCGCCCCAATAAGTCATTCAATAAATAAAAACATTAACTCTTTAAAAGCAGTGCCTAAATAGAGAGATTTTCATAAATTCTTCTCTCATAGCGATATTTATAATATGTCATAACTATAAAATGGAAAGTAACAAATATTTATTTGAATAATCTGATCGTTTTTCATAAAATGATGGCTGAAGGTAAGTGAGGCAATTAAAATTAATTTCATTCTTTTAATTTCCGAAAACCTGTTATTTAAATATTTAAGTGAAAATTTAAAGTGATTAATAGTTGAAATAAATTAGAATTATATAATTTTTGTTTTGCATTAACTTAATCATTGATGAATACGTGGGTATAATAGTTGACATTAATAAAATTTTAATCGGGATCATAGTTATAATGTAAGCAAAAAGGGAATATTTAGTTAATGCCAGGGGTCGTGTTCGGCACAACTCGGGAAGCTCGATGGATAAGGTTAGACATTTTGTGGCGCCCTGAAATTCAAAGCAGAGCAGCAGGCGATGACGTTCCGCTCGGGCCGAAGCGACACGAGATGGGGAGGCGCATAACGAGGGCGACACCATCCCGGGGGCCTCACGTGCGTTTCCTCGTAATTGGAATTTTTAGTCGTCGGCAATGAAGCAGCGGGTGAAGGGGCGAATGGGGAGTGCAAGAGATGGAATGGCACCCTCACATGATAGCGATGGGAAGAGTGCGTGTCTCCTGGGGAATGCTGTCCCCCGAGAAGCGGCCTGGTGAGTTGAGGCACGGAGGGGTTGTGAGGGCTGAGGGGGTCCCGCGGGTCATCTACCTACGGGATGTGCCTACCTCGGCGCTTTCACTCCCGACGCCACCAGATAAAAGAACGAGCCCTCGAGATAAGACTGCTTGGCGGCTAAAATACGCCGTTTAAGCTCTCGACGGCCTGAAGTCAAACGTTTGCTACTGAGTGGCCGGGGTCGACTGACGAAGAGTTCGTCTGAGTTCACAACACTGCAATGATGTACATGCAAATAGTGTGTACCAGTTACACGGCATTTCATTGAAAGACGGAGAAACCAGAGGGTTCCTATAAATATGATTATGCAGGAGTGATCGTGTATTCATGTGCAAAGCTTTTACTTTTATTTTACGGTATTGTTACAATAATTGTCTACGAAAAGGGTCAGTTTTAGTTTAGATCTTGCCGTTTTTTGCATTAATAAATCAATGTTTTCATTCATATATACTTTAAGAGAAGCAAGTTTGGACTTTGAATTATTGGCAATTTCATTTCATCATTTCAATTCATATATATTTCTGGCATGGGCACGATATTCCTCGGTTATCCGGCAGTTTTCAGTACAAGTATATAATCGCTAAAATTTATAAAAGCAAAGTATAGCATAGAATGCATTGAATCTGATAACATTAAATTTCAGCGAGTTAACTCTCGCTCTGAATGCAACATTTAAGTTTAGGCTAACCTAGATATGAGGACAGAAAAATGTGAAACACACTGTGCTTCTGACCCAAGGACCTTTGTTGGATTCCAGATGACGCCAAATCTTTACGAAAGCTGCGTGAATTTTCCGCTGAATAGTTTTCCAGGTAAACCACAGGCAGCACAAAGAAGGAAACAAACTCCTAATTTGTAAATTTCGAACGCCTTAGCTTTTACAATGGTCGATTTTTTTTTCTTAATTTGGCCGAGAATCAGCATTTACGTATCTAACAGTTTCAGGCTTAACTTGGTGGAATTCTTTCATGGTGAGGTGAAAGAAAGAGAAAAAACAACTTTGCACTTCCACACACTTTTTTAATATAACACGACCATGGTTTCGATGCTGCGCACCATCTTCAGGTACAACATAACAAAATTATTCAACTTATATAGCCAGGAGCCAGGTAGGGGAAGTCAGGGAGAGGGGTGGTAGCAATCATTGGTGGGTGAAGGGAAAGGGAAAGTGAGGGGGAACTAATGGATGCAGACGGTACAAAGGGGGGTGGTTGTTTGCACATTGCACATGAACCGTTGCAAACAACCACCCCCCTTTGTACCGTCTGCATCCATTAGTTCCCCCTCACTTTCCCTTTCCCTTCACCCACCAATGATTGCTACCACCCCTCTCCCTGACTTCCCCTACCTGGCTCCTGGCTATATAAGTTGAATAATTTTGTTATGTTGTACCTGAAGATGATGCGCAGCATCGAAACCATGGTCGTGTTATATTAAAAAAGTGTGTGGAAGTGCAAAGTTGTTTTTTCTCTTTCTTTCACCTCACCAGCATTTACGTAATGACAACTTGAGTTTTTAGTTTAGGAAAATGAAGAATAAGCGTATTGTCAAGTTTAGGCTATGGAGCATGTGTACTGTAACCATGGTCAACACTCTACACCTGACTAAGTTGAAAACTCTCGTGCGCTGTAATTCTGTTGATTATTTCAGCAATGTGTGCCCAACCACCTTTTTATATGAATGGAATTTTTGACCTAACTTTTTCTTCCTCCCAAAGGAGAGTATAACAAGGAGATTACGACTATATTGTACCATTATTTCATAATCAACAGTAATAATCTATTACTACAAATTAGTATTCTACTTTTTAGTTTAAGTACGAATATTTTTACAAAAGCGTTCCATGTGAACATAGGGTTTCCATTTTTGTTCAAATCTGTATTTTGTTCAAGTTAAAGGCGTTAAACGACTATAGGCGGGAGTAACAATAAGTCACATCGTGTATTTGCTCTAGATATTTTCCATCTGTAACGGATATTCTATCGCATTTGATATGTAGCCGCTGGAATAATTGAATCCTCAACATGAAGGAATCGAAAATTTAATGCGAGTAATTTAAGAAACTACTCTTATAAAGAATACTTGCTTTTGGTACATAATAATTACCCACATAAAATCTGTTAAATGCGCGGAGTCGTGCCATTATTGGCATACACACAGCAGTGTGTAAAATTGGAAGAGAAAAAAAAGTATGAGTGCCTCTTTATATAAAAAAGGTTTACGGCTATTTATTTATATTTAATTTATTTTACTTTGCATTAACCCAAAAACCGCACTTCGCCTTAGACAATTTCATACACCAAAGCCCAATGTGGAGGAAAAAAACCTAGGCAGGAATGACCTTGGCAAACGGGGACGTTGCTCCGCCGCCACTGGGGCGGGCAATTTGAAGATTGTGGAAAGAGAATTAAATGGGATAAATTATTTTTAAAATATATCATTTTTTGATCTCCTTTTTTATAAAAAGGGAATTTTTAGCTATTCACCTATTCCTGGGTCAAAATTATTATCTGTTTCTGGTGGAGACTGAAATGTCAAGATGTTATTCTAATTGCTAGGGCAGAATTCATATTCACGTCTCTAAATTAGCAATATAAAATTTATTTGGGGCCAAAAGTGCTTTAAAGGGGTAAAATATTGTGCGATCTAATAAGTGAAGCTAATTTTATGGTATATGGATTGGAATTTTTATATATATTTTGGTTATACGAGGGTTTCTTTAGTGTGTGGCTTTATAAAATGCAATTTCTTCAAGATTTCTAGTCAAGGCTGTCGAGTGAGATACCCAGTCACTGCATCAATCAAAACCAATGTTGACCGAGATAAAGCTGTAATTGGTTTCATAGAAAAATTTGAAGTGGTGTCAAAATACTCACCAAGTATTTTAGGCATGCATGGACGGGAAAATAAGAACGAATTGTTAGTCAAAAGGCAGCATTTTATTGACCCTGTGGACCTCTCGTATTTTAAGACGAGCGGGACATGAATATTTACGCTTTATCTATGTCGTGCACATCTTGGTGCTATTTTATTATGTTTTATGGGCATGATTATCATGTACTTTACTTGGATTATGTTTGGTCCAAAAAATTATCAGGAAAAGCTTGAAAGAATTAAAACAATTTTCTTGGTGAATATAAAATAAAAATACTTGACTAACTCTTGCATATTAAATATATTTAGAAGTTCTATAAAAATCGAAAAACACAGGATTTAAATTTCAAATTCATTTAAATGTCGATTTGCACTTAAAAATGACATTAATATTGCATATTTTTGCAATTGTGATAAACATATATTAAAAAATATCCTTAAGTGATGGATTCTTCAATTACCCAAAATGTGGTTATTGCAAAATAATTGTAAGAGAAAGCTGCATCTTCGATATCTACGTACTTTTCATGATATTTAATTTGTATAAAATATATCTGTTGTTTTTTCACCTAACAAGTCCCCATAACTTATCAGTTCTATAAAATTACTTCATTTGAACACTTAGTCCTAATCTTTTTTAATTGTTACGGTCTACCCTCCTAATATTATTAGGCTTTTGTTATGCTTTGTTATGCTTAATAATTGAATGATCGCGTAATTTTATTAAGCATGTTTTAAAGATAATTAGTTCAAATAAGAATCAATGAATAACTTTTTAGGTTAACTGTTACACCAATTAGTATTTAATAATGATTTAGAAGTAGTTTTTGGTAGTAAAGTTCTCTAATAGATCTATTATTAAATAAAAGATATCAGGAAAACATTGATCAGATTTAGCCGTTAGGAAAATTTCTATCTCTGCCATCTGAAAATCAAAGCAAAAGAACTACATATTATTATTCTGAGAATTATACATGAACTGTGTTTTTTGACCAGAAGTTGATTAAGCAAACGGTACAAACGGCACCTGATAATGACACGTAGCATCGAAACCATGGTCGTGTGAAATATTAAATCTTTTTGTGGAATTACAAAGTTTCTTTTTCTACTCTCATCAGAAGTTGATTATTCACTTTATAATCAATGATGTGCAACCTAAGTACTCCAGCTACTCAACTACGTTGTTGATGTGATAATGTGTATTTTGTAATGAATAGAAAAACTAAAGAATGTGAAAAATACGCTCTATTTCTACCCAAAAACAAATAAGAACGCTTTTCTTTGCAAATAAGTATCATGAAATTTCTCATGGCAGCAGACAAGTGGCCTGAAAATGAAAACTGCTTGAATAGCTGAAAATCTTTGTTTCGTTAAGTCCATAAAGTGGTTAGTATATGTACTTTACATTGTCAAAATTATTTGTGAATATTACCATTTTTCTAATACGAGTGTTACTGTATTTTAACTCTTTTTTTGGATGTTCGCCAATTATAAGTTTAAAAGTAATAAAAAGTGCCTCAGTTATATATATTAATTATTTGTGTAAGATTAATATTGAATCTCTATCCATCGCCAAATCACGAAATACCATGTAGGAAAATATTTAGTCTATGATTTCCCAAGAATAGTCATGTTTCCGCTAAAATTCCCTATCCGCATTTAAATAACCCATTGGTTGTTGAATTCCAAGAAACTGCGGGAGATGCCGCAACAGTAACTTTTAACGGAGTCATCCACTAATATGCATTTCAATGCAACAATTTCAGAGTGTATACCTCATAGTATATCACTCACCCTGACCGGGATTCGAACCAAGATTCCTCAATGCCTGACCGAGTGTTTTAGCCAGTTAAGCTATCGAAGCGTCCTCTTCAACTCTGAAACTTTGGGGGGTTTAAAGGAACATGATGTGACGAAATACCGTGCCTACAATGTCACAGGCATTCGTAGTCGTGCGCGACGCGCCCCCGTCCACGAGGCTAAAGCCAACACTTAGGCTGTGTTTACCTTTGACAAATTCCAAGAAACTGCTGGAGATGCTGCAACGGTAATTTTTAACTGAGTCATCCGCTAATATGCATTTCAATGCAACAATGTGTAGTAGAGTGTGAATTGTAGAATCTAAAATCATTTCCCTTGACCGGGCTTGATAAAGTTCCACGCATGAAGCGAAATCTATTGATCATTTTCGAATTCACAGAAGAAGAAGACAAAGTTTTGATTGAGTAGCCCTTAGCTTGTCGGTGAATGCAGATAACATTTTTGGTGAAAGTCGTTGTTCCCGGCAGTTGCGAAGAGCGTACTGTGATATTCTGCACCAAAGCAGAAAAATATGGACAATAAATTCAGCGGTGTATTGAACTTCAACAAAACCAAAAATTTTCCCGCAATCTTGTATTCCCTCATTCGGAAAGGGATGCTTACCGCTATTAAAGCGAAAATAGGGTTTTTTGGTTGATTACATGGAACGAAGGGGCATCAGTTAGAGCGCACTTGTACAGCGGAATGCTTACCAAACTGAGACGTACGACCGAAAATCGATGCCGTGGTAAACTGTTTTCTGGTATAGTCCTCCACAAAAAACGCATTTTCGTTGCATGAGCTAAGGAAAAGATTTAGGATTTTGGTCTGGAACTTTTTGATAACCTCCCATACAGTGCCGACCTTGCAGCTATCAACTACTTTTTCGCCTTGGACTTGAAACAGCTAATTGGCAAACAACTGTTTGAAGACGACGAATAAATCAAGACCACCGTTTTCACCTAGTTTAATTCCCAATTGGCTAACTCTTATGCTAAATGAGTTAAGAAATTGGTGTACGTTATCAAAGGTACTTACAGAAAACTGTGATTATGTCAAAAAACGAAAGATTTTTGCAGAAAAGTAACACCTTCAGTAAAAACCTTCTGACGAATATATATATTTTATGAACCTTACCCTTTGAATAAACCTCGTAGGTGAGATTAAAATAAGAAAAAATAAAACTAATATCTTTTGAGATCATAGTGTCTGGTTAATTATTTACTTAATTAATTAAAGTTCAGAAGGTCATATATGGCGGCGAAAAATTGCACGGTACCTATTATGAATTCAGTCCTGAGAGATTTGCATTTTTAAGATTTTCATACGCATAGACTTTCATATGCCGTATTTTAGAATACTAGGCGTATCGTCATTCAAAATGAATACCCTGATCGTGTGGAGAAGTAACTGAAATTCTAAATAATTAAATTAAAAGTAAAAGGATTTTGATTATATGAATATCATTCAATTAGAACGCTCTCTCTTTGCTTGCTAAAAAAGGAATATCTGTTACCTTAAATAAGGAAAAAAGAATTCAATGGAAGAATATTTGACAACATCTCTCTTGAAAACAAATAGGCTTCAAGGCTATCGAGTTAGGAGATGGTCTCATTTGTGCTCTTGTTTCCATCCGTGTCAAAAACGGAAATGTTTTCCAAGAGATCTCGAAGAACAAAAACTGCGAGCGCTCTAAGCGAGGGGAGTTGACTGCTGAGTGAGCACATAATCCTTCTGGGAGTAAGCGAGGAATCAAAATAAAGAGTTTAAAATGGAAAAGTGTCGGGTGAGAGAGTCAAGATGACATGAAATTTCCAAGAGAACGTTCCGTCGTACATTTTCTTTCTCTGCCATCGCTTTTCATTCATTGTTTTCTCCCCTTCTAATCGATGCAAAAACGGATTCAGAACGTCAATAATACAGATATTACAAAAGAGAGGGTTTTGCCTCAGGATTTTGAATTTTACAGCAAATACATGAAGTGGAGAAAAGTTACATAAATTGTTTCGCCGTTTCTTCAAAAATAACGTGAACACACAGTAGTAGATTTATGTATTACTAATGGGTGCCGTCGTACAAAAATGTATATTTTTAAATATTCGAATTTTAAATTTAAACTTTTCCTTATATAATTAACATAAATAAATGTAATTGAGAAAATAAGCCATCGTATATTTGGTTGAAAAGTAGCTATACTGTTCATAATGATGATTCAAACGTGTTTTATATATTTATATTTACACCATGCTAAAGACGGTTTTGCAATACGAGAAAGAAGAAGACACGTTAAAACTCTCAATAAATGACAAAAGAGAAAATATGGAATCTCAATTTTAAAGTAGATATTCTCAGCGCTACATCTAATTTAACTGCTTCATAGGTAGCTAAATAAAATTTACCCTTAAAAAACAAAGGCTTATCTTGATTTCTTTATCTAAAATGCATTGTAAATTAATAAATGCATAATCAAACACATGGACTATTACCTACAGGCTTTATTTGGAGGTAATAGTTATTATTAACCAACCATTCCTCTCACCCCTCCTCCGCCTCCCATTCTCCCCTTCCCCAGGCCCTCTTCTATTTCTCTCGCACCCCTCACCTCTCCCGTTCCGGCAGTCATTACTTCTATTTCTTCCGATGAAGACGGAGCTGAATTCCGTCGAAATGATTAAGAAATAACGTGTGAGTGATCTTTTTATGTGTTCTTATATCATATATATGTGTGTATATATATATATATATATATATATATATATATATATATATACATACATACATTCAAACACGAAATCCCGCCAAACGGCGAATAAATACTCATATATATAGAAACAGATATAAGGAAAAGGGTTAGGAACCCACATAAAGGACGAACACAATAGAGGTGGGGAAAGCGGAATCGAACGGATCACAAGAGTAAAAATATTTCAAGATATACTTTGATATCTTTCTGTCTGTAGATCAATTTACGAAAAATTTAATGATAGATAGCTATATATCTTACTGCAACCTAGAACATCCATATCTTTAAAATATATGGCATTTAATAAAAAATATTATTGGTATCTCCTCTCCGTGGACTAAAACTTGGCGTGGTAAAAAAGAGTAAGTGGCATCAAGTTAGACATCATAATTACTTGAGATGTATGAGTGACGTCCATCCCTGGACTTAGGTTTGGTTTTGTTTAGCATTTGAGGGTTCTCACGACCTGTAAAGCAGTTCTGGTGGAGCCATGCTATTTCTTCCAAGTACTTTCAGGCATTTCAGATAAATTAACGCATTTTACAAGAGACAAAATATAGTCCGCGTATTTTGTATTACGCAGTGAGGCGGCTAAAATAGTCTCTCAGGCTGAAGTGATATCATGAAAGCCTAGTTGAACGAAATCGAAATTAGAAGCAGAAAAGACTCAGAATTAAAATGGGTTAGTTAGAAAAGGGAAGTGGAAAAATGTAACAATGTTGAAGAGATGAAATTGACAACATAAAATATTAAGTGAAAAGAAGAAATACACATGTAGATAACTTAGGTTGTGCGAGGTTGGATGGAAGGATAGTGGGGATTGGTGAAGTGGCAGTTTTAGGGAAAAATACCACGGAGAGGAAGAGAACAGGTGAGACGTGACAAACATATTGAATGGTACCCATAAAATACTAAGTAATAAACTAAGACGGGAAATATGGGAAGGCCCCGGTGAAGACCCGGTGCGATGCTAAGAAATTCTTCCAAATGAAGAGTGATACGATTGTAACGCACGGGAAAGCTAAAGCTCTGTCTGAAAGGAAGTATGAGAAAAATTGAGCAAATAATTAATGATCAATCGAAAAAGTGCAAATCAGTTCTAGGAAGGCGTAAAAGAGATGGATATATTTAGTAGAAGAACTCTCTTGTAAAAAAATAAGGCCAACAAGCATGAACTGAAAAGATTATATAATGTATATGAAAATAGCTTAAGTTCAGGCCTACTCGGTGCATGATAGAGAGAACATTAAAAAAAATTGAAATCATATAAAATCCTGATAATGCCAAAATTTACCCCGAATTTACTTATAGACTTAGAGGAACGTGAGAGGAAGAGTTTTTATAAACTAATTTGTAGCATTTATTGCGGGAGAAATTTTTCGGATGATTTCATCAGGTCAGTGTTAGTTGCTATTCCAGAAAATAGTAGGACAACTATATTTGCGTTCTTAGATAAATGTTTAAATTCTCCCGCAGGTAATATGGTATCTATTGTTATCAATAAGAGGACGGAGGAAAAGGCAAATGATTACGAGGGGATGATCAGTTTGAGGTAAGAATGGAATCTGTAATTTCGGGGTTGGATAATTTGAAGGGAGCTGATGACAGAGATGCTGGGTGAGGACGTGAAGAAATGTCTCATAAAAGTTTGGGTAAAGAGCGTGCTTTTGTTTGGTGTGGTCTTCCAAGTGCGGTATCAGGTGCGAATTTGAGCTGTTTCACTTGTGGCCCGTATTTGTGTTCCAATCAATTTTGGATTCAAGAGTTCCCTAGGTTTAAGTAAATGCTGAGCTTTGACAAAATACTTGTTCATTGTTCTCTTCCCATGTATGCACAAACACTGAGCATGTATTTGGAAGATATTGCCAATTTGTCTACTCAAAAAGTACAGCATTCTAACTATCATTATTGGTTTTTCCTGCAAAGGTTTCCTCAGGGTGTAGCAAATGAAGATTTAAAACTTAATTATTAGGTTTTGTTAGACGATTTAGATGACTAAGCACTACCAATAATTGAAGCTCACACAACATGACATGGTGTATCAAAACAGCCACACTCCAAAAAAGATTCTCTTTTAGGTGACAACAGTCTTCGCCATTTATTCACAGCCTTTTTCCTTCTTTATTTCTATTAAAAACTTGTTTTATTGGTCTGTATTCTGTTCGTTGCGATCGCTCTCGATTTAAAATGATTTTGTGAGATGTGAGTAAAATGATTTTTGAGAGAGACCGTAGTATTCTTACCTCTTCCGCTAGTAAACATGACACACGTCCAACTGAGCTGAGTCCCCCGGTTACCAAGACTCATTGTCTTTATCTGTCATAACATTCTTCGGATAAAAACTTGAGGCATTTTCCATTTGTTTCTTTCACAGTGTTTTTAATATGACACCATCCCTAAAATTGTCTTAGTCTTTGAGTCACTTTAGCTGCTGCGTCATTGGGAATATACTATTCACGATGAACATGGCCTACGGCCTACCCTTCTTTTTCTGCAAAAGCCCTCGACCAAACTAGTGTGGGGGACCCTACCAGCAGCAAGTAATATTTCCCCCGTCAGCACAGCTCGAGGCGTAATCAGGGCGCACAAATCCTCACCACGTAAAGGTGGTAGTCCAGAGTGGACGCTCCTTAAATATTTCAAGAAATGTTGTCTAGTTACACAAGATTTTGTGTAATTTTATATTCGCAATGTGGACTACGGAAGTCCAGGGGTAGAGCGTTGGGCGACTGAGCAGAGGTTCTATCTGGCCACACTCATATCTACCGAGCCTACAATGTTATGTTTTGGTTACCATATCTTCCTGGGAAACCATTATCGGCGGAGGGATAGGAACAGCCCTCCCCCACCCATGATGTGTGAATTTTGCATGCCGTCGAGCTTAGTACTGGGCGATTCCTAACATCACCTACCAAACCGACCTTCGGGTTGATTATTGTCAATATATCCACTATTCCTGCTAGTATTATAGAGGGGAGAATTAATTAAAATTTTTCGGGGATATTCACTTTGTATCCTACATTTTGTGTGTCATCCTTTTCACTCAAGGAATAAAAACAAATTGAGTTGAATGTAATAAAACAATTTTTGGAAAAAATACGAATTTTTAGCGTACTTAATGCATATTTAAGCGGTTAGGATCTACTAAATGAGCAATTACTTTAAATGTTGGTGCTTATTCGAATCTCCTATCAACTCATCAAGAAATTGGCATTACTCTCGTCGCGTCTGCTCTCCTTAACCCGGCTCTTCCTTAGCCAAGCACCGAAAGAGATGCTCATCTGAGGATCGCCGTTACGACGGGCGCCGACTCTACTTATGTCCCGATGCCGTAATTCCCCAGCCGCATATCTATCGCCGTTGAGCCTTAATAACGGCCGTAATTGAGTCCAAAAAGCTTCCACCCCCTGAGCGGGGTGGCAAGAAGTGCTGGGGGGTATTACCTTCCCTCCGGTTCCTGAGAATGGCTTCTTTATTTCCCCTTTCCTTCCAAACTTACCCCTTCTCCAAAAATAAGCGGTTTTCTTTCGGAGTTGGGTGAGGGCGGGTGTCTAGGGTTCCCTGGAGCTCCCCTTTAAAATTCTTTAGGCTTCTCAAATGTGTCCGCCTCAATCATCCACACGGCGTCGACCATTCTTCATCCACCACAGGCCCTTACCAGGCTACCAACCCTCTTCAGAAATCTCACCCCCCACCTTTTCCTTCCACCCCCTCGTTCCCAGCGCACCACTCTCCCACCTCCTCCCACAAGTGGCGCCCGTCGGACCCTCCGCTCACGCACATCCGCTCTCAACTCCTCCGATCTCCACCGGCGGGGAGGGCAAATTCCACGCCCGTAACCCTTCTTCTGCCGATCAAGGCGATAACTCCCTCCCGTCCACCCACTCTTGCATGCCCTTGTCCACCCACTCCATGGCCACCGCGCCCCTCTTCGCTCCGTCTGCTTTCTTTCTTGACGCGAAAGTGGTCCCTGGGCCGCATCCCGACTCCCTGCCTTGGAGTTTACCACCCCTCTCATCGCCCCTTACACCGCTTGCCCAATTCCGACCCCTGCGGAGTCATGGCCATGCATGCCCGCGACGCGTGCTCACCGGCAACGTGCTTTCCTCCACCTACCCTTCTTTTATCTCCCGCTACCTCGCCTTTCCGTCTCCCTCACTCCTCCCAGCGTGGTCGGTTCGGTGGCTTCAGTAGTTTATCTGAAATGTGGACCAATCGGCCGTGTGGTATTTGACGATACGTGCGTCGGAGGGACGGGGAAGTATTTACTAAAGACGGTCGTGAGAGGTAGAGAGGATTATGATACGGGTGAAATTCAGTGAATACATGAATATCGAGTTGGAGGAAATGAAAATTTTAAGGCTTGTATCAAGCCAAAATCATTAAACGTACTTGTTTTACTGGAAACTAGGGCAATTTTGGCTGTTATTCCTTATGTCCTCTATACTTTGTATTTTGGAGATCGGCAAATACCTTGTAGAACAGAGAAACAGGTAATATTTTATTTGATCTTACTCTTATCTTTGTGAGGGAATTACTAGAAAGACGTAGTTTGGCATCTCAGGGAATTAAAAAAATACATCTTAAGTAGATCTTTGGGTACAAACATTCCTACAATTTTTAATGCAAACTAATAATTTCTTATCTCCTGCAGCAACCATTGCTTTCCAAATTATTTGAGAATCCAATTTTTTTATAAAATTTGTAGTTACCCGGGAAAATGTTGGTCGTGTTCTCCGCAAAATAATAAATACATTTTTCTATTTTCTGGGAATTATTCATCTTTTAGCCTGTCAAAATACTTACCTGATAAGCTTCATCCAGAAGGAAAAGCGCCGCATTCTTATATATTATTTACAGATCTACATCAGTGAGTATCAAAGAGTTTCAATATTTAAGCCAAGGTATTTTATTGATATAGAAGGAAAATTGATAACAATAGCATTGTTGAACTTAGAAAAAATATACTTTTTACAGTAATGCAAATTAGATGGAAGAATTTTGAAGTGGGTTCTACCTTTTTTTTCTTATGTTTGCAAATATGTTCGTAGATCGACTTAAGCTTTTATACTCAAGCTTTTTCTATCCAGGGACTACATCTAAGAATATTTTCAATGTTAAAAAGAATTTTTGTCATTCTTTGTTTATAATATTTTCCCTCAACGTTCCGAAGATTTCTCTCATCCAACTGTTTACAACTGACTATATTTTCACAATTGATATGCTATTTTAAAGTTTTGCCTTACCTCATGAGGCGAGTTTTCTTTAGTTTTTCCTCACGAGGCAGTCATTAAATTTATGAAATGAATCCCCTTACCATGCTACACATATCGTCAATCCTTCAAAACCTCTACTTAGCTCATATATGAAGCTATCCTACTCCCCTTTTATAGAATCCATAACTGTAGCCGTTGTATTAGTAAGAAAAACTTTCACTTCTACTCCGGAAATTCTCCCGTATCCCAAAAGGGGAAATCTTCCGATCTGGAGCAAAATTTCAACTGAGGGAACCATTCCTCTGGTAAACACAATAGCGGTTAATATGCATGAGGGGATCTCGGTGCTATCAATTTCCTCCGAATAAAGTACTTTGCACGCCTGCCTGTCCATTTCCCTCCACCTTTCTGGAGCGCCGCTTCCTCTCACGCCTTCGCCACAATTCCATCCCCTCCACTCCACCACCTCTCCCCTGGCCGACTTTCGTAGCATCTTGAAGGACTCTCAGAGCACGGCCGCATCCAAAGTCCCATCCCACTCCCAATCTCCACCCATTCCCATATCCTCTCACCCGACATTCCCCTTCCCACGCACGCCAACGCCCGCTCCTTCCAACCCCCACCACCCTCATCTCATTGCACACGCCTTCTCTTTAACCTTCACTTCGCAACGCTATCGCAACGTGAGCCCGACTTACCATTTCGACCACCCCCAGCGGCCTTCCTCACCCCGCACGCCACTGATTCATTTCTTTCAATCACCCCGTAAGCCCCTCTCCCTCTGCAACCCTCTCCCGGCCACCCGGTCCCTCCCTCCCTCACCCGTTCTTACTTCCTTCCCCCGACCCTCTCACTCTGCCATGCTCTCGCAGCCTTTTCCCGCACCGATGGTCCATTTTTATCATCTCGTGGCTCATCTCGCTCCTAAAACCCCGATGCTTTCGCCTCCACCTCTACCCTTTGCCCCTAACACCACCCTCCTTGGTTGCCGACCCGTCTTGGCTTTTTTCCTCCGACGTCTCCGCCTTCTCAGTTTCGCCAATATTGCCACTTTGTCGCTAGAGTTAGCGAAATTTGGAATGGGTAGTTCGAAGGACGATGAAAAGAGGGGGCCGTCTTCGTTACGGATATTATACTTGTCCGCAGACAATAATGATATGACCTCGAGCACGATGTCTAGTGAACATGTGTGATACCGCATCGATATGGGGCGCAATCATAACAATTTTATGCTTGCCTGGAGTTTTCTCATCCTATGTTACCATCTGTTCCAACATATAGGAGCGATTGAGCATGCCCACTAAGGTAAAGTTCCTTGTTCATGAATTTTTGAGAATAAGTTTTGTGTGTCATCATGAGCGGTGCCGCAAATTGTGACCGCCCCATTCCTTGCATTATATTTGAATTCTAGCTTTATGTTGTTTAAAATAGTGTTAATTGTTTACTTCAATGCTCATAGTCTAATTAAGGAGTGAAATAATTCAACATACCCAGCCATTTGTTGTTAACGAGAACCAAGGTTTTCAAACATTTGTGCCCTGAAAAAACAATTAAGTCTGATCTAGATCTAATATAAACTATTCCATTGTTGGGGTGGGCATCTAATACTCTTATCATTCTAAATTATTTCACTAGCTAATTATTCCTTAGTCAATATGAAATGAATAAATGTTTCTACACCTAATTTAAATGAGATTCCTAAATGGACTACCATTCCTGCATTGAATGAAACTCCTTATGTCTGAGTAAAATTCAATTTTACTGCTTATTTAATCAGACTATCATTATAAATTTTTTAATTAAAATAAGTGACTAGGGACAGCAATGCGTGCTGAGTATCCATTGTTCCTTTATATATGTCAATATCATTTATTTTGCTGGGGATTGCGATGTTGTGGTGGCTACAGTACTGGCTTCCCACCCAGAGGTCTCGGGTTCAAATTCGGGCGGATATTTTTCAGTGGTGCCTCGATCCCTACTCTAGATGCCTCGGGGAGGGCACTTTGAATGAGTACCCTCTGTCGGAAGGGAAGTTAAGCTGTGAACCCCTTGGAGCCTTTCGTCAAAGAGTATCTAAGACTAATACCGACGCTGGGTTTCTCCCCACCTTTTTTCCTTACCTGATGGCGCAAATGACCTTAGCTGTCGGTCGCCTGTGTAATACTACTAAGTGATAATACTGATATAAGCCATTGTAAATTTTAAGAAACCCTGTAAAATGGAGTTGTATTTTAAAGCTAGTGTACTTAATTTTATGGTCGATCATTTACTCTACCCGACTCTTCATATTTAAGAAAAAAATATTTTATATAGGTATATTTGTATGCCTACATGTGTATGCAAAGCTGCCGAATACCAGCACGCCCACAAGCTCCGCGGATATTAATAAATAATGAATAAAAAATATGTCAGTGTAAAGAAATGCTTGAAAAGGTAAGGAAAACAATTAAACTACTATATATTGATTTCTTTTACGCGAGTTCATGCTTCCTATTTCTCTTATGCCATATTTTTAATTGATTAAATTTTCAATTAATATAATTTACTTACTTGATTAAATTTCGTCACACAACATAAACATGCCTTCTCAAGAAATAAATTTTCCCCGTCACAATAATATTACCTGTTGAAAACCCAAAGAAATGCGTGTAATTACTGAAATATATATTCTTGAATTGAAGAAGGCAAAAGGAAACGAGCTCAATTATCATTCCCAAGATTTGAATGATGGACAATACAGAGATTTTAAGTCCTAGCAACTACGGGGCTCGGCCCAATCGGCCGTGTGTCGTGCCCGGGAGCGGGGGAGGCAAGGCTTACGCGGTCGTCATCCCACAAAACCCTTGCAAGGGAAAACCAGCAGCAACAGGACGGAAAACGCAGAAGAAGAAGACCACATTAGTTAGAAAAGTAACGTGGAATGTTAGGACAATGATGAGGAGAAGGAAATTGGAGAATATTAAGCGAGACATGTAAAGGGGAAAAATAGATATTGTGGGTCCGTGCGAGGTGAGATGGAAGGATATCGGGGATTACTGGAGTGATAATTATAGAATAATATACAGCGGCGGGGACGAGAGCCAACGAGGGGTTGCCATAGTATTAAATGAAGAGGTAGGAAGAAGCGTAGTCAACATTCAGCAAGGAACGAATAGATTATTACTAGTAGAGATAAAAGCAGAACCGACGAACTTGGTTATTATTCGGGTATACATGCCAACGAGCAACCATAACGAAGAAGAGGTCGATAAGATGTACGATCAATTAGAGAATATAATCGCGTGTATTCTTTCAGGGAAACATTTGATAGTGATGGGAGACTGGAATACGACGGTAGGCGAAGGAAGTGATGGTGATGAGGTGGGGGACTACGGTTTAGGATCGAGGAATGACCGCGGGGAGAAAGTAGTCGAGTTCTGCCGAAGACAGGGGTTTGCCTTCACAAACAAATTTTGTGGAAAATGCCAGGTGACTGAGAAAAATATCAGCTAGATTATATAATGGTTAGACACAGTTTTAGGAACAGTGGGAAAAATTCGGTTTAGACACCACACAAAACGCTGGTACACATGGAAAATGCCAGGTGACTGAGAAAAATATCAGGATGGTAAAAATATCATGGAGGATGGTGAAGAGCTAGGTACTATCGAAGAAAAATAGGAAACTATCAAGAAAGGGTTATCGAAAGCCGCAAATGACACTATTGGAACCGTTAACGCTATAATGATGTGGAAACCATGGATCACGAATGAAATGATTACGAAGATGGATGAGAGAAAAAATGGAAGAACACAGAGTAAATGTAAAAATGTAAACACAGAGTCTGGTAACACGAAGTACAAACAGTTAAATAATAGATTGAGATGGGAAAAAAATAACGCAAAAGAAGCATGGAGGAAAATGCAGTGCGAGGATATGGAAAATGTTCAGAGGAAGGTTGAAATTGGTGCCATGTACTGCAAAGTTAAATCTTTATCGGGAAGTAAGAAAGAAATATCATTGCAAACAGTTATAGATAAGGCGGGTTGCCCCATTATCACCGTTGCTGTTCAATCTGTATCCAGAGGAGAAGATTAAAGAGGCATGGGTTAACTGGAGGTAGGATTTAAAGTGGTCGGAGAATTCGTAAAATCAATTAGGTTTGCTGATGATCAAGCTTTAGTTTGTCAGTCAGCCAAGGGGTGGCAAGCATTGTTGAGTGAATTGGAAATTCAATGCGACATGTATGAGATGAGAATCAATATTAATAAAACACAGGTTATGCGATTTTCTAGAAATAAAAAGGCTAACCTTAACATTAAAATAGGAGGGCCAAAACTAGAGCAGGTAGAACAGTTTAAGTATCTCGGTAGTGTTTTGGACCAACGCGGTCAAAGTAGTAGGGATGTAAGGAGAAGATTTGCGCTTGGCAAAGAGGCTTTCAGAAGGAGAAGGGAGTTGATGAGAGGTACGTTAAGTAAGGATATTAAGAAAAGACTCGTAAAAACTAATACGATATTATGATATCGAGCGTAGCTATGTACGGGGCGGAAACGTGATCATTGAAGCGAGAGGATAGACATAGACTGGAGGCTTTTGAATTGTGGGTGTTGTGAAGAATGGAGAAGGTGAAATGGACGGAGAAGAAAACAAATGAGGAAGTACTTGTTATGGTGGGCGAAGAGAGGGGTTTGTTAGGAGAAATCCTATGGAAGCAGGAAAAGTGGTTAAATGGCGTAATGACCGGCAGTGGGATGTTGAAGACTGTGATAGAGGGGAGAATGTTAGGCAAACGAGGAATGGGAAGGGACAGGATAGGGATGTTGGACGGGATGAAGGGAGGAAGAAAGTACTCAGAGATGAAGTGGGGCCTGATGTGGAGTAGAATGCTGGATTTTTTTGTTTTGTAAGGAATCACAAAATGTTTTATTTATTAGCTGTGACCATCCAAAAACCTGCCTTAACCGGTAGATTACCTAATAATAATAATAACTATTTATATAATTATATTCATTCACATGGAAATGGATATAAGGAAAAGGGATAGGAACACATGTAAAGGACGAACAAAGGAGAAGTCGGAAAGGCGGAATCGAGTAAATTTCAAGTACAAAATATTTCCTTGACCGGGACTTGAACACCGGATCTTTCCACTTGCCGGGCAGATTCTCTAACCACTTCAGCTATCGAGCTATCTTCTAAATAATGTCCTCCTATTCCTTTTCCTTTCATCTATTTTCATATGAATGGATATTTGTTCGCCATATGTCGGGGTTTATGTATACACACACACACACATATATTTATGCATAACTCTTCGTTTAATATTGCTAAAAGCTAATCATTTTAATGATCACTTTTTTATTGCGATTTCATGTACATTCGAAATGATATAAATTTGTGAACTATGCAACTGTTGATTCAGTTTATAAGGGTTAATTAATGGTCATGAGCTTTGTGAATAATTTTAATATATGAATAAATTTTGTCTCTACATAGTTAATACTCGTGTTATGAGTGATAAAGATTGCAATGCACATAATATATGAGAAACGAGTTAATATGCCACTATGCTTCACAATTTCTATCAAAGTTTTCAACCTAATTGTATCAAAGCCTCGCTAGCCTAGGAAGTATTTGATATGATCGTGAACGTAATAAATTTGACCGTAGCTTTACAAGCTAATTGGGATGAATGGCAACAATTAAGGTCACAAGAACCGCCATGGATTAGTAGTTAAGCTAAGACGAATTTGAGCAAATCTTGAGGAAATGGAAGGATGAGAGGTGTAGAGATTTCTCCGTTGGAATTAGCCTAACGTCAACGGAAGTCGCCCAGTGGGCCAAATTTTCTAGAGTTCTGCACTTCTAGTGCTCCCTAGATACCTTCCCCAGTATAGATGGGGATGCCAATATGAATTTCACTATCACTAGGAGTCGAACCCAGTAACACTTTTTGGGATACCTAGCAAGGCAGCCCAATAACTAGAAACTAGAAAAATTTTCTCGAATAATGTTATGATGCCTTGATCCTTATTCCTTCTTCTTCTCCTGCATATTATATATAATCATGAAGGAAAGATACATCTATTTTTAAATAAATCGTTTTTTCAGAAAAAATAATCAAATTTATATCCTTGGAATTTTGAATTAACCGGTTCGAAGAAGAATTTAATACTATTTTCGTAATTTACTCGAAATGAATTTCTATAAATTCGGAAATCGCTGAATATTTAGAATTGAATGAACATTTTATCTTTAAATGTGTTGAATCTTGCTCATTAAAAATCCTCTTTGTATATTAGTCATTCTCTTTTGTCAAGACTCATCTCGTGCATTTAATTTGGGTACGACAATTTAATAGCTCGATTTTCTGCAATCTAATTCGTCAATGTATGAGAATAACGGTTACCGGCGGTATACATATGAATAAATAAATATATATATATACATATACATATTTATTTATTTATATATAGGCGTATTGATCGGCAGTGGGATGTTGAAGACTAATAGAATGGAGAATGTTAGGCAAACAAGGAAAGGGCAGGAACAGGATAGGGATGTTGTACGGGATGAAGGGAAAAAATGTAGCACGTACATATCAATTCAGGAACTTAAATTAAAACCAAATAATACAAAAGGTCTTTCAACATTTTTGTTAAAATTTGATATGAAATCATTTAAAATATAACCCTGTTAAACGTTTTGAACGTGTTTAATGAAATAAACGAAGATTTGTATAAGTTTAAACCACAGGTATTTAAACAGTCTCTTTTCTGATGTCTTGCCGCGTCGCGTACTGAGCTTGCCACACAAGTATATCGTTATTAGGTAATCTACCGGTTAAGGTAGGTTTTTGGATGGACACAACAACTAGATAAATATTTTGTGACTCCATCCCGTCCATTATCCCAATCCTGTTCCTTCCATTTCTCCCCTCAATTACAGTCTTCAACATCACGCTGCCGGTCAATACCCCCTTCATCCACTTCTCCTGCCACCATAGGATTTCACCCACCAAATCCCTCTCTTCGCCCACCATACCAAGTACAACCACATTTGTTTTCTACTCGGTCCATTTCACCCTCTCCATTCTTCTCCACACCCACATTTCAAAGACCTCCAGTCAACGCCTATCCTCCTGCTTCAATAACCACGTTTCCGCGCCGTACATAGCTACGCTCCATATCAAAGTTTGTACGAGTCTTTTCTTAATATCCTTACTCAGCGTCCCTGTCATCAACTCCCTCCTCCTTGTGAAAGCCTCTTTGCCTAGCCCAATTATTCTCCTTACATCCCTACTACTTTGACCGTGTTGGTCCAAAACACTTCCGAGATACGTTATCTGTTATACCTGCTCTAGTTTTTCCCCTCCTATTTTAGTGTTTAGCTTAGCCTTTTTCATTAAAGAAAATCGCATAACCTTTGTTTTATTAAAATTGATTCTCACCCCATACCTGTCGCACTGAATTTCCAATTCACTCAGCAACGCTTGCCACCCCTTGGCTGACTGACAAACTAAAGCTTGATCATCAGCAAACCTAACTGATTTTACGAATTCTCCGACCACCATAAATCCTACCTCCAGTTCTTCCAATGCGTCATTTATCATTTCCTCTGCATACAGGTTGAACAGCAACGGTGATAATGGGGAACCCTGCCTTACACCTCTTCCTAACACTGACCATCCGGACTACCCGTTCCCCAGCCGCACATGAGCAGCCTGAGACATGAAAAGGTTGCGGATTAGCCTCATTTCCCTCCAATCTATTCCTATTTTCTGCAATATACTCATTATAGTGAATTGGGGAAAAATTCACTCTATCAAACGTTTTTCGACATCTACGAAACAGGCGAATACTTCCTGGTTGTATTCTATATTCCTATTGCTTGTTAATCTCATTACCGCAATGGCATCAGGTGTCCCTCTCCCTTTCCTAAAACCAAACTTATTATCACCCAAGTAATCATTTGCCCTAATCTCTATCCTATTCTTTATGGTCCTTAGAAAAACTTTAGCTGCGTGGGATATCAAACTTATTGTCCTGTAGTCCTAACATGATTTAGCCTTTACCTTTCTCGGAATAGGTACTAACACATCTCACAAAATATTCCGGCCAGATTCCTTCCTCATATGTACTGCGAATCAGCTCATATAGCCTCTTCCTCCCACACTTTCCTATACATTTCAGTAGTTTCGCAGGAATGTTATCCACCCCCACGGTCTTATTTAGTTTCATCTCCCTTAATGCCCTTGGTTCCTATACAAACTTTCCAGATCCTCGCACTGCTTTGTTTGTTGCCCACCTCAATTTGTTGTTTAACTCTTTGTACTTCATTTGGCCCAACCTTGTGTTTACATTCTTCCATTTTCTCCTCTAATCCACCTTTGTAATCATCTCATCCGTGATCCAAGGTTTCCTTTTCCTTTTCGCGTTGACGGTTCCAATAGTGTCTTTTGCGGCTTTAGAAAACCCTTTCTTGAAATTTTCCCATTTTTTTTGATAGCCCTCAGCTCTTTACTGACCTCCAGTATTTGCTCTACAGCCTGTTGGTAATCATTTATTTTCAATCCATTTAATGTTTCCACATTTCATTTTCTATCCCGCCGCTCCTTCCGTATCTATTTGAAAAGGACGCTACACTTCATAATAACTAAATTACGGTCAGAGTCCACATCCACTCCCAGGAAGCTGTGCGAATTTTTCACACTGTTCCTAAAACTGTGTCTAACCATTATATAATCTAGCTGATATTTTTCTCAGTCACCTGGCATTTTCCACAAAATTTGTTTGTGAAGACAAACCCCTGTCTTCGGCAGAACTCGACTACTTTCTCCCCGCGGTCATTCCTCGATCCTAAACCGAAGTCCCCCACCTCATCACCATCACTTCCTTCGCCTACCGTCGTATTCCAGTCCCCCATCACTATCAAATGATTCCCTGAAGAAACACACGCGAATATGTCCTATAATTGATCGTATATCCTATCGACCTCTTCTTCTTTATGGTGGCTCGGTGGCATGTATACCCGAGTAATAACCAAGTTTGTCGGTTCTGCTTTTTTCTCTACTAGTAATATTCTATTCCTTACCTTCTCTATGTTGACTACGCTTCTTCCTAACTCTTCATTTAATACTATGGCAACCCCTCGTTGCTCTCGTCGCTGTTTATTATTTTTTTTAAATCACTCCAATAATCTCCGCTATTCTTCCATCTCACCTCGCATAGACCTAAAATATCTATTTTTCCCCTTTCCGTCTCTCGCTCAATATTCTCCAGTTTCCCTGTCCTCCACATTGTCATAACATTCCACGTTCCTATTTTTAACTAATTTGGTGTTCTTCTCCTGCGTCCTCTGTCCTGCTGCTGCTGGTTTTCCCTTGCAAGGGTTTTGTGGGATGATGACCCTGGAAGCCTTGCCTCCCCCGCTGCCGGGCACGACACACGGCCGATTAGGCCGAGCCCCGTAGTTGCCGGGACTCAAAATCTCTGTCGTGACCATTGTTTTTATCTTTGAAATGATAATAGAGGTGGTTTGTCGTTGCCTTCCTGTATATTGTGTTTAACGTTACACCATCACTTACTGGCCACCCCACTGGGGTCAAACGCCATTGCAGCCACCTCACTGAGGAACAGACGCTCTGTGGACTACCTTTCGTCTGGCTCCTAACCTTCAACCTCTCTGGCATGGGTGACCCTACCAGGAGCATTTATTATTAATCCCGCCAGCACAGCTCAAGGGGTCATCGGGACGCCTAAGCTTTTCCACCACGTGAAGGTTGAAGTCCGGGGAGGGATATATAGTAATATATAGGTTTATATACACACACACACACACGCACACACACACATATATATATATATATATATATATATATATATATAAGTGTGAGTGTAATTCTCTTTCAATAGCCTGGAAATATTTACTCTCGTTAATCATTTTAGATAAGAGAAACTTGATTTGTCTAATTCGTTTAGGTATCATTGGAAACCTATTTGAAACCAGCCTCTCTTTGGACCACAGCCCGGCCCCGAGCCCATGCCTTGCCTCCGTTTCCACCAAAGGCCCGGCACCATCCCTAACTTTTCCATTCCTACCAATACTTATGGCATTCCCATTCTCCGCACCCCATTAGCCAGCGTCTCATTCCCGGAGGTATCACCGCCATTCCAACATACTCACCATACCCTCGTTCTTTTCCTTCCAGATAATACCGTCTCCCGTCCATTCTGTATTGCCGCTCAACCCTGAGCTTAATTTTTTTCTGCTCGTCCAAGGGTGTCACTCTATGTTATTTTGATATTTCGGGTCGAAATATTGACCTCCATTATACTCTTCCCCTCACCATCTTCCAAACGGCTCTTCTCACATATAGAGTGAGAGCGTAAATTTTGTTCAACCATAGTCATTTATGTGATTTTCCACTCTGGAAGGATCTAATAAGGCTTGTTTGTGGATTAACTGGCACGCGTCATGACGGTACTTGAAAATTGTGGGTAAAAATCATTGCACGATTTTGTAGTTACTGATATGTTGGCTTAATGCTGATGAATGTCGAAAATGACAGTATGTAATGTAATGTGTTGTTAAATTCGGCACGTGGTAATTTATAGTTATAAGAATTCGAAAAAAATAATAAAGGAAGCAATATCCGCACCTGAATTTAGGAAAGGTGAGCTTATGGGTCTAATTACTTTACCCCCGAGATCTTGTAAGCATTAACATTCAGGATAATCTCATTAAAATTTTTGTACTTCCCATTAGAGGTTATTACGCACAATATTCAGGAGATTATTCTAAAATTTGTACATTTTGATGCAATTAACAACTTGGAATTCTGATCTGTTTTGCCAGATAGAAATATTTTTATATTCGCCGATTAGTATTTAATTTGAAAAAAGTAAAAAACAAATAACTTCGGGTACATATTTTTTATATTAAAATATATTATCCTTTTAGCTTGTTGAACTTTTCCCAGCTTTCCTCAAGTATTTAACCCGCCATTAAGTAAGGAGAAAAGGAAGATCCTCAAAATAGGGATCTGTGTTGGCAATGACCTCGTTCGACTCGAGTCGTTTTTTGCCGAGTCATTATATCAGGTTTAGAAAAAACTCTGGGGGCCGAATCCAATGAATACAGAGGATGCTGTTACATTATTCTAGCTCACATTATTTTCATTATCAAAACTGTGTCGTTGTGCACCCATGATTTGTCTTGATTGAGGAGAATGATTTTTATTGCTAAAAGCGGAGATATAATTATGATTTCTCCGCCCAACTGGTACAGTAACAATGTATAGTATTGAAGATTTATCTTTTTTTCTTATTCAATGTAATTAACGTAGATGTTTCATCGTGCAGCCCAAAAAACCACGACCATCACCAAGATAGCCGATTTCTATGTCTTCTCCTTCTTCGGAGCCAAGTTACTTAAATATATCCACTGTGCCTTTGTCTCTGGAGTGTAGCAGAGTATCCATGTTTGTCCACAGTTACGTATGGACTCAGAAATTCCTCATGATTGCGTCAGAAAATTCCCAAACTAGTCTCCGAATGCACCACAAAATTTCTTTTATTGACCACTGAGAGCAGACGCGACACATTTTTGGCTGAGATTTCTTCCGCACCAAAATTTTCTTGCAAAATAAAAAACTGTCCATTTCTCCTTTGATGGGTGGAACAGTTCTCTAACGCCATCTCTTTGTTAAAGAATAGGGGCACTTGGTAGCATTAACCCCCCGCAAATTTCAGTCCAATTTACGTTTCCTCGTTATCTCAAGTGGTTAAAACATCGGTCCAGGAAGTTGAAAGATCCATGGCTCAAGCCCCGCTCAAGGAAACATTTTTGCACTTGTGATCTGCTCGTATCCTCCCTCCCACCTCTCCTGTGTTTGTCTTTTACATTTGTCTCTATCCCTATTCCTTTTATCTATATTAATAATACAAAACACAGTCATCATAGCTAAGGTTGGTTTGGTAGGTAATGGAGTTCACTCAGTACTAAGTTAAATAAAAGTTAAATTTATTGTCGTAAAAATTGGTTGCGCAAGGAATATAGTCCCATCATGCCTTCCACGAAACCTTGGTATCCTTTGTCAGAATCATTATTCTTGACGTGTACCGGATTCCCCCGGCAATAAAGGTAAAGCACTTGAGTAATTACTCTACTGTAACCTAGGCTGTTTGTATATTGTTCATTTTGTTAAGCGCATGTTAGTAATCACGACAAAGTACCACTTTAAGAGCGATGTATGTAATTTATTTCCTCTTCTGGCATCATCCCATCAACAAATTTATCTGTAAGACAAAGAGTATGCTAAAATTTATTGAAAAATTTCAAATTAAAATATGGCAACGTGTAACTACATGTAACAAAGGAATGAAACCACTTTTGTAATAATGTAGTGGTATTTAATTTTGTGTATTACGGAATCCAATTAATTTTCAACACTAACCGCTGTTATTGGAAAAACTTTTCTTTGGTTCGTGGTTCCTTTGGAATAAAATATGCGTAAAAATGCGTATCATATTTTAAACATATTTTACTTAGCCTCACTGAGAATTAAAATTTTTTTATATTTCATCATGGAATTGAAATTATATATAGTATATTGTACGTTCTTTTAGAAGAAGAAATTAATTAGCATTACAATATTACAAAGAAACCTTCTGGTTTGACCACACTCATGTTAACATGAAATACAACGTATTTATCGTACACCGTATTTATCATTAAATAATATCACTTTATCAAAACGTATTTATCATTAAAAATATGGCAAAGTAAATCTAAAAGACTGGATTCTATAATTGTAATTTTCTTAAGCCAATTGTTTCATGAATTTCGTTATTATTTAGACTCGTTATCACTGTTTTCCAAACATGAAAACAGGAAGTTCCTTACATTATAAATGTAATTGGAGTTTAGGGATAATCGGAAGTGTTAGGATTCCACGGGAAGAAGACGGGTGTACCCCCTAGTAGATAAACCGACGCCCGAGCAGTCTCCCTGGAGCCATATACATGCCGACTCGAGGGTTTTGAGTTTTTTACCTCTCTCTCTCTACACACACACACACACACACACACACACACACACATATATATATATATATATATATATATATATATATATATATATATATATATATATATAACACTTTTTGAAAGTCTCATGGACGTGAATAATAATGTTTAACACTTAGCACTAGTGGGCACAGACAAAAACACAGAAACACACAAAAAAGAGACTCACTATTTTTCGAATTTTCGGTGGTCGAGACCACCTTTATCAAGGAAGAGAGGGACAGAACTCAGTTTTATATATATATATACCAGCAGAAGTGGGACTTCGTAATAACTTCCTCTGGAATATTTCAAATTACGTCAATCCGAAGAACGAAACCCAACGAATATATTTTCTATATGGTTAGATAAGTTCACTTTCAAGTTAGTGAATTTTATAAATCACCAGCTTAACCTAATTTTTGAGTTAAATTTTCTATAGGGACTATTTGGAACCATTTCGTGAAATATCAAATTACAGTATCTAATTTCATATGCTAAGCCCAGATTTTAGGATTCAATAAATGAATAGACACAATTGAGTTTTCCCCAATATTTTTCTGCACCCTTGACATTTATGGCAGAGTATGTGTCTCTTCTCGAGGAAGGCCATATATTATTAATAACGCTGATATTTTGTTAGATTGTGCAGGAAATCAATACTAACGAAATGGACCTGTCAGAACTTTAATCCTCCCTAACCTCGTATATTCAGAGGGAGGTTTTGTGATTTGCTTTCCAGTTGCAGTGTACTGAAAATTCCTGTATTGACTTAGAAAGATCGTTTTTTAATGGTGGATTGTCTACACAAAGTTTCTTCAGCACGAATTATAACTAGAATTATTATTATTATGGATTATAATCGGTCTCGCACAAACTCGTCCATTGGGAAGGACTTCCTTTTTATTCCTTATGCCTTATTCCCTTATGCCTAATATTTTAGATGCAGAAGTCCTAAATGGAATTATTAGAACATGAACATTGTTTATGATGCCTTCAAAGTTCTCTATTTTATGAAATTTAGAAAATTCAGTCATAGAATATGCGAACGTCCGCCAGGGTTGTTCTTCGTTAGCAATATTAATTTCTATCCTAATATGATGGAAGCTCGTGTCTGAAATTTTCTTGAACCTAATTACATTTGACTTCATTGGATACTTTAAGCATTTCCTTAATCACTTTTGCGGACTTAGTTTGCATTTGTAAAGTATAGTGTTTCTTAGCTCCTTCCCGCTGGCGCTTGCATGCTCCAAATACCTCTCATAATAAACTATTCGAACTCCCTACACATAACCTTTTCCGTAAACATATTTCTGTTGCAAATCTTAGCCCAGCCAACAAATGCTCACAGTGGTCCGGAGTCCTGTGCTGCCGGTGTACTTTCGGTCTCTCCAACTCTCAAGGACTCGCATCCAGGGGCTTGACTCGCAAGACACTACAATTCTGGAACTTTGTTGTCTTCTTACAGGTTCGACCACCATTATCAGTCGTGAATTTTTTAAATTTGACTCTCGGGCCAAAGTAAGCGTCCTGGTGATCGGACGTGGTTCTCAACCTAATCCGTCTTGCTCCCAAGGAATGTTCAGCTTCCTTCCCCATATTTTGTTACTTTTGTAACAAACTTTTGTTACTTTTGTATATCCTGTTACTTTTGTCATCTTTATTTTGCAGGTGCATAGAAGTGTATATGTAGGTAGTGAATACTTGCGGGAAGTCAACAAATGTGTTACCGTCAGACCTAATTAATATTTTCTGGGGTGATTAAATTGCGTTATGTTTATATTTGGCTTTATCTTACATTTATAATGGCTGAGGTTAAAGCTGTCGAATATTCAACACTAATTCGATAACATTCTTATAAAATAATGTTTACTCATACACAACGGTCTTAACACTTTGATATTCCTCAAGTATTTTAAAAGCTTCGTAAAATTGACATTATTCCACAAGCATGTGAAGGGGTAAATTTAAAGTTCATTCGTTGTATTAAAATAATATAATTATTTTATTTGGAAAAAATAATATGATTGTTTAATAGAATCCATACATATATCCAATGGAGTTTAATACAAAATATTTGCTTACTTATCATTAGAAAAATAAAATAACCCCCCACCTAATCGTCTACATAATTGATTAGTGAGGTAACAAACCACTTCGTATTTATTCAGGATAAAACTGCTCTCCACGCACTGGCAACTTGACTGTGTTCCCTAACTTGAGTGAGTTGAAGACGCACAACGGAGCTTGACGTAATTTCATCCAAGTTTACGAAAATATAGCGTCACCAGCTAACGAGGCGGTGATGCATTGGAATCGGCGTCTCAAGGAGACAGGGAGTGTGTTGCGTCAACATGACCCTCCACGCCAGCGTGTATCGGTGCGAAAGGTGGAGCAAGTGTGAGAGGCATTTCAAAGTAGCCCGTTTGAAGTTAGTTTGTCGTGCACATAAGCAGCCGGTAGGTAACAGCTAGCTCCACTCTACGTTTTTGGTTGAAAACATAGGACGATGTTTGTTTGAGATCATGATACTCCAGAGCTTTACGCTTAGATATGAAATTTTAATGAACGAGAAGGACACTTCTCTTAAAATGTTTATTTTTGGAATGGGTGAATCATAGTTCTACGTGCATGTGCACGTAGGACGGAAAAATGACAGCTATCGTTCATTGACGAGTTTGCGTGAGAGTCCGATGTAACTATCGGACTAAGAGCGCGGTAAACCTATTTTTAATAAGGGGCAAGTCCTGTCTAAGCACTGATTAGTGGAAACTTTTTCTAAATTCTATGAGAAACGGATTAAGTATTTTATGCAAATTTGAATGACTATTTAAATAAAGAAACAGATTCGTGAAATGTTCCTTTTCCTTGGATGGATCTTTTTGGGACTTTGGTTGTCATTTCTGCGTATTTTTACTTATTTCGAATAGGAAGGGGAGATCAAATTCTGTGGAAACACGTCTCTCTTTCTCTCTCCACATGCATCTTCTTCGTGAATCATTGTATTTGGTTGCCATTAAGGACTGCATGTTACAAGGGAAAAATAATTTTCATCACATTGTAGCTCTAAATTCTTTGTTTGCCTATTGCTCCATTAATCTCCAGTAGAAATGGCTAGAAATGAAACTTTAGAGAATGATCTTTTTTTGTTAGTGTACGGGTAATTAAAAATATTTTATCGTCCATATTTTTTTATATCAGCTATAGAATTCTAGTCGTTCTAAACCAGTAAAAATTAAATTTCTCAACTTATTTCATAATATTTCCATTGGAAATTGTTTGACAAAAAACCGTACCATATTTCTGGCTACCAGACTTCATTTGTGTATTCATTAAATGTTTGCTTTTATTTGAATTAGCAGAATATGCTCCACAAAAGTTTGCTCGCTCTATAGAAATACGTAATATCTTCTGTGCCTTAACTAAATATAAAACATGGTATGAACGTGGAACTTATAGAATATGGAAGAAAGCCAAATGTACTTATTGTTTAAATATTTTTTATGAATTACTCGGATTTTTTGGAATTCAATTTCAGTAATCAAGTGAAAATGATGACTAAAAGTGAGAAAATCCGTTAATAATAAATTTGTAGAAAGGCCAATTCTTTAACAGATTATCTCATGAGATTACTCTTGATGTTTCTTTTCAAGTTCAAAACGGATTAACGTAGAATTTCATTCTTTTGGAGCAATTAAAAAATTGGATGTTATCAGGTATACAGAGGTGTTTCCTTTGATGGTAAAAGGTTGTCATGCTACACAGAGGAATAGTCCAACGTCAATTGCTTTTTTGGTGACGCACGAGAATAATATCCGGAAAGAGAAGCCCGAAATAACTCCCACCCAGTGAGGCTTTTGTATCGATTGGCACTAGCAGAATTCAAAGGATGATCGAGTATGGAATTTTTCCAATTACGAAAAAAGGGTTAACATTCAAATACAAGGCTTGACAAGTAAGGCTACAGTTAATTGATCAATAACTAAAGGAGATTTTACAGAATATGGTAAAAATATTTTAGCCATATATTTTTGTTTGTTTAAATTTGATCTTTAGTAAATTTATTCATAATTCTACTTTACTTCTCATATCCCATTCATTTACGTATGAAGACAGGTCGCAAGACGTCATATTATTTAGAAAGGCGTTCATTCTACAAAAAATACATACCTTGAAGGTTTGGATTACATGCCTAGAAAGTTAAGCAAAATATTCCTTGAAGGTTTATGATTCAGTTCGATTTTTCCATTTCCGCTTCAACGTTGCATAGTTCATTTCTGGCTCCTGGGCACCTTTTATATATCCTAATTTGTATTGCAAGCCACAACGTTATTGAATTTTGCACAAATATGCTTGTCGAAATTTTATGGGCTAATTTCGTTTTAAAAATTATGGTAGCATGCTCAATTATATAACATAATTTCATCAATTGCTCAGCAGAAATTTCAGCCTGGCAATTTTTTCATATTTTTCCAATTTATATGGTAGCATTAATGACAAAAATATAACAAATTATGAAGAAAATATAGCTTTGGGGTTATCGCTAATGGAGAATTTTGAAACAAAAAATATGCCATATAGTACCAATCAATGACTCCAATGAAACGCATAGAGCACTTAGAAAGTCGGAAATGAAGTAAAATGAGTTATTTGAAATATGTTTTGAAGATGTACCACATACTCGCCAAAAGTTATTTTGCACACTTACATTAATCACAGTACATAGCCTTTCGATTTCCTGGAATTAGTTTGACAAGGCTTTAGCTGAAATAAATTGTAGCCCGAGGAAACCATTGTATTATGCTAAGAGGTTCCTGATAGAGTTAGCAATTGATACACATGGAAATATAATGGTTAGGTCTGTTTGTGTCAAATTCATTTTATACGTTATTTTGGCGAGTTCTAAGTGAACTCCTGCGAAGTACTTAATAGTGGAAATTAAAAACCCAATCTTTACGTTCTGGTCATCGGGTTGGGCTGAATTATGATGATATCGATAAAAGTTCTTACAAATTCTGCTCGCAAAGAGTGCTCGTTTTGAGGGGCAGCCAGCCGCCATGTAACACAGCACGCGTAAAAGGTGGCATCACTGTTGCTGCGTATTGATACTGCCATCTCAGTGGTAAGAGAACTGCATAGTGACAACTCACAAGTGCACGCAGTTGTTGGGTCTAGTCCTTTTTGGTGCTCGGCCTGGTCTAGTGTTTACGTCCATTTGTAGAAATGGAGGCAAGCAAAGAAGAGCAGAGAAGTGGTTTTCGTTTTCTGGTGCCTCAGGGTGCTGGAGTACGCCATTTTCATCGTCCCATGTCTACTGTGTATGGTGAACACTGCATGGCCCTGACGAATGGCTTAGGAGATTTCGAGAAGGTCGCACCACATCATTGCAGTACGATGTGTGCCCAAGGGAACTGATGGTATGCTGCAATCGTGGAACTGTTGGTAAATATTCTTAATTAATTAAACGACGCTTTCCGAGAACTCAAAACGGTTCAATTGAACTGCTACACGCTTCATTTATATTTACAAAGAGAAGCAAAATTTTTAGGGCTAACAAAAATAATATGATTTATATTTCTGACATGAAATGTTTGAGGGATCGTTTTATTGTTTCCATTTTAGTTTGGAAATAAAACAATAGATACCCGAGTCTATCCAAAGACTATCTTATCTCTTCCGCCAAACGAATTTTTGGCTCTCTCAATATTTGACAATAACTTCTACTCCTTTGCGAATTGTAATTGGCGCTATTAAAGAATACGTGTGTTTTAGGGTGCCGTTGGAAGTGAGGATATTGGACTAAAGACAACTCCAGGGACAGATGGGATTACGGGGGGACATTTTGCGCATTTCGTCGGCAGATTTTAGGATTTATCATTTCCTAATTACCGCCGAAAACTTATATCACCACCTTTTTGCCACCCTCTGGCTGTCGCCAGAACTACTAAGCGAAATATTTTAAGATACCTATCGCCTAGCCAAATCACGTTGTTCACCCCAAGGAGATGTCCTTTTACCTCTCTCGACTTCAGGGACTTGCGGTGGAGGGTACCGTCTCACGATCACCTTGCTGCTGCTCAGTGGCGGCGCGGGAAGGATGATACTTTCAAAAGGCAGAGCTCCTTAGGAAAGTTATCAAGCCAACTTTCGCATGCCCTTAATGATAATACCTTTACTTTTTATGATATGACTCATATCAATATCTAAAATTGCTCTAAGGTGGTGAAATGCTAATAAAATAGCTGGATAAAAATATTTTTTGAATTTGTCATATTTTTCTCAACTAAAATAAATTTTTCTATAAACTCAAGCCGTTTAGAGAAAAAATATCGAGGATATTTCAGAAATATTGTATAAATATTTTAGAAATTGGGTAGAAAAAACTATTTGCTTCAATGACACTTTTTTTCAATGTATTCTCACTGTACACACACTAATATACATGGTAGAGCTTGTTCCAATATCTTGATTCCATCTCGAAAATTTGATTCCTTCAGGCCTGAAAAACACCCGTCTAATTCACCTGTCGGTTCTTTATTTTGAAGAAAATCTCTGTCCACTGAAGATAGTTTTGAGCTTGACGTAAATCTGATCGAGCCAAATCAGGCGAATAAGGTGGATGTGGCAACAATTTGTTTATAAACTTACTTATTTTTGCCCTGGCAACGACAATTGTATGTGACCCTGCATTGCTTAGATAGAAGATGACATTCTTCCTCGCCGAACTTATGATTTTTTCGTTTGTCTTTGCTGTAGTTGGTCCAGGAAGTTAGCATAGTGTTTTCCAGTAACTTTTTGTTTCGTTGAAAGGTAATCTATCTATATAATCCCTTTCTAACCACATTTTATGCATTTTTGCAATAGTTTCTGGTACAGTGGCACATTTCGGCCGTCCACTTCATGGATCATCATTTAAGCTATCCAGACCAAACTTAAACTCGTTGGTCCACTAGGCAAAAGTTAAATACGGAGTAGGATCCTTCAGGGTGTTCTGAAAGTCAGTATGCGTTTCTTTGCTTTCATATTTTTTACGAAGTATTTGATCACTTCCCGAATCTCAATTTTTTCCATCTTCACGAATCACTAGACAGGGACAACAACAGAGACGCGTCCGCAACGCAGAGCTCTTCCCAGAGCACTGACGCGTTTCGTGTTTGCTCATAAAGAATTACCTATTACTACCCGGAAAGCTCGTTATGCTAACACTGACATCGGCCGGTTGTTCTGAGAACCTTTGACACTACCCTCGAATGCATCGGTTATTCCAATATTTATTAAAATGAAGATAGCTTTTATCAGAAGTTACAAACTCCATGAAATATCCCTAAAATTTACCATCTCTCGAAAGCGTATTGAGTTTTAGGATTCATTATCTTTTTTTTAAACAATTTTGCCCTTTCTTATAGCCTGTTATTGGATGTAATGATTGAGGCATCAATTCATTCCGGAAATCATTTAAAATTCAATGAAATTTCATACATTTTGGTCCTAACACATTATATAATGTATATTTATTTTATAACTTTAGTAAAATGTTACTTTTCAGTAAATAACAAAGTTAAATGCATAACAGTCTTGTTTTATGACAAAAAGAAGTAACTTTGTTAGTAGTTAAAAATTGAAATCGGCCTTTGTATGCAAATATATAAATTAAAATAAGGATATGTCATAATTTTAGCCATCCTCTGTTAATTAAAATATATATGGCTAAATATGGCTTTTATACGCTTTACTAAAAAGCGTTTACAGAAAAGAAACGTTAACAGTTATTGCAGCAGGAATATTTGATATTTAAATGAGTAACCCCATATAACTAAATGAATAGTTCAAGGCACATGCGTCCTTTAGGCTTTCGCTCTAAGATAAGCAATCTTGCGAATATTTTCTAATTACTGCTGGTTTAGTGTGTTGCAGGCGACCTATATTATAGAAAAGGCGAATAGTTCAGCGTAACCTGCAAGACGATTTAGTGTTGCAGCGATAAATTACCGGTGGAACTATTTCTTTATAGTAGCAACATTAAACCATTTGCCTCGGCGGAATGGATTCTAATAAATACGATACCTTTTAATTTGCACATGATGCCCAATCTGTGCAATTTTAATGGTATAATCAGGCAAAGAATGGCCGAACTTATACGTAAACTGAACATTGTGTAGCAAATATAAAAAACGTCTCCTTCGACCTAACTTAAAAAAAAATTATTTGTACAAAATTTGAGTATACTTGTATTTTCTAATAGTTCCTCGGGAAAAAAATTTAAATACAGTAACTAACCCGAAAGCCTGTTTGGAGTATGAAGGTAGATTTCCCCAATTACTAAGCTTGACGGCTAGTAAATTTGACTCAGCAGTTATTTGAGCGCACTTTGGTTAGAGCTGAGGGTGCCCGGAAATGGAATTCAGACCCTCCGGTGAGAAGTTCAACGCTCCACCATTGAACTACCATGTCTGCGTGTATATAAATATTTATGTATATCAATATTTTATATATATATATATTTAAATAAATATTTATTTATATATATATATATTTATTTATGTATTTATTTATATATTTATTTTATTTATATTTCTTTATTTATTTATTTTTTAAGTAATCTACCGGTTAAGGTAGGGTTTGGATGGACACAACTACCAAAGAAATATTTTGTGACTCCTGACAAAACGCAATCAAGCAACCTACTCTACGTCAAGTCCTTCTTCATCTATATGTACTTCCTTCATCCCGTCCAAAATCCCTATTCTGTTCCTGCCCTTTCCTCGTTGACCTAAGATTCTTCCTTCTAATACAGTTTTCAACGTCCCACTGCCGATCAATACGCCCTCCATCCATTTTTCCTGGCTGCCTAGGATTTCCCAAAGCAAACCAGCACTTACTGATTTATTTTCCTTTTGGTCCATTTCCACTTATCCATTCTTCTGCACACACGCAATTGAAAAGTCTCCACCCTACTTCTATCATCCTGCTTCAGTGCCCACATTTCCGTGCCGTGTATGACTACGCTCCAAATCAAATTTTTAACAAGTATTTTCTTTGACAACCATACTGTTTTCTCTGTGTGAGTCCCTGTCATCAAATCCCTTCTTCTTATGATCGTCCCTTTGCCTATGGTATTTTTTCTCCTTAAGTCCCTATTGCTTTGACCATGTTGGTCCAAAAACACTTTCGAGATACTTAAACTTTTCTACCTGCTCTTGTATTTGCCGTCCTATTTTAATGCTCAACTTATCCTTTGTCCCTGTGGAAAACCGCATATTCTTTGTTTCATTAATATTGATTCTTAACCCATATCTTTGGCATTGAATTTCTAATTCACTCAGACAAACTTGCCACCCCTTGGCTGACTGATAAAATAGGGCCTTGGCATCAGCAAACATAATTGATTGTACGAATTCACCTCCAGTTCTTTCCATGCCTCTTTAATCATTTCCAACACATAAACATGGGACAGAAATGGTGATATTGGAAAGGACTGCCACACTCCTCTTTCTAACACTCTCAATCCGAACTCTCTATTCCCCAATCGAACATGAGCAGTCTGAGACATTAACAGGTTGAAGCAAACTTCACTAACTCTCCAATCTGCTCTATTTTCTGCCATATATTCATTAATTTTTCTTAATTCACTCTTAGAAGAGTGCTTTTTACAATCACGATACAATCTACGAATAGGACAAATACATCCTTGTATTCTATTGTGATTGTATTCTACGTTTCTATGTTCATAGTGAATGATTGTGTTCTTTGTTTCTGTTTTATCAATGAGTTTATTTCTGCAATGGCATCACGCATGCCCCACTCCTTTCTAACTCCAAAATAATCATTCCTAGAAATAATTTGCCTATTGCTCCATCTTTTAGTTGATGACCCTAAGACCCATTTAAGCTGCAGGGGAAATCAAACTTCTTGTTCTCTAGTCCTCACATGATGTAGCCTTTTCCTTTTTCGAAATAAGAACGAACACTGATCTCACGGGCTTCCGGCAAGTCTTTTGACCAGATTCCTTCCGCATAGATACTACGACTCAGTCCATATATACTCTTCCTCCCACATTTTCTTAAACCTTGTAGTAGTTCCGCAGGAATGTTGTCTACTCCATCGACCTTATTTGTTTTCATCTCCCATAAAGTCCTTTCTCTCTCATCGTCGAGTATGCGAGGACCTAAGATATCTTCCTTTGCGTCATGATCTCTTTCTATGACTAACTTTGTTGGCCTAAGTTCTTTACTATACAGTTTTTCTATACTTTCCTTCTATCTCAGGAGGATATCTTACCCAAATTATCGCTGTTTCCACAGATCTTCCTTTCTTACATGCCGGTATTGATCTAACCTTGCTGTTTAGCGCACCGATTTCATCCTTCTTCGGCAAACTTTCCATATCCTCGCACTGCGTCTTCCACCATGCTTCCTTTGCTTTGCCTGTTGCCCATCTCAATTTATCATATAACTCCTATAGTTTCCATTGCGGCTTTCGATATCCCTCTCTGGATGCCTTCTGATATTTGCTCGATAGTTCTCAGCTTTTCCATGTACTTAGTACTTCCTCATCCATGATTTTCTCTAAGGTCTGCTGATACGTCTTTCTTGTCGAACCATTGAATGCTTCTACATTCCATTTCCTAACCCCTGCCTTATATTTTTAAAACGGACGTTACATATCATAACAACTAAATTGTGGTCAGAGTCCGCATCCGCTCCCGGGAAGCGGTGCGAATTGATAACACTGTTCCTAAACCTGTGTCTAACGAGATTATAATCTAACTGATACCTTTCTTAGTTACCGGGCAATTTCCATGTATGCCTGCGCCTTTTGTGGTGATGACTAAGCCCTGTCTCCTGCAGAACTCAACTGCCTTCTCCCCGCCGTCTTTACTCGTGCCTAAACCGCAGTTCCCTACATTATCACTACCTCTTCTTAGCATACCGTCGCATTTCAATCCTCCATCTTTATCAAATGTTTCTCAGTAGGAACACGCGAGATTATGTCCTCTAAATGATCGTATACCCTATCCACGTTTTCCTCCTTATGATTGCTTGGTGGCATATAGCTTCTTCCTAACTCTTTATTCAATATTATGACAACCCATCGTTGGCTCTCGTCTCTGCTGCTGTATAATATTATATAACTATCACTCCAGCAATCCCTGTTATCCTTCTATCTCACCTGGCATAGACATAAAATATTTATGTATATTTTCTCTTTCCATCTCTCGCTTAATATTCTATAATTTTCTTGTCCTCAACAATGTCCTTCATATTCAAATTCCTATTTTAACTAATTAGGTCATCTTCTTCTGCGTCTTCAGTCGCAATGCTGTCGGTTTTCCTCTTCAAAGGGTTTCGTGAGATGACGACCGCGGATGCCTTGCCTCTACCTCTGCCGGTCACGACACATGGCCGATTTGGCCGAGTCCCATAGTTTCCAGGGCTCATATTCTCTATGCTGTCCATTATTATATTCTTGGGAATGAGAAATGAGGTGGTTTCCCATTGCATTCCTGAATTGGTTTTTTAACATCACACCATCACTCAATGGCTGCCCCACCGAGGTCAGACGTCTTTGCAACTGCCTCACTGACGCGGCATGGACTACCATCCGTCTGTGTCCTAATCTTCGACCTATTTGGCATGGGTCGAAGATTCGAAGAATCGAAGCCAGGAGCAACGATTATTACTCCCGCCAGTAAAGCTCTACGGATCATTGGAACTCACAAACCTTCCACCACGTCAAGGTTATAGTCCATGGGTGGGCGTATATAAATATCTTATCGGAAAGTCTCACGGATGTGAATAATAATGATGTACACCAAAACAGCACAAACGACAGAATAGAAAATCACAAACATACAAAAAAGCTACATACACTTATTACGAATTTTCGATTACGCTACCACCTTTCTCCAGGAAGAGAAGGAACTCAGTAATTTTTAGTGATAACTAGTGCAAAAATGTTTCCTTGACCGGGACTTGAACACCGGATCTTTCGAGGCCATTCGACTTTCATGGTAAGTCTAAATATTTGCGCTTTTGAACTACTCGATTCCACCTTCCCAACCTCTCCGGTTCGTGTTCGTCCTTCATATGTGTTCCTTTTCCTCATCCTTATGTCTATTTCGAAGTGAATGAGTATGTATTCGCTATAAGGTGGTATTGAGTGTTTGAATGTATAAGATATGTGATATAGAAGCAATAACGAGAGCAATAGCATATTTGGATGGCACAATTCAGCACAAAAAATCGATAACGCGTACACGGACACTCACATTTCAACAAAATTAACCTATTGGCTTATTTGAGGCCTCCTCAAGTCAGATTGGAGGGTCTCCGGAGGAGGGAACTTTCTGAAATGTTGGTGTTCTTTTACGTGTTTTCTTTTTTATTTTTGTGTTCTATTGTGCCCTCCAAATGTTATATATGAACGTGTGTACATACACACACACATATACGTGTGAGTGTGTGCGTCTGTGTGTGTATGCGACATAATGCCTTAGCGAATGAAACTAAAATATAAGTGACGAGCGAATTTTAAATTGTCCTACGTGCGACGTAGAACGTTGAAGCGCTCCTTCTGAGTTGATGTTTCCCACCATCAACTTGGGAAAATACAGGTAAATGGGTTAATCAAATTTTTTTCCCCATTGCATGCCTCGATATTCAGATTTCTGATCATAGATATAACGAATCCACGATCTTTGCATTGTCACCAACTTCTTTACGCGTTTATATGAGGTCATATAAATGAGTATAACCTGATTTGCACCGCTTCCCTTATCAAACCTGTGATAAAAACTAAATAAATAAATATAATTGAAATGGGTAGGAATACAAATAAAGGATGAACCAAGGAGAGGTGGGGATGGCGGAATTGAGCAAATCACAAGCGCAAAATATTTCATTGACAGGGACTTGAACACCGGATCTTTCCACATGCTGGGCGGATGTTCTAACCACTTGAGCTACCGAGGAAACGTATTTAACGCTTAGTTTTGCGGGTCTTTTATATTAACCAAGTGCCCCAATTCTTCGGTCAAGAGCCGTCAGGGGGCAGTTTCACCCACCAAAGGAGACAAACACGAAAGAGAAGAGGAAGGATAGTAGGTAAGCAATCATACAACATTATGTGTATGTGTGTGTAGGTCTAATGAATTTGAATGTGAAAGTCTCTACGGGTGTGAATAATACGACAATGTACACAAGGATAGGCTAAAAAACCTTTCTCCGAATGACCGTTTAAAACTTGGAATACGCGTAAGTTTCTTTTCTGTGTGTTCACGTGTTTTTGTTTTTGTTCGCAAGCCCTATTTTGGTGTACATCAAATATAAGGGGTTGCGGTAGTCCAGGCGTAGAGCGTTGGACTACTGACCTGAGGGCCCGTTATATATACAGTTATAAAGGGAAAAATAGAGCACCAACATATATTTAAACACGTGAAATAACACTGACATTTAAGGAAGCTAGTCGGCCTTCTCTTAGAACTTCTTCATCTTCTTCTTTGCGACATCCTCTCTGCCGTGAGGCGTCCTTTGCGTCTTTCCAAACTATTAGGTCTTCCAAGACATTTTGTTCTTGTCATTGGTTTTCTCATTGCGGCTCTTTGCGGGGGTTAGGGGTTAGGAAAACCCCTACCTGCGGCTTCGGCTTCTCTTTGTCATTTTCCTGAGCGGAAACGTTGATGGGAGATCAAGACTGGCAATGGGTCGCTTGTATCCCAAGGCCGAATTTGCGCCTCAGAGATATTTCGAATAGCAGCTAAGTCGGACTCTGCTGCTTTTTCAAAGAATTCGTGCGCTGTCTTCGGGAGACGTTCGTCGAGTGTCTTCAAGTTCCCGTCGCGGTGAATGTGTGAAACGAAGGCATAACGGCGGCGTCCCAATATGCATCGCAGCTCAGCATTCAGCACTGTCTGAATCCGATAGAGACTCGTCTTTGGCACTCCAGACCATACTGGCGATGACTACGTCATTACTGGTAGCGCGCACGTACGATACAGTCTTCTCTTAGTGTCCATGCTCGGGACCGGCGGACCAAGAATCAGACGACGCCGGTTCAGCGCAGCAAAGCCTTTGCCGCGGACATGCTCATCCTGAGGTCTCCAGTGGTGCTGGTTTCCTGAGGTGATTAAAAATGCGAATGTTTGGGGTTGATGGTGCTGGTGCATTTAAATCTGTAACAAGAAAAGCCATATTTAAATAAGATTACGAATAAAGTATTCTACGATTCGCTAGCCGCCATTCAAGTGTATTTGAAAGAAGAAACTGGAGTGGAAATGTTGAAAGAATATTCACCTTTGGGGTTACAGGATAAAATATGTTATGGGGCAGCACAGCGAAGTGGGGGTCTTAAAGATTTTCTCACAAATTCGAGAAATGTTTCACAGAAGCTGACAGACAAGTTGGCAGGAGTGATGTGAATTCGTTACTTTACTTCTTTAAGAATGTTAGAAAAGCGGTTTTTGTCAGTTTTCGCATTTTTTGAGAGCCGGCGAAAGGGTGATTCGAAAGAAATAAGGCAGGTGTATTTATGTTGACTTTAAGGCAGATGTGTTTTGGTGCGAGAAATGCACCTTCCTTCGGTGGAAAAGATATTATTCAAAGTAATTTTTCTGGGTGTAGGCGTATCCTTAGCAAGTAGTTACGTTTATATGCGTATTTATGTTGAGAGGGGCGTTATTACATATGCGGTGACCGCAAACGTACTATAAAGAAAACATGTTGTGCTGCGTTTCGGGTTGGTTGGATGACAACTGCGGAACTGGAAAGGTTTAATTTAGATCGACTTTCCTGGACAAAATGGTGAACACATTATTTTGAACAAGAATGTTGATTTCTATGACCGTGTTTTAAATGAAAATCTTAGATTCAATACGTGAAATGAATCGAGAAGTGCGGATATATATTCTGAACAAAAGAAGATATATTTCCAAGTCTACATAAGAAGTAAAATAGTGCCCAATAAAATACCCATAAGATAAGGGAGAGATTATAATTTTGGAGAAATGTATTATCAGATTTCAAGTGCAATCTGATTTTTGCTCGGCGCATTACTTGTAAAAATTCATTCTAAACTCAATTCTAGCCAGAATGGAAACCTTTTCCTATCGAAAAACTCGAAAGGAATTTCTACTTTTTTGTAATGACCCATGAGCCCTTTTTCATAAGAAAGGCGAAGGGGATATACACTGCTTAGCGATTTGTGTGGAGAAAATATTGCATTGAAAGTAATGGGGTGTTTAGCTGATAATAATTCCACCAAGCTGATTAGAAATTCAGTGGAAGTGGAATTCCAACAGTGTGTGTTGCGCGGGGCGTTTCTGGGTGTACTAGTGGTGATATTTTAGGCATTTTATTATTTCTACAAGTATTGAAGTTAAAGGTACATGGAGATGTGTAGCATCGATTTTGACTATCGTTAAGTTTGTGTTTATAGAAATTGAGAATGAGTGCAGTAGTTTATGAATGAGATCTTTGAAAAATGAGGGAAAGAAAATCACTATGATTATCAGGTAATAGCCAATTAGGGGAGGTAATTGTTCGTTAAGTAAGTTGAGAGAAACATTAGGGTGTCCGGATCTGTTTGGAATAAGTATTTTTTGATGCATATAGGAGTTGGGAAAGGCCCAATGGAGTTTTTAGATATGTACTATTCTTATTAATATTTACTATTCTTATGTTTTAGGTAGTTTGAGCATGGGTGAGGATTTACACTCTTATATTTTTAGCTTCACCTTACAAGGCAATATCTGACAACTCACGCTTTTTCACCACATATGATGTTTTTTCCCAACTGTTTGCACCAGAAATTTTTCGTTAGCCTTAAAGTTTAAATTTAACGTGCCTCATATGGTTTCACAAAATAGCTTCGTGCAATTATTGAGGAAGGGTACTGCCCATTCTACAGTATTTCTCAATATGTTTGGATACTATTTAAAATATAATAAAGTAAATATGATTGCCATATGTTTGCAGGACCAAATAAAACTAAAATGTGCAAACCACAAATGAATAATTCAACCGGCTCAATTATACAGTAAATAATTCGTATTAATGCAAATAAACGGATAGACGGTGATAATTATTTTAAATGGAGGGGGTTTGAAGCTGAAATAAAGATGGAAGTTTGCTAATAATGAGAGCCAGTGCGTGTGGATAGAAATATGGAGCTTAAGGATGGCCTTCCTTTCTCGCTGATGGCATCGCGGGTCAAGAAGGGAATCAGGAAGTTTGAAAAAGTAAATATTTTTTTAATCGGTGTTTGCAGCTTCTAATTTTCGTGCATTTTTACTTGTGTATAAGCTTTTTCATTGATCGATATGATATATTCATTGATCGATATGATATCTTCATTTATCCATTTTCAAAAGTTAAAGCTGGTTAATTCGTAATTTGAATAACGATAATGTGTATGCTTTACCTCATCATGAATTACAACCCATCAAATGAACACGGCCTTTGTTGAAATTATTTTTGCAAGCCTTGTAGCATAATATTTGAAAAACATGTAACCGTTTCCAAAGGATATGTTAAATCACAAATATTTTCAACGCAAAAAACATGCCAAACAAATCATGCCATGAAGGACCCAGAGTGATCCGATCTGTTTTTAATAATTTTACTTGGAATTTGTTAAAAATTTGAGTATTAAATAACAAGAGAGCTATAAAAAACTTAAATTATAAATGTTATTTTCCTGGAAGTAAGCTACATTATAATCATTGGAAAACACAAACACGCCGTCGCTTCCAAGGGTAGGGTCGCATTGATTCTGCCCTCAGAAGGCAAAAAGCCATTCCCAAATCATAAGGTTCCCTTATTCATCCTAGGGCTCTTATCAAAGATTCTTTCTTCTCGCTTTGTAACCTCTCCTTCAGCGTCCTTCCCCGAAATGCAAGGGTAACCCATTGTCCCCTTCTCCTCAATCCTATCTGCGGAAACATTTATCGGAATCCTACCGAGGAGGTTCTCTTTCTCTACCGCCAAGTGGTATCGTAATGCCTCTCGCAGTAACGTCTGGGATTTTGCCTCTCCTTTCCTTATCCCAAAACCTCCCTAACCTCATGGGTATAGCCTGTACCCTCGCCGGCGCCATCTCACTACTCTCCCCATTTCCCCCGTCAGGACATCCCAATCACCGGCCTTGAGCCCTCTCGAGGGCAGTTACCCAACTAAGAGCCTTTCATTCCATCTCTTTTCGTCTGAACTCTCTGCGTTCATTTCGCAGCTATTGGTCTCAGCTGGGTCAAGGAGACGATATTCAGTTTCGTCCGCGTCATCTTCTGGAGCTATAGAAAAATAATAGCCATGAGATGGTGCTAAAATAGATCGACCCCTCGCAATTTGGTAAACGTAACGGAGCGGATCTCATACGGGAGGTGTCCAGTGAAAACATGACTTTTGGGTATGCAACTTCCCACTGTAGCCATCCTCTCTACCATGGGTCGAGGTAATACTCTTCGGGTACCAAAGTTGACCGTCAAGACTTATTGAACCCAAATGGAGAACCAGCAGTTTTCATTGAGTTTTCCTCAAAATTCTTGTTATACATGTTGCTGATTTATTTTCAATGTTTACTTGATGACGTTTTCATTCGTATAAAGAATGCAAACCAGTGTACGCCACCCAGTCAAATTTCATTAAATATATATAAATACTCATTCTACCAAATTGTCACTTCCATAAAAAAATTAATTTCCTTTAACTTAAAATGCAACTTAAGTCTTTAAAATCTTCTTTGGCTAAATGATCCCTTCATCAAAATTTAATGAGTATAAATTACCATTTCCTTGCGTTATTCTCATTTGCTGAAACATTTTACTGCAAATCATTTTTAGTACTTATATGGAAACACTTTTTCTTGAAAAAAATTTAAAAGAAACATTTTATTTTTACAGTTTGTTATACAATAGAAACGTACAGCCTTAACTTGGTCATGTACAATCCTCTAGAGACAAAATAATTTTATTCTCGATGGCTTAATTAGTTAACACTATTTCGCTACATTGTTAAGTTATATTACACGCCTTGTTAATAACCCAAATTATAACACACCTTACTCATTACCATGAAGTATAAAATTAGAAGATCTATATTCATTACAAAATATTATCTTCTAGTTTAATGCTATTCTATTTATATGTCAATTTATAACCTTCAGCGGGAATATAATTGCAGCATGAACGACTAAGAATAGATTTTTTTCAAAATTGCTCTAATTAAATATTGCACGAAATAAATTATTAGGCATCATGAGTTTACCTAAGGTGGATTAATGCGGAGGAAGTTCAATGCTTTTTTGTAGATTTTTTGCTATAATTACCCCAAACTCTACCTTGCGTGATTTTTTCGGCTAGACAAAAAAATGTGTTTTCATAATATACTGGTGTAATCTAGTACTTTTGTTTTTGTGTTTTATCAGCTTAATTGGCCCAACTTCTATGCTAGGCTACGACAAGTTATATTTTTTTCTTGAGGAGCTTTGTTTAGGAGATTTTTAAACATAGTTAGCTTTCAGAGTAAAAGGATATATTTTAGCTGTTAAGTATAGTAAGTTGTGTAGTGCCTTTTGCAAAACTCATTTTCTTCACGAATTCCCCAGGATATATCAAATAACTCTTTTTTAGGGCTCCTGAAAGAGAATTTATAAAAGTTTGTTTGTTCAAAATTTATTCATATTATAGGGATTTGATATTTACATTAGTTACAAAATGGATTCTAAATTACGTCTTTTGAGTTTCTGGTGGCAAAGGAATTAGATTTGCTTGTAACTCAAGGGTCAGAGAAGTGACGGTTTGAAAAATACGGTAACATTTCTAACGTCGGCGGTACCTCGGTGCGGAAAGGAACAGAGAATGGAAGGGGGAAGAAGTTTTTCTTTAGGTTCAACAATTTCGCGCTTTTTCGACGGGCGTTTAAATAAGCCAGAGGGAAACCAAGGGAATTAACACAACTGTGAACTGATTGTATTTTATAATGGGGTAGAGTTTGCGTATTATGTTTCTGATTTTGTGAGTCCTGGGAAAAATGTGTTGAATTAGAACGTTTTGAGCTGTTTTTTGGGAATAGCCGACCATATTGACGACATCTACCTCCCTTGACACCACGGACCCTAGTTTTCCTTCTTTTCCTCGTCCAATTCCTCCTCGGATTTTTCAGTTCATCTATAGTTGAGTCAACCATTACTTTACTCGATACAGTTATTCTCTTTCAGAGCAATATATTTGATATTTCAATTTCCATTAAAACATGCCGGCTGAGGGAACTCGAATTTAATTAACCAAATAATTATGCATTGGAAGAAAAGATTATTGCCAGTTTTTAAATGGAAATTGGATGGTACTTCATCTTAAATGTCCGTAAAATTATTCTAATATAGTGTTATCCTGGATCCACATTGAAGAAAAACTAATTAAAATTGGGCCTAATTAAATGTAATTTGTTATATTTACCTTTCATCATAGCCTTAACTAACATATCTCTATCGACTTTAATTATGTTTGAACAGGATTACCCTTTCGGGATCCACCGCAGGATGATGTGTAATATCTTTAGATCTACTCTTCACTATACAATAAACCATCAGTGTACTTGGCGCCTTGCATTCCGAGAATTAATGCTTTCCCCGGAGTGAAATGAAAACATTATCATTATATCTGTGAGATCAGAATATTCTACGTCATCGCACGGTCCACGCATAATCCTCATCGAACTAAGATTCTTTATCTCCAATAGAATCAGAGGGTTTGTATTTGCAACCTTCCGAGTCTTGCAATTTTAAATTAATTCTCTGATTTCATTAAGCATTTTTATTACTGAACCAAAATTATAGATAAACTGCTTTTAATTCATATAAATATTCCATCGATCTGGCACAATCATTGGAAGTAATTTGCTGGCTCTACGAGGAGTTAAAATTATCAAGACTCTTAGAGAGAAAAACCTTCCTCACTCTTTTGATACTCAGGAAAAGTACAAATTAAACCAGTAAAGAGGGGAGAGGTGTGAAAAGAATAGAAAGAGAATTTATTTGGGAAAGTTAAAAATTCGCCCGTAAGGTTTACGTAAAGGAGAATCCGGGTGCCTAATTATTATTATTATTAGGTAATCTACCGGTTAAGGTAGGTTTTTGGATGGACATAAGGACTACTTAAATAATTTGTGACCCCTAGCAAAACACAACATCCTACTTTACATCAGGTCCCTCTTCAGCTCTAAGTACTTTCTTCCTCCCTTCATTCCGTCAAACATCCCTATCCTGTTCCTCCCTTTCCTCGTTTGCCTAACATTCGCCCATCAATTACAGTCTCAACATCCCGCTAGCGGTCAATACCCCCTTCATCCGCATTTCCTGCCTCCATAAGATTGCTCCCAACAAACCTCTCTCTTCGCCCACCATACCAAGTACTTCCTAGTTTGTTTTTTTTCTGTCCATTTCACCTTCTCCATTCCTCTCCAAACCCATATTTCAAAAGCATCCAGTCTACGTCTATCCTCCCGCAGTATTTTCTTAACATATTCAACGTCCCTGTCATCAACTTCCTCCTCTTTGTGAAAGCCTCTTTGCCTAGCGCAATTCTTCTCCTTACGTCCCTACTACTTTGACTGCGTTGGTCCAAAACACTACCGAGATACGTAAACTGTTCTACCTGCTCTAGTTTTTGCCTTGCATTACCTTTGTATTTTTAAATTCACTCTCATCCCCAAATCTGTCGTACTCAATTTCCAATTCACTCAGCAATGCTTGCAACCCCTTGGCTGACTGACATACTAAAGCTTGATCATCAGCAAACCTAACTGATTTTACGAATTCCCCGCCGACTTTCATTCCTACCTCCAGCTCTTCCCATGCCTCTTTAATCATTTCCTCTACATACAGGCTGAACAGCAACGGTGATAATGGGCAACCCTGCCTTACGCCTCTTCCTAACATTTCCATTCGGACTCCCCGTTCCCCACTCGCACCTGAGCAGTCTGAGACATGTCCAGGTTGCGGATTAGCCTTCTTTCCCTCCAATCTATTCCTATTTTCTGCAATATACCCATTAGTTTTTCCCTATTCACTCTATCAAAATCTTTTTCGAAATCTACGAAACAGGAAAATACCTCCTGGTTGTGTTCTATATTCCTCTCGATTAATAATCTCATTACTGCAATAGCATCACGCGTACCTCTCTTCTTCCTTAATCCAAACTGATCATCTCCTAAGTAAACATTTGCTCTGAACTCTATCCTTTTTTTATGATCCTGAGAACAATTTTAGCTGCATGGGATATCAAACTTATCGTCCTGTAGTCCCCACATGAAGTAGCCTTTACCTTTTTCGGAATAGGAACTAAAACTGATCTCTTAAAGTCTTCCGGTCAGATTCCTTCCTCATAAATAGTACGAATGGACCCATAAAGCCTTTTCCTCCCATATTTTCCTAAACATTTCAATAGTTTCGCGGTAATGTTATCCACCCCAACGGCCTAATTTAGTTTCATCTCCCTTAATGCTCTTTCTATCTCATCATCTAGTATGCCTGGACCTAAGCTATCTTCCTCTACGTCATGCTCATTTTCTATGTCTAACTTTGTTGGTCCAAGTTCTTTACCATACAGTTCTTCTATATATTCCTTCCAACTCTCATGGATGTTTCCTATGTCAACTATTACCTTACCCGCCTTATCTCTAACTGTTAGCATAGATCTCACTTTTTTACTCCTCGATAACGATTTAATTTTGCTGTACAGCGCACCGATTTCACCCTTCTTCTGCAGACTTTCCATATCTTCGCACTGCGTCTTCCATCATGCTTCTTTTGCTTTATTTGTTGCCCGCCTCAATTTATTGTTTAATTCTTTGTACTCCGTTTTGCCTAATTCTGAATTTACATTCTTCCATTTTCGCCGCCCATCCATCTTTTAAATCATCTTATCCGTGATCCATGGTTTCCTAGTCCTTTTAGCGTTAACGGTTTCATTAGTGTGTTTTGCGGCTTTAGACGACCCTTTCTTGATAGTTTCCCATTTTTCAACGATAGTACTTAGCTCTTTACCGTCCCCCATGCTTTCCTCTACCGCCTGTTGGTACTCCTTCCTTTTCAAACCATTAAATGCTTCTAAATTCCATTTTCTAACTCGCCGGCCCTGCCTTATCTTTTTGAAACAGACGTTACATTTCATAACAACTAAATTGTGGTCAGACTCCGCATCCACTCCCGGGAGCCTGTGCGAATTTATCGCACTGTTCCTAAATCTGTGTCTTACCTGGATATAATCTAGCTGATACCATTTTGTGTCACCTTGCATTTTCCATGTATGCCTGCGTTTTTTGTGGTGTCAAAACCAAGTGTTGGTGATGACTAACCCCTGTCTCTTGCAGAACTCAACTGCTTTCTCCCCGTGGTCAAACCTCATGTCTAAACCGTAATCCCCGACCTCATCACCACCTCTTCCTTCGCCTACCGTTTGATTCCAAATGCCCATCACTATCAAATGTTTCCCTGCCGGAACACACGCTTTCCTTCCATCTCACCTCGCAAAGGCCTAAAATATCTATATTTCCCCTTTCCATCTCTTGCTTAACATTCTCAAATATCCCTGTTCTCATCATTTTGCTAACATTCCACGTTCCTATTCTAACTAATTTGATCTTCTTCTCCTGCGTCTTCTTTCCTGCTGCTGCTGGTTTTCCCTTGCAAGGGTTTCGTGGGATGACGACCGCGGAAGCTTTGCCTCCCCCGCTGCCGGGAACGACGCACGGCCGATTGGGCCGAGCCCCGTAGTTACCAGGACTCAAAATCTCTGAATAGTCCATCATGTTATTCTTGGGAATGATAATTGAGATGGGTTTCCATTGCCTTCTTCAATAGTGTTTTTAACGTGACACCATCACTTACTGGCCGCCCCACTGGGGTCAGACGCCATTGCAGCCGCCTCACTGAGGTACAGACGCTGCGTGGACTACCTTTCGTCTGGCTCCTAACCTTCGACCTATCTGGCATGGGTGACCCTACCAGGAGCAATTGTTATTACTCCCGCCAGCACAGCTCTAGGGGTCATCGGATTGCAAAAGCCCCTTCCACCACGTCAAGGTGTTAGTTCGGGGAGGGCCGGTTAGCTAAGGACCAGGTGTATTCAATTGCAAGATAAAAAGGACAGTAAGGGTAAATAAATCATATAAGGCCGTCGGGATTGAAAACTTTCCACAAAATTATTAAACGGCCAAAGATAATATAAAAATAAGAATTCCTATGACTTAAGCTTTATCATTAATGTATGCATTTCGCCATTCAGCCACGCTAATAGGGAATAGTAGCCTAATTTTAAGACTATGAACATCAAGTTTGTTTTCTCCACAAAATATAATCATCAATAAGATGAGTGTGCGTTGACACAAGGGAAAGGGATGCGTGATTTCACAGCAGAACTGAAGTCACGGATAGATATGATCATATAGTACAATTGGTATATATTTTTTGTTTCTTGGATTTTGGAGAGTCCTTTGACAGAGTAAATTAGGTAGAATTAATTAATAAATTTAAGAAGAAATAGGTTGATTAGAGAGATGGGTTACTCATCTACATGTTCATATCTCACGCTGGACAAGTGTAAATGGCAGATGGAGAGTCCGGATAGATGGGGTTAGGGAGATGAATAGAAAGTGTTTTCCATAATTTCCCGTGCTTTCCAACCTATTCGGGGAGGAAAAAGTTGAAGATGCGAAGGAAAAACTGGAGATAGGAATGAATGCCGGCGTGGATTTCATAAAACCTTTTAAAAAATCCAGTTCTAGTTCAGGCACGGAGTTGCAATCATTTCTGGGCCAATCTCATAATAAATATGAGATGTGCCCAGAAATGATAACCACATCTCATAAAGAATATGAGATGAAATGTGATGGAAAATAGCAGAGATTAAGAGGTGTGAGAAACAAGATTTTTTGTATTTAACCTATAGATTGCTTAGTTTAGCGATAAATGGGAGGGAAAAAACTAGAGGAGGTAGAGCAGTTTGTCTAGTCGGTGTGGTGAACCATGAGGTTCAAAGTAGTAGAGACATAAGAATACATGCCTGTAAAAATTGCATAAGTCAAGGAAACCTTTACAAGGAGGTTATTGATAGTAAGGAAATTGAGTGAGAATGTCGGAAAGAGATAGTGAAACCTTCGATAAGAGGGTAGTTTTGAAAGGCAAAATAAAATGGTCTTTGAAGCAAGAAGATAGAGCTTTAGATGTCGATGTGGAGAAGGATCGGAAAGGTTAACTGAACGGAAAATAAATCAAATTAGTAAATGCTAGGCATGGTGCGGGAGGGTAGAGTTTGTTGGGAAAAATCCAAAGTAGGAAAGTAGAAACTTTCCAGCGTTCACTCATTATCAAGTTAGTCAAAAGTTTTTGTTGGTGCAAATTATGTTGACATAAACAAAGACATACATGGAACACCCGTTTTGAATGAAGAAACATAATGAAGGCAAAGGAGGTGCTCGTATTTAATGATTACGAAAAGTGCAGATTGACATTTTAAAAATGAAAACGAGGCATGCTCCTCAAACTGTCAGCCAAGACTTCTCAATCACGATCTTATTGAGGTAAGCTGGAGGTATCATGGAAGGGAAATTGTCTATGTAATAAACGGAAAGAATGGATTCCATGTGGATGTGTGCGGGGTGGCTTTATAGAAGAGCGAGTTTAGGAGATATGGCGAGGATTTAAAATCCGGAGTCAGTGGCACCAGTAAAAATTCCTGAAGCTGTGGAATAAAATGAGGAGAAAGAGGCAAAAGGTATTTATTCTTAATTTATGGGCAATTTGAAAACGTGTTCAAAAGCGGTAACTTTCGACCTATTCATTGGGAACGTACTCGAATAAGAGCTGAATGGGAATTTTTAGGTATCCATAAAAAAACGCTGAAGAATTCGTCGCTCGTCTCCGGTAGTAAAACTTTTTCATCGTTGAGCTTAGGAGGAGAGGCCCCAAATAAAATGTCCAAAGACTATATTGCTCACAAAATCAGCCCATTTTCTATTTATTAACGAAGAGCAGGGTTTTGTTTCAAATTTTTTTACACCTATATTGTATTATACGTCCGGAACTTAAATCAGTAACGTGCTTCCTTAGAATTTTTCCTTTCTCTTTTGACAGTAAAAGTTATCGCTTAATGATAAAACAGTGAAGTCAGGCATTTATCAGAGTGAAAGTATAATAAGCCTTTTAAGGCTAAGTGGGTGAGCTCCGTGTAAAACTTTGTGAAGCGTTTACGAATATAGCCTACAGTTGAGTGGAAGTAAATTGCATAAATAGGAAAACTTAGCTCACAAGTTGAAATGTGGATTCCCCTTGAAAGGTATTCTATTGCAACATAATATTTTCGGGCCTGTAAGAAAAGAAACCCTAGCTGAGTTCGGCGCCGAGACAGGATCTGTGACTCGACCCCTATGGATCAGGGAGTACGCGTTTTAGTATTACCCGGAAATTTAGTGCGAAAATTGTGTTTCAAAAGAATTATATTCAGCAATTATCAGAAAATTATCTTCATCTCTAATATTCCATAAAAGCATAAAGATATTAAGATTATTTATTATACAGGGTGCGGAAATAAAACATCCTTTTTTAAAGGGGTTTTGCTTTACACAAAAGGAAGTAATTTTGCTTCACCCTGTAGTAGCGTACTGCAAATATTAAAAAGAAGTGGTAAGGAAAAATTTTACACTCGTGTTCAGAGATATATTTTTGCGTTAGTTTTTTAAAGTGAATACTCAGGCACATTGTGTCAATAGGTAATGAGGATTTATTTTTCCTTAATGAACTTACGAAGCAATGTAATGATTATGGAAATTTACAGCTTATTATGTGTATCGAGATAAATAATTTAACTCTATTCTGGCAAAAAAACTGATTGCAAATACAAATCTAGGGGAGAATACATTTTAACTGAGATAATAACTTTATATTCTTACAAATTTTAGCAAAAGAGCTTATTTTATAGAATTTCTCGGTTCTAGATTGGGTCTGGTCTGAGCTTTATTTTAATAGTAGTGAATGGATAAGGTTGACGAATTTCAATGCTTCGAGGTGCGTACTCTATCCAGGCAGAACATTTTTTTAATATTTCTTTTTTGTATTATTTAAGGAATCTCTCTGGCTTAAATGTCTAGAGAGATCATGTCTGCTGTTTATTTATACTCGCAAATTATCTTAGAATATAATTCCATAATATTATTCAATATAAAAAATAATTCTATTATTATCAGACTTGATAAATTTATCAAAAGTGCTCAAATATTCCTATATTTTAATCTCCATTGATTTGCGTATGCTATTCTCCCTAATTATGAAAAACATTTTGAAAAAACGGTTGGATTTCAGCGCAATAACTAATACATATTGGTGATAAGTGGCTAATTGATTAGACCTTTCCACCTTTAAGAGTGGATCAGTTAAATCATTTGCCTACCAATCCTTCATTTTTGCCTTCCACTACATCATATTTCAAACGGTGAAATTGAGAAATGTATTTTTTATATAGGTAATACGGGTTTAAAATTAAAAAGTTTCACTCCCGAGCAACAATAATTAAAAACAGGAGTTTCAGAAATAACTTTGCAGCTTCCACATAAAATAACTTATTTATTTTCTACTAGTTTCGCTACACTGTAGCATCTTCAGGAACGTACAAAGAAAATATTCTTTTTTCACACATATATATACTAGTCCAAGTTTTTTAATAATTAAAAGTAATTTTCTTTGTACGTTCCTGAAGATGCTACAGTGTAGCGAAACTAGTAGAAAATAAATAAGTTATTTTATGTGGAAGCTGCAAAGTTATTTCTGAAACTCCTGTTCGCAATGGATTTCCACAAAGTCTCGGCCTCAACCATCAGTCACAACAATAATTAAGCAAAATACCTATATTACAGTTCTCCTGTTGCTAATACTTCAGATTCATGCGATTCAATCATCATAAACAATCGTGTCGTAAAAACCTCATGGCCTTTACCAAATGGCTGCTCGGGAAGCTTATGTTAGCTGGAGATTGTCGAAAAACATATCGTCGATGCATGAAATTACTTCTTCACATATTTTCCTGAGATAGAAGTATGAAACATATTCATCACATTTCACTTCTTCGAAAAAAAACCTTAGTTTCTCTTAAAAAAAAACAATAGTATTTGCTCTATCATTGACTGCAAAACCTTTTTAATTATTGATATCTCGTCAAAATGTTTTCTCTGTTGTATTTTTCCATCAACTTTTCTTATCTCAATGAAACAACGATTTTTTGCAAACGGTAAGCGGTTGGCCAATTCAACTTTAGAACATACTACTGCAGTTATCGTATCTTCGATACACAAAGTATCAATAGATCGACCGTGAACACGAACTCCCATCGCTACGATATAATTCTCCTTCATATAAGATTGATTTCTTAATTGTTGTTAAATTAAATAAATAAAAACCTCAAATAGCCGTAAACAGTTTTACCTTTCTAAACGAAGTTCAAATGAGATATTTCTGATTGCCCTTACCCTTTCTCACTTCGACTTGTGTTGTCGTGACGATTCACCTTCAGTACGCTGAGGAGGGCTACTTTGTGGCCGAAATACGCGTATTCGTATTCACCTTTCTTTTCCCTTTCCTTTTTACCTTTTACCCAATCCTTGATTTGTGGCTTTAGCCAACTAATCTCATTTGTACTTTGTTTAGAAAGGTAAAACTGTTTCCGGCTATTGGAGTTTTTTTTTTTTTAAATACTACTAGCCGTAAGAGCTCAATTACATCAATATCTTAATTGTTGGTTTCTAGTATTCTGCTTTTGGTTACAAGACACCCGACTTTTTCATAGCGGCCGACGTGTCCTTCCAGGCATGGAGCGTAGAGATAAAACATATTGAATGTGATGTGCGCGCCAAAATTTCTCTGTCAGCTAATGAAAGACGGTTATTTACCTCAATCCTATGCCCTATTGATCTTGATATAGACGAAATTCCTGCGGAACTACTTCAAAATTTACGAAAATTTGGGAACAAGTATGTTAACGGAATAGTTCATAGTATTTATGTGAAAGAAAATCAGCTGGAATACTTGATGAGGTCAGTGTTTCATCCTTTTCCAAAAAAGCTTAAGGCTAAATCGTGGGCAGACTGCAGAATAAGTAGTAAGGTTGCAGAGGAAGCTAAAGTACTTTTCAAGATCATCAACAAAAAGATGATGGCCTATAATAGAAGGAGATGTAACGCAGGATTGTTCATTATCGCTTGTGCTGTTCAACGCAATTAATATGGGTAGGAAATAATTAAAGAGGCATGGGAAAAACGGGAGATAATATTGAAAGTCGGTGGGGCATTCATAAAATCAATTGGTTTTGTTGACGATCAAACTCCCGTTCGTTAGTTAGCCAAAGGGTTGCAACCATAGGTGAATGAATTGGAAATTCAGTGCGTTAGATATGGGATAAGAATAAACGTAAATAAAACAAAGGTTATGAGGTTTCCGAGAAAGAGAGAGCGTAAGGTAAACGTTAAAATAGGAGGGCAAAAGATAAAGGAAGTGGGATGGTTTATTTACCTCGGAAGTGTTTGGGACCAAAATGATCGAGGTAATGAACGGCGCGGTAACACGGTCACTGAAGCGGGGTGATAGACATAGCTACGAGGCCTTTGAAATGTGGGTGTGAAGAAGGACGAAGGAGATTAAGGAATACAAATGAGGAGATGCTTGGTACGGTAGGGGAGGAAAGGGAATCCCTGGGAGATATCCAAACGAGACAGAAAAATGTTGGACGGAGTGAAGGGAGGAAGGAAGTGTACGCAGGGAAAACGGTGTAGGTTGTAGAGTAGATTGTGGGGTTGTGTTTCTTAAGGAAATACATTATATTTATCTTATCCCTCCTTATAAAATCACAGGTATTTCGGACCTCCGGGCAGACGCTCTTTTTATCTGCATCCATGGGAATAAATATTTCTTCGCCATTTTTCGGGCTTAAGTGTTTGGATGTGTGTGTGTATCTGTATATATTTATGTGTGCATATATATGCTTCAAATTTAACTAAATATGGACCCATAAATAATAAGCAAAATAGGCAAGGGAATATTTTTACGTTTCCACGGGGAGTCTTTATCTTCAGAGCAATGTTTTCGGAACGAGTTGGGATGGAATGAAGATATGAGGCTTACGGTGGAGGGGCAAAGAGGCCATTGGATAATTTTATTGAGCGTCATTAAGTCCGGGAGGTTTGGTAGATGAACCACCACCGCTAGCCTGCGTAATGTTGCGCCCACCTAATTTAGCCCATCCCTACTCTGCTTTCCACAACCAATCGTTTGACTACTTCTTTCCTGGTAACTAAAACTCTCCTTGAATTCTCTAACACCATTGAGTTGAGAATAATCGAGTTGGCCCGCACAAAATTGAATCTTTGTATTTTCAATATTTACTATGCATGTACTTTGCAAAATGGTGCATCTTAATTGACTACGTATTTATTAATGCATTATATGTCAAAAGTTCAATTCAAATATTTTGTTCATTCAATCTCAAAAGGGTTGAAAATATGCTGAAATTAATGCTGCCGCATCCACTGACACCCAAATTGATATGTCTTTTACCGGTCAATCAGCCTCCATGGATTCGGCCGAGTGCTGTGATAAAATTAACCACCATCATCGCTCCAAATAAGCGAGCAAACCAGTACTTAACTGGCTTAACGTTGATTTAACAAAGTGCATCAATGATCTCTTGGTCATGAAAGCAGCATTTCCATTTGTGAAGACCTCCCGCGCCTTACAATCTGAACTGTTGAGCTTCAACTAATGCTTTTCTACATCTACAGCTGCACAGTTCCTCGCAAGCTGCCGCAAGGGCGTGTGGTGGGAGGTGTCAGGTCACCACCCGTAAAATAGAATAAAACAACATGTCAAACCGAATGATGTTATCTGTACACAAATATCGGTTTGCTCATGAACTCGAAAAACCTTAATCCCACGAACGAAAGTGCGTGGCTACAAAAATGTTTAATAATAGAATACATACATTCAAATCATGCTGTTGAAGAATTCATTAAATAAAAATAATATCATCCAGGAAGAAATATGCAAGACATCGACATATATGTACACTACTAGTTCTAATTATCTCCTACACGATTGCTGTCATGTCTACTATGATTTTTCCTGATTCGAGAAAAAAAAACATTTGAAATTTATCCTTTTTACTATAAATTTACCTGATTTTACGCTGGTGATCTAATTAACCATAGTAAATGGGGCCTTATCCTCAGATAAGTAACCTGCCTCAAATTTACGCAGAACACTCAACCTATAGTTAAGCCTTTAGTCAATAAAATATTAACAACGGCATGTTATACAAAGAAAAAGCAATATTCCAGTGTTTAAAAGCAGCCCAAGGGAAGGTAATATTCACCTTCTACAACAGGAGGTTAGCCGACAAGTCTAGGATCATTGTAACAATCAGTCACCTTAGAAGTATTCTAGATAGATTTTCTAAAAATAGAGAAAATGGTAAACAATAAGGCAACCCTTGGTTTGCGGGATCAATAAGACTCCATGCATGCATATTGCAATTTAAATATTGCTAAAAAATATGAAACTAAGAATTTTGAGTGTATTTTTTAATATATGCCCAACAAAATATTATTCATGGCCTTTGTTGTAAACATTTTAATTGCAATGCACGGCGTATGCAAGTTTCTTGTCTTTGGTTGTTAATATAGTAATTCATCTTTTCTCTTGCCCTTAGAACGGTGTTTTTTGGTTGTGCCCTCCCAATTTTAAATATTGTCCACCAATTTTGTCAACCGCCTCCCCAACTACTTAGGGTTACTCAACAGACCTCTTTATTGCCATTTCACGTTATCGTATCCCTTCCCTCAGAAAAACAACCCGGGCCTTTACTCTTTCATCCTTTGGTATTTCCCATCTCTACCGCCGTCGGTTGCTATGTGATATGAAATTTTTGAATAGCATTTTCATCGGATCTGTCCGTACCAATGACCTTCATCCTCTCTTCTCAATTCGCGTCCCATCTCGACCAACACGTAACTTGAGTGTGATACAAATTCCAAATTTCCGTCTCTCGATCTCTCAACGTTCCCTATTCCATTGACTCCCCGCTACATTTAATTCCCTAACCATTCAGTTTACTTCCCTGGAGCTCTCTTCCTCACTCACCGCTTTCACCTCCTTCCTTAAAAACCCGATAGGAACTTAGACCTCTCTGCTTGCATAGTTGCTCTCCTGCTATCTTATAGCTGTTCTAGACATTTTTTTGTTTATTTTTCGTTATATTTTATTGCCCCTATCCTTTCTTTTTCTTAGTGTTTATTATATGTATTGCCTGTCAGCCAATGTAAAAGCTTTTGTGCCGTTTTTGGTTGCATTGTTAAATAAATAAATAAATTGTATGGTTACTTCTTTCGAAAAATTCTATTTTCCCTCTGAACTGCTTCAGTCTATTCTCTTATTTTACGTCCTAAAATGATTACTTCTGTTAATTAATTTAGTAGGAATCTACGCGGTGTGTTACTCTCTACCAGGTCACTTACTTTGGGACTCATACGAAAATTCAACTGTATGAAGTTGTTCTTTGTAAAACGTTTAAATTGTCTTGCGTATAAATATGCAATCATGATTCAATCATAAGTACGTTATCTAAGTCATTAATCACAGTAATTACATTATTCTTCTGAATCAGCTTGCTTTATTTATAGGTCTACAGTATGCTGGTATTTTCACCGAAGTTACCTAGAAAATTGGAATATTACACCTTGGCAGAGATTATTATTTGCGTATATATACTTTTGAATTCTTGGATAGTTCGAAGTCATATAATTTTATAAGTGACATGTGCAAACTCACACGATATTCTAAAAAAATTATTCAAGTCCAGAGAGCATCTACAGATATCACAAATATTTCTTATTCGTGCAAAAATGTTCATTATGCGTAATGGGAGCATTGGAAAAGAGTTGTTTACCCTTGAAACCTCCGTTCTCTCTGCAAACTCTCGGTCTAGATGTTAATTTTGATGCACCTGTACCGCCTCAACCAGACACCCCATGCAAGGAAGGTGATTTTAGGCTAATTTTCTTGTTCGGCTTGGGACCAAGTTGACGTGCGGACCGGGATTTCATACCGGCATGCATTTATCAGCCTGGTCAGTTTCTGCCCCGTGGAGAACGGTGGACCGTGCTGCAATCTCATTTTAAGTCATTCAGAGATTTTTCCCAAATAAATCTTAATTGTCTGAAAGTTTACAGGAATATAGGGAGGCATTATTTTTTAAAATGGAATATATGAATAAGATTTCCAAAGCACCCGCAATATGATCGCAGTTCAAAACTTTCTAGCGGGATCAGGCCAATGCTCTTCAAATATAACGGCTTTACTATATAAAAACTGATTATCGTAAAACATATAACGGCCAAAATCGTGATTTTATGGAAGATATGTGAATTTTAATCTGATAAAAATCAATTTACAATTACTTATAAATTTTACTTTTCGGCAGATACATCTACTTTGGCTTCATAATTGCAACAAATAATATTTCGTTTTTACTTTTTCGACTTGCCTAAGATCTTCAATGCTCACTTTTTCATTGGCGTAAAAGGGAAGTTACCTAAGATGAAATATAATTGAATTCAATGCTATTTATTAAATTATGGCATACGAACAAAGTTGTGATAAATTTAAAGGATTTACTAATAGCCTGAATTACATCGAGAGGTATGAGACGAAGATCAATCTCACGAGGTCCAAATATTTCGAGAAGATTAAATGAGCTGACTAACAATTATAGTCGGCAATAATGAGCTAAAACAGGTGGACCAGTTCATGTAACTTGGTCGTAACATGTAGGAAAGTGGGCTTATAGGTGTTACATTAGTGAAAGAATTGGGTTAGAGTGGAACTACTTTACAAAAAGAGGGGACTTTAAGGCAAATAAAACAAACTACATTATGAAAACAACTTACATGAAGAAAAGGTTCGACACATATTAATAAGCCCGCGGAGAGCCGGATGGATTAGAAAGTTGATCTTTAATGAAATTGGATAATTACATTTTGGATGCTAATAGACGTAGTTGGGAAAGAAATTGGCGAAAAAAGTTTTAAAAATAAACCATTAACGTGAATTAAAGACAATTTTTGGAGGGAAGAAATAGAATACGTTAGTTAAGGGCAAGCATATTGGTAGAGAAAACCAAAAATGTCTTTCAAATAAAAGGATCTGAAAGAAGAAAGATTGCTTAATCTGGGCACTTGGGATTTTTTCCAAGGTACTTTGAAGATTTTTATCCGTAAGAACCGTCCAAAAATAAATTCAATTGTTATAATACTTTGGATGATATACCGTACGTGAAAACCTGCTTAAAAGAAAAACATTTCGCCAAATTATAGGGTAAAGAAGAGAAGGGGATGAAATAAAAGGACAAAACAAGATTAGTTTACATAAAATAAAGTAACAATACAGAAAATGATCTATATACCCTTGTTGCATACCGATTCCAGATTCAGGACGATATTTCTTTTCAAAGGTCTATTTCCTTCCAACTTCCTCACTAGCCTTGTGTTTGCCGTTATATTTATTGGATTTTTTTGATTCGGATATTAGAGAAAAAAAATTGCTCGCACACCTAAACACATACGTGTCCATAAGCTTATGCACAGAAATGTACATGCATACATGTTCCAACATGTACATATACAAGCACACTCAGACACGCACACAACCACACGCAAAATCATCACACTCATATGTATATCACACGTATATATGAGGTAAACTACCGGTTAAGGTAGGTTTTTGGATTGGCATAATTATTAATTAATTGTGACCACTAGCAAAACACAACATCCTACTCTAAATCAGGTCCCTCTTCACCTCTGAGTACTTTCTTCCTCCCTTCATCCCGTTCAACATCCCTATCCTATTCCTTCCCTTTCCTCGTTGGCCTAACATTCTCCCCTCAATTACGGTCCTAAACATCCCACTGCCGGTCAATACCCCCTACATCCACTTGTCCTGCCTCCAATGGATTGCCCCCAAAAAACCCCTCTCTTCGCCCACCATACAAAGTACTTCCTCGTTTGTATTCTTCTCTGTTCATTTCATCTTAACCATTCTTCTCCACACCCAAATTTCAAAAGCCTCCAATCTACGTATATCCTCCTGCTTCAATGACCACGTTTCCGCATCGTACATAGCTCAAAGTTTTTACGAGTCTTTTCTTAACATCCTTACTCAACTTTCCTGTCATCAACTCCCTCCTCCTTGTGAAAGCCTCTTTGCCCAGCGCAATTCTTCTCCGTAGGTCCCTACTACTTTGACCGCGTTGGTCCAAAACACTACCAAGATACGTAAACTGTTCTACCTACTCTAGTTTTTGCCCTCCTAGTTTAATGTTTAGCTTAGCCTTTTTATTTCTAGAAAAGAGCATAACCTTTGTATTATTAAATTCACTCTCATGCCCAAATCTGTCGCACTCAATTTCCAATTCACTCAGCAATGCTTGCAACCCTTTGGCTGACTGACATACTAAAGCTTGGTCATCAGCAAACCTAACTGATTTTACGAATTCCTCGCCGACTTTCATTCCTGCCTCCAGTTCTTCCCATGCCTCGTTAATCATATCCTCTGCATACAGGTTGAACAGCAACGGTGATAATGGGCAACCCTGCCTTTAACCCCTTCCTAGCACTGCCCATCCGAACTCCCCGTTTCCCACCCGCACCTGAGCAGTCTGAGACATGTACAGGTTGCGTATTAGCCTCCTTTCCCTCCAATCTATTCCTATTTTCTGCAATATACTCATTAGTTTTTCCCAATTCAGTCTATCTAACGCTTTTTCGAAATCTACGAAACAGGCAAATACCTCCTGGTTGTGTTCTATATTCCTCTCGATTAATAATCTCATTACTGCAATAGCCCATGGTTCAGCCTATATAGCCTCTCCCTCCCACATTTTCCTTAGCATTTTAATAGTTCCGCGGGAATGTTATCCACCCCCACGGCTTTATTTAGTTTCATCTCCCATGATGCTCTTTCTATCTCATCATCTAGTATGCCTGGACTTAAGCTATCTTCCTCTACGTCATGTTCCTTTTCTATGTCTTACTTCGTTAGTCGAAGTTCTTTACTATACAGTTCTTCTCTATACTCCTTCCATCTCTCATGGATCTTTCCTGCGTCAACTATTACCCTACCAGCCTTATCTCTAACTGTTAGCATAGGTCTTCCTTTCTTAGTTTCCGATAAGGATTTAACTTTGCTGTACAGCGCACCGATTTCACCCTTCCTCTGCAGACTTTCCATATCCTTACACTGCGTCTTCCACCATGCTTCTTTTGCTTTATTTATTGCCCGCCTCAATTTATTGTTTAATTCTTTGTACTTCATTTTGCCTAACTCAGAACTTACATTCTTCCATTTTCTCCGCTCATCCATCTTGGTAATCATCTCATCCGTGATCCATGGTTCCCTAGTCCTTTAAGCGTTAACGGTTCCAATAGCGTCTTTTGCGGCTTTAGAGAACCCTTTCTTGATCCTTTCCCATTTTTCTTCAATTGTACTTAGCTCTTTTCCATCCTTCATGATTTCCTCCTCCGCCTATTTGTATTCCTTCTTTTTAAAATCATTTAATGCTTTTACATTCCATTTTCCAACTCGCCGCCCCTGCCTTATCTTTTTGAAACGGAAGTTACATTTCATAACAACTAAATTGTAGTTAGAGTCCGCATCCGCTCCCGGGAAGCTGTGCGAATTTATCGCACTGTTCCTAACCCTGTATCTAACCAGAATATAATCTAGCGGATACCTTTATGTGTCACCTGGCATTTTCTATGTATACCTGCGTCCTTTGTGGTGTCTAAACCAAGTGCTGGTGATGCCTGACCCCTGTCTTCTGCAGAACTCAACTGCTTTCTCCCCGCGATCATTCCTCGGTCCTTAACCGTAGTCCCCCACCTCATCACCATGTCTTCCTTCGCCTATCGTCTCATTCCAATCCCCCATCACTATCAAATGTTTCCCTGCGGGAACACACACCATTATGTCCTCTAACTGATCGTACATCCTATCGACCTCTTCTTCCTTATGGTTGCTTGGTGGCATGTATACCTGAATAATAACCAAGTTCGTCGGTTCTGCTTTTATCTCAACTAGTAATAATCTATCCGTTACCTTTACTATGTTGACTACGCTTCTTCCTTCCTCTTCATTTTATACTATGGCAACCCCTCGTTCGCTCTCGTCCCCGCCGCTGTATATTATTCAATAATAATCACTCCGGTAATCCCCGCTATCCTTCCATCTGCTCTCGCATTGACCGGAAATATCTTTTTCTCCCCTTTCCATCTCTCGCTTAATATTCTCCAGTTTCTCCTGTTGCTGCCGGTTTTCCCTTGCAAGGGTTTTGTGGGATGACGACCGCGGAAGCGTTGCCTCCCCCCCTGCCGGGCACGACACACGGCCGATTGGGCCGAGCCCCGTAGTTGCCAGCACTCAAAATCTCTGAATTGTCCATCATATTTTTCTTGGGAATGATAATTGAGGTGGTTTCCCGTTGACTTCATCAATAATGTTTTAAATGTGACACCATCACTTACCGGCCGCCCTACTGGGGTCAGACGCCATTGCAGCCGCCTCACTGAGGAACAGACGCTGCGGGGACTACCTTTCGTCTGGTTCCTAACCTTCGACCTATCTGGCTGGCATGGGTGACCCTACCAGGAGCAATTTTTATTGCTCCTGCCAGCACAGCTTTAGGGGTCACCGGAACTCACAGGCCCTTCCACCACGTCAAGGTTGTAGTCCGGGGAGGGATATATATATATATATATATACACACACACACACACGCACACAAATAGAAATAGACATAAGGGAAAGGGATAGGAACACAAAAGACGAGTACAGGAATGTCGGAGTCGTGCAGATCACAAGCCCAGAAAAGTGTCCTAACAGGGATCCGAACCACGAACTCAACTTGTTGGCTAGATGGTCTAACCTACTTTATCTATCGAGGAAACGTAAACTACACTGTAATCGGTGGGGGTTTTTGAAACCAACTGCCCCGATTCTTTTCAAACGTTTCTGTATATATGTACCCACGCGTCCTAGATATAAGAATTAACGTATAGAACTCACGATTGCAGCATTTTATGAGTTTTTTGGAGTTTACTTCGGCACTCTACTGGCCCTGGTATGATAAATAATGGAAGAACTGAGGTAGCTGGCAAAGAGGAATCAAATAGAGGAGGTTGTTTAGTACTGCAAAGGGACATGCCTGAAAAAATATGCAAATAAAGGGTTTTAGGATATAGGCTCAAAGGATATTTGCTGGACAGGAAAGATCGGAGGAAGCGTTTGAAGGTGTAAGTTTCTGACCGTAGTATTACGCGTGAGTACTCATGGGACGAAGGACCTTTTTTTATCCTGCGCGGAGATTATTGAGTCAAAGACTGCGAGGTTCCATTAGTGCGAAGGAGGGAAGGACAGATCAAACGAGAGCGTGTGATTAAGGGCAGCGTATGCATTTATGTAGATGGAAAATGGAACACGTAAGTGGTATACGTACAGGGAGATAGAGATATGAAAAAGTTATTTAAGAAGTGGAATTGAATATGAAAATTGGTGGTGGGGTATGAATGTGGGGTAGTAGGACTATGGAATGGAAGATTTCCCGTTGGGGGTAAAGCCCTTGGGAATGGTTTGGAATGAGACCGAAAGAACATAATGTTTAGGCGTGGTAGATTGAAAAATTAACCCTAAGTGGAATCCAGGAAGTAATTTTTATTATATTTTGCAATCAGAAGGGGCTCGATAAACGGACATGGAAACTGAGGAATGAAATGAAAATTGTAATCAGTGAATTAAAGGAAAGATGATTACATTGGCACAGTTCCTTGACAACTGGTAGTATTTTAAATAAAAATTTGTACCAAAATAATGTAGGAGAAAGAGTATGTTCTTCATGTGTGTATGTAATTATGCAAAATCACTCGCATATAAATTAAAACCCAAGAATTGGAATCGTTAACGGGCATTTCATTGTGATGAGAAAACAATGATTCATTTTCATTCTATTATTTTCTAGCATAAATTAAAAACTTTGTATATTTCCGTCAGCCATTAATAGTTTAAGGAGGAACGGGATATGGTTTTTAAGGTATGACATCATTTAATTTTTCATTGATACAAAAAGTTCCTTTTTACATTTTGATGTAATTTCTGTGGAAAAACGTTAATCAAAAATAATCAATTAGAAAAATTAATCTGTTCTTGAACACAGATATTAAATATTTACTCCTTTAAAATTATGTCGGCTGAATTCTGTAAAATCTAACGTGTCTAAACCATTAAGACGTACGTTAAATAATGTAAAGGTTTGACGTACGATTTTAATATGATGCATTCTCAATCCGTAGCAGATAATGGTGCACTGCCCCACTATACTCGTAAATATTATTTATTTTGAGCTAACTGTTTGTCACCTTGTTATCATCAGATGCATGATTCTTGCAACATTATCCACCTGATGACGATGAAGAAACATCGCAGTCTATTTAGAAATAAATCGTTATTAAGAGTTTAGCAGGGTATTATCACATTATGCCAAAAGTTAATTATTTTCGCATTGCATTACATTACAACTTCACGCCTGATTCGATTCACATCTGTGATGCATTCTGATTTAAGTTTAAACTGTTCCAATGTATTGAATCGTTTGGGTTAATCTGTCAAACATTTTAACCTCAGGCCTAACATATCTCCTTCAAGCATTTTATTGTAATTAATTTTAATGATTTTGTGTGATAAAAATGGCTGTCTAAACACCCTTAGAATTATTTCGTTAAAATAAATTGTACTCTGAAATTACCTTTATATTAATATAGAATCAGTTTCACAGTATAACCATGGAAATATACTCACGAGGTGTCTTCTAATTTCCAACATCTAACAGAAGGCTTCAAGGTTGTGTTCATGCCCTTCAAAAATTGTATATTTGATGGGATTTTATTAAAATTTTAGGTGAAATATGAAAATTAAATGTGGAAAGCAATACGCAAAATGACGATTAATTAATGGAATATCCTGCTAATTAATTGTGTATACATACCACCCAGTGTGTATTCACGCATCAGGGGACCTATGTGGTTAACAAGTGATTAGTGATTTTATCATTTAGGAACACTGGATAATATTTCACGTATTTTGATTTCTCATTGGTTCAAATAACTTTCTAGGCCTAACCGAAGTATGCTTCACATTTTCTTCATAAAAACTCAACCTACCAAAAATTGATATCATATCTAATGTCATGCATAAAAAAACTAATATTTATTCCAACTACTATTTCCTCGTACGTTGCACGAGAGATGAGATAATCTGAAGAAAAAAATTCAAAAAATAATGTCCACTTTAGGCGTTTCAGTGTTTCATGCAGTAGTCTCTAAAGGCAGAAGAGTAACAACGACATTTTGCCAAACCCTTGGTTATGAGTTGTAATCACGAATAAAATGATTTATCACTGCATTATTCATCGTTTTACGGTCATTTAATATGGTTGACGGGCAAGTTTTTTGTTTGTTTTTTTTATTTTCAATCTGATTATAATAGTCAGGATTTATATCTCGTTTGGCTGGTCTCAAAGGAAATTATTTATAATAAAATAAAATACTTATTACATACATTTTGGTTTTATACATTAGTTTTGAGGTCTAATTTGGGGAAAATGGCATTGAAAGCTCCTTGCCATATTGGCAGGAAATAACTTAGGGAAGTGATTCCCCACGTAAACGAATTTACTCAATCAAACGTATAAATTTTTCAGGACTTAAGGTAATTTAGCATCTATTACAGCGTCTCGGCAGTTTGGTGCCCATGATTCGTCACACAGTTGACTGAATTTGAATGAATGCAAAATAAATTGCTCGCTAATTAACGAGGCAAGACACGGCTGATGTAAATGTTATCAAAGAGTCAGCGAAAAATTTTTGTTGGGACAGGTGGTGGACTTGGGCTCTGGATCTCACTCTCTGCTTCTTATTCCCTATCGCTCTCTTTCTCTCCCTCTCTCCAACTCACACCCATTTCGCATTTCCTGACCCGACGACCATTCAGAAAGTGGCTGTGTGACGGCCATCCCCCGACCGGTGAGCGTTGGCTTGTTCAAATCAACGAACGCCTGCGAAGGGTAGGAGACAGGCATCAGCGGCATTTATGGCATAATCCAGAATATTTTGACTTGCTCTGTTCTCCAGATAACCCACATATATTGTGGAAAATTTGTTATGAGAGGCATCACTATGGAGAGTCCACGTTTAGCATTAAAACTGGCCACGTCAGTCATTTTTATTGCGTCCATGAAAAGTTCCTATATCGGTAGCAAAACACCTATTTATCCTGGGTGGGTTACACAGCAAAGACTAGTCAAAAGAATGAAATAGAAAACATAACCTACACATTTTTAAGAATTAAACATGAATTGAAATGCTATATACTCAAGTTTACGAGAAAAATATAGCATACTAATCTTAAAATGTTTTGACCAATTCAAAGGTAACGTTATTAAACAATTTTGGGTAATACTCGAAGAGTTTTTATTTCCTTCTATAACTGATTCTGTAATCTTACAAACGGTTTTAACTTGAGTAAATGCTTGAATGTGTCATATCATGGTGAAGTAGTTGAGTATTAAGCAAAGAGACTATTTTCTCCTAAATGGGAAAATGAAAGCAATTGCATAAGTACGCAAATTATTTTATCATACTGTGTCATTCAGTTCATGTTTGCGGAAACATCCCGGATAACCGCCTTCAGCCTCTTCGTTGATTAGTTACGGCCGTTAATGTGAATGAATGTTCGTGGAATGCGGTGAAAAATCAGATCCGCGGAAATGAGCTCTTTGCAGGAGCAGCGTGGTACTGCGATATTCTACGTGAAAGTCTACAAATCCTTCACGAACACTTCTGAGTTGATTACCAAGGCTTAAAATGGGGGTGAATTGAAAAAAATCGCGTGTAAGAAGTGGTTTACACAGTTCAAAATGGGGTGGCTATCAGTGGAATATGACGAGCGTTCCGGAAGACCATCAACGTCGACAGATGCCCATCACATTGAGAAAGTGAACGATATCGTTCGAGCAAATAGATATTTGGCCATCAGGAAACTTGCTGATAAGTATCACTTCTTAATTTAATTCTGCTTTGAAATCCTGACTGAAAAATTGAGGAAGCATCGAGGCGCCACAAAATTCGTGCCTTGCCTAATAACAGTCGACCAGAAACAACATCGAGTTCCAGTCTGTCAGGAACTGCTTGATCGAGCTGGAGTACGAAACCTTCTTTTCCAGAATTATAAAAGGTCATGCCAAGCTCAGGTAGCCGGTTTATGGATATGACACGGAAATAAAAATGGAATCTTTAAAATCGATTGTCGAAATATCCCCCCACCCCATAAATTCTCTACATATTCGCTGGGATATCATGGTGATGTTGACTATTTTTATTCGATGCAAAGGGGTTTGTGTATCTTAAATATCAATCTTAAGTCAAGACATAAAACACGCAGTACTACCTGGGGGTTATGCGACGATAATCCGGTGAAAACGTCCCGAACTCTGGAGGAGAGGTGAGTGGTTTGTTCATCACGACAACGCGTCGGCTCATTGATTTCTCAAAACTCGAGAGTTTTTAACAAAAAAACCAGATCACAGTTTTTCCCACCCACCCTACTCAACCAGGCCCCATATAGATTTTTCCTGTTACCCAAACTAAAAATCCTGCTCAAAAGATAAAGGTTTGCCACCATTTTAGAGATAGAAAACAATTCGACGGAGGAGCAGACGAGCATGACGAAGGAAGCGTTCCATGACTTTTTTAATAAGTGGAAATACGGTTTGGATATGTGCATATGTTGGGGAGGAAGTTTTTGAAGGGGATTCTGAGTAACAATATTCAGGTGAAATATTTCCTTCAAGTAAATAAATTTCGGAAGCCTTTTGAAGAGACCTAATACCTATCTCGCTTTAGGTGAACTACTAACCGTATAGAGAATATGAATGAAAGTGTAGGGGCTAAGGGAAATCTATTCAGTATATTTAAAGAGTTAAAGTGGAATTATACATGAACATATTACTCGGTTTGTGTTTTTTGTTTTCTTCAAGCCGTACCATTATTTAGTATGGTGCTGATTTCTCCTGCATTCACCAATTTTAAGCTACGCAGAATATTGAGCAGATAAATAGATGATAGAATGAGATGATTGCCATTTACCTTTTTAAAGCTTTCCCCCATGTATCGAAGTCCTAGATAATTTATAGCAATGTTACCATTAGTATTCAAATCGCCCATTCACTCTCGTATTTTTCATTATCATAGGTAGTCAAGTTGGATGGTTGGTGTGCTGTTCTTTTTCATCTACTGAATCTCGTAAATCATTCAGTCTTCCTATGTATTGGGTTTTTTTTACAAGTACCATTCCTTGCAATTTATAAGAGCAGTATATGCTTTTCCGGTTACTTTCCTCCAGTCAGCATCGCACTTACTTGTGTCTTCTCTAGACTTATATTTTCAACTGCTTAGACACTTATTCATTTGATGTTTAATCATTTCACTTCAGTAATCCTTTGCAGTACCACTATACTCTTCATTCCAATATATTTTTTCTTCTTTTGTTACCTACTGTCTCACGTCCATGTGTATATATACCTCTGGGATTCTTGAAATATTATTTCCGCCCTGTGCTTATGATTTTTAAGAGTGCATATGGAAACTACGCAACTCTTTTCATTGCGTTCTTTTGCTTCTGTTTAATCGTCTTGGTTCTTACTCCAGTCTATTCCTTATATTTAGCTCTATTTTCTTTACTTCGTCTGGTACAGCGCTTTCCTTTTTTACGTCATTCCCTCTCCATGTCAGTCCATTTTCGTTTCAACCTTATCCTTCATTGCCTACTAAATATACATAACAGAGGCTAATTATGAAGGGATTAATTTTACATTCTTTCTGGCCATTAATTTTCCTCTTCGTTTTCGTCAGTACTAATCACTGCCAATATTTCAGCGTGCATTAATACTCAATCCTTGGGTTTTATCCCAATTTATAATAGAATACCATCCACGTTTTAAAGAAATTTCTTCTGATCAACGTATAAATCCTGGTCGTTTTATCTTACTGTACCGTCTTCTCTGCATCGAATCTTTGGTTGATGAAAGGTTCCTTCACTTTTTACAAATACTTGGTTTTGTAGTTCTTTAAATGACCTATTTACTGAATATATATTAGTTTTGGGGATATTATTTGGAACCGTTGTTTTCTTTTTTTCATAAATTTCTCAAAAAACTCTGCGTTAACACCTGCAAACGTAGCCTCCTCTCCTTTCACTATCAACCATATTTGTTTTCTCATTTTCTGGTTTTAATTTAATTTTCGGTGAGATTATTCTCCAAAGGATCATTAAATCTCTTCAGTCTTCTTTCATCAAAAATTATAATTTTACGTGACTTGTGCTTTACTCTAATTACGGCTGTTTATCATTTCGGAAGCAGCCTTAAACGATTATGTTAACCACTGCTAACTGCTTGGACACGTTTATTTGCATTTATCAATCTATTCTTCTCTGAAAATAAACTTTGGCTAATGTTATTTCTTTGCCATCTATAATACACTTCCAGTCTTCATATTATATATTCAATTTCTCATCATTAAACCACATATGTATTTCGTCTGTGCAGATTGCTTCCCCATTCAATTTTCCGATGCTCTACATTACTTAACTTTCATTTGTGTCTTATTTCAAGTTAAACTTCGTTTCACTCAATTTTTTTCAATCGTTTTCCGAAAATTCTTTCTTGTGTTCTAATGGCATATCAAATGCTCCATAATATGCGTGTATGAATGACCTATAATTTTGTAATATATCTTTTGTTAACGTCATTTTCTGTTCTTCATGAATTTCGTTTCAGAATTACATTTTCTCTTGAAGAAATTTTATAGAAGTGCTTGAAAAATCATCACTTCTTAATTTTAGGGACATTTTTGTACAAGTGTGTCCTGATGGTTTTTTTACTTCTTTCTTTGGCTTTTATGTGTCGGCTTTGCAAGGAAGTAATTCATTTTGTTCTTCTTTGCAAAAATTAACAATTTATTGGAAAAATATGCATCTTTTACTAGAATAATATTGAAAGGGTATGTTTCCGAATAACTCGGAAGGTCTTTCTTCCCTTGCACTGATTTAATCAATTGTATAATTTCCCTCCTCCATTTCTATTATAGTTGAATTCCAATCTAAAATATAAGTGAAGTTACCTTTCACTTGTACTTATTTTTAAATTTTAATATCAGGCACATTCTTCAAAGTATGTAATTGATATAGTTTACTTGTTTTACTACCGTCTGTGCGAGCCTCGAGAGGTTTACAATGATGATTCTTTATATGTCAGTGAAAGGCTTAATGAATAGCATGGAGTCTCTCACTGACATTATCTCATTTTTCCTTTGTATTACGGCCAATATCAGATTTACTCTTATTCCTGCTTTTACTTTGACATATACTTTTTCAGACCCTGGGAAAATGATCCTGTATCCTCCGCACAAGACATTTGAATTCTAAGGCGTTATTTTTAACTCACACCTAAGATTTCTAATCGAGAACTCCCTTCTATATATTTTTACTCATCGTTCTCACCCGCATGTCCGGAGTGACCTAACATTTCGAGTCGCAGTGGTAGATTAATTTTCACATTTCACGCATTTAATCTGCCATGGATAGACCCATGGTACAAATGATTCAACTTGAGTATTTGACAAAAGAGGCTTTTAAAATATTTTTTTCATCTAATGCTTGCAAGTGAAGGGAGAATTATCTGCTGCTTCATAGATGGTAATGAAAAGGTCAGATAGTATCTTTCAAAATGCAAAAACTCTTTTTGAAATATACTACTCCCCTGTATTAATGTGAACTAAGCCCTGATTGTTAGAGCCGGATTTCCTAGTTGTATTCCTCCTTTCATTCTCATCGATCGTCTGCCTTGGGGGATGTTAATTCTTGTAATACGGGTGAACATTTTGCCCATTGTGCTACCGATATTAACATTCCAATATCCTCTCCAGGCTCTTGTGTATTTGACGACAATTCTTTTTGGCTGATGCCTTAACTTAATGTTTTTTTCTATTCCGAAGTACGTAATTCCTTGTTCCCGTTCATAGCCTGCATTTTTTTGTGTTCTCAATAATATATATATAATACATATATATATATATATATATATATATATATATATATATATATACACATACACATACACACATATATATATATATATTTATATTTATATAAGATTTTCATTTTGTGAGTACTGATTAATTTTTTAAAATAATTACTAGCTGGCCGTGATGACGCCCTCATCTTCCAGCCCAGAGGTCGCGGATTCGATTCCCGCCTAGGGCTTGGGTGTATGTAATTTTCGAATTGTTATATCAAAGTCCGATGCAAAGGTTGAAGCACTCTTTTCGGACTAATGCAATATGAATAAATAAATTTAGGGTCCTGAGAAAAGTTAGCCTTAATCTCTACATTCCCAACATCGCTAACTAAGTTTCCATAAATGTGAACTTTTTTTCACTAGTGGTAGAATGGCATTATAGCCTTTTCAATTAAGGTGCTGTAAATGGTTAGTCCATGGAGCCAATGTTCGTCATTTATAGTCACTGGTTAGGTATTTAGTTTGAAAATTTTTATTTAACAACTGGTAACTGTAATTTTAAAGACAAAGAGAATACACTGTATGTCATTCTTTCTAGGCAAATAAATAACATCAGTTGCGCAGCACAAATTTTTCTGTTCTCTCCTCTGCCGGTGTAAAAAATTCACGTAGGTTAAAAACAATATCTCGGTCTTAGTTTAAATATTAAATCTTAATAATACAGTTTTAGGAAGTCTATGTTCTCATCTTTTGGAAGATATACTAAATAAGAATTGCATCAAAAGTGATTAAATGATATATTTTTGTACAGAGATTGTAAATTAAACGGTATTTTGGAATATGCCTTGGCAGCATAATATGGTATCATTAATAAGACACTCTTGATCTTTTTTATTTGCATTAAGCATCTTCTGTGTGAAATGCACGTACAAAATAAAACCTTTGAACAATTATGAAGTAGATATAGCGATATTTTCTTATTTTTTCATTAAAGCGCTAAATTTTAAAAACCTTGGCTGAGAAAAATTTTACTTTTCGTTTTAGCAGTGTTATAATTTATTCATGACCACCGATGGTATAACAGGAAAATGGGAACACATTTTCTTGCCGTAATAGCTTATCCGTTGGGCTGAATGCAGGAAAGTATTTTATAAATCCAATCTGAAGTTCATAATTCCCTCATTCGGACTTCAAAATTCTATGAAATGAGTTCCAATAAATAAATAAAGAGGATCGGAACCGTTTACGTTCCCGTTCATAAAAACCTTGACCTTTTTTACATTTAGAGGTTCATCCACATGGATGTCCAGGTTTCAGCTGTAAAACGATGTTCCAAATGCAGTTCAAAAGATTGGGCTCTCTGAATAAGAATCTATTTCAATTACAAACATACATTTTCTTTAATTTTATTCACCATTTTGGCAGCGAATTGCCAAATCAGCCATTATAACTTTTTTTCTATGTTACCAAAAAAATATTAAATATTTCACATTCTTCGTAAGAGTTTATTACTTCATTAATATATTTCAGTACTCTCTTGAGGTTCTAGGTTTGCTCTTAATTGTGTCGCTGAAAATGTCAGTATGATAGAAATGCTCAGTTCTGACGACGAGTAGCACTCGGAGAATTGGTGGAGAAGGTTTTAATTGCAGTTTGTTGGCGATACAGCAGCATGGTCTTAATCATTTTGTGTACTTTCTACGTGCCGAATTATTCAAATAATTTGATACCTGAATTCGAATTCGCGAAAGTCAGGTGCAATCTGAAGTTCCTTTCCTCCTACAATTTTTTCTCTGGCTCCTTCAAAGTTTATTTCTTTTGACTTGTAAAGAAAATGTGGCTCGAAAGATTTACTCAGTCCTTAAAAGCAGAGGTATTTTTTATTATTAAATTCCACGATAAGGATGCTATCATACATTCCCAAAGAGTTTTTACTTGCAGTCTATTAACGTTACATACGCAAGATTCCTAATATCCAAAGAGCGTGAGACATTATGCATCATTTCAAAGCATGGCTCATGCCTCTCATCGTTCTGCATAGGGAGTTTGTTTTTCAAGTTAAACTAACATCTGCATTGCTGATTCATCCCTCCACTATATTTTTTTCATAAATTAAGTTCATACTAAAGGCGGACAAGAGTTTTTTTATGTGAATGAAAGGCATATCTGATTAAGAGTAATTTGCATTCTTAGAGATTTATCAACGGCTAATTAAGTTGTGAAAGTATATCAAATTAGTATTGAATCGTATAAAAATTTAATGGCTGGATACCCTTGGTAGAGTTTCCACGAAATCTTTTGAAATAGCTCTTCAAAACATTTGGCAACCGTTTTAACATTGAAGTAATCAAAAGATCGAGAAACTTAATTTTGTATTTAAAACCAATTATATTACAAAGTAATGTTACATAGTATTTAATTCTCTGATTTTGTAAAATAATTACATTTATACGTGATAAAAATCGAAAATTGATGCTAATTTTACTGCAGTTATATAAACGAATGAAAATATATTTAAAATCAAGCAGTTATTTTTTAAGTAATATTCTCAAGGCCTCAACCTAACCAATTTGAGCCTGACATTGTAAAACGTACTCCGTTCTTAAGCCAGATGTTCAAAGCAAGAATTATTTCTCTGGAATATTTTCAACCGAAAAATTTTACGCTAAATTTATTCCCGAGATTTCCATTCAATATATCTCCCTAGCACCACTGTCATTTCTCCAACCCACGGAACTGAGAAAATGCGTCATATCAGTTTCCTCCCTCGACCCTGTTCCCTTAGCCTTTTTCCATCCTTCCCCATTTCTACCCATCCCAACACCTCTGTTCCAATGTTTGTTTCCATGTTCACCTTTGCCTTCCATTCGCTTACTAATGCGTCTCTGGGAATGCAAAACGGCGCCCGCTTGTCTCCATGAGCATTCCTTCCTTTTCAACTCTTTTACCTCTCACAAATATCTTCGGGATCCAATAATTCGAGGCTGGGGAGGGGCGAGAGTATTTGGAAAATCCGAGAGGAAAAGTTACCCGTTCGTTTTTCATTTTTTTCTGAAATCAGGCAGCCGCATTCTTTCCTCGGAAGATTCCATAAAAAATCGGCTTGTCGAACTTCTTTCGAGAGAACATGTGTGTAAGTTGTGCATGACATACCAATGTGCAAATTGTATCCCAGTTTGCACTCAAGGGAGAAAGTGGCCTCGAGTACAGAAATGCCACTCTTTGGTTCGATACGTTTCATAAACTATGAAGAAGTCGTTGAAAATTTGCCCGTTTTAAGGAACTTGTGTGAAAAATCACTCGCTGAAGAACACTTTCAAAGTTATTTTACTCCTGACAAAGCTCATGGGAAGCATATAAATAACGAGGTGTCACCTTGACGTGTTTGCTATTTGCTCTTAATAATTCTCTTCTAAATGCAATATCCTAATGGTAAACTTTGAAATGTTGTATTTGGTAAATGAACTCTTCATAAGAAAAGAAAATTATCGTTCATGCGCTTAACCACATTTTTGAGTTTATTTCATATTATCTATACGTTTTAATATAACTCATAGTAGTGTGGTATCGCAAAAATCGGCAATATTCGTATTTAAATGAATAACCCTTAAATTTTCATGGCAATGCTACCTACCGCATGATTACAATTCACGTTTCATTAATGTTCATATATCCGTAAAAATCTGCTTGTTTGGGCAGTTTATCTAATTATTATATTGAAGAACTTTGGAATAGATATAAAACGTTAAAATTGATGGGCAACATCACAGCATTAAAAATTTTCATTAAGGTTGTCGCGGTATTTGCAGGATTTGATTAAACTTGAAACCTTTGAAAATTATTTTTCACAGTCAACAATGCTAATTATGAGGCATTACGTACTCATCGGCAAGCAGGGATACAATTTCATTTATTTCAACACGAATTCCGCCAGCCGTTGCGGAGAATATCGACCAATGCCTATAGTTCCAGGCAATATGGCATCACATTCTCAATTTTAGGAGAGAAATAAATGGTCGAGAAGGGCCCAAAAAAATTATCCATTAATACAGTTAATCACTCTTTGCGCGAGAAGTATCGAACAAAATACATCTTTCACGGAATTCATTTAATACCAAATCAGCATGGGTGAAATATGCCATATGACCGAGCTTTTCGGCTCCAATTTTCCATTCCCTTGCACAAAATTTCCACGGCAGAAAATGTTTCCAGGGGCCATTAAGGAATTTATTTCGTCAAAAATTTCAATTAAATTGAGCATAAATCTTGAATTACATTAAGCTTTCTAAAGGTAAATTTTACTGCATCGTTTCTTTATTTCTGGAGCTACAAAATGACAATATCACCCGTTCCCTTTCGCAAACGTGTTTCGGTGAAAACATTTCTCTGATACATTTAATTTCCAAGAGCAGGGTTTAAATAATTGCACAATCCTGAGGAAACGAGAGGTAGGAGGAATAATTTTGCGGTAAATACTTCAATGTGGTCATGAGTGGAAATTCCAATAGTATTCATTTCAAATGTCTATTTATTCAATGTTTAAAACTTGAATTGAAGCATTTGCCCCTAAACTTAAATCAAGTGTTAAATATTTTGCCATAATATTTGGCCAATTTCGTCGCTTACGTTGCAATAGTCAACCTACAGTGTGAGAAACACAATACTTCTCCCTTGAGTAACAATACGATCCCTCAAGAGGCTATTATTTTCAACTGTATTTCCATTCCTCAAAACGTTGTTTAAATATAATGCTGATTGATTTAATTGATTATTCGATAATTTAAGTCTTCCTTAGTATCATTTTATCTGAGAGAACTGCATCTTGTTCTGTACCTGCACTGGATTCACATAGTCATTTCTTTTTCGTTATACTCCGGTAACCTGGAATTTATATCGCGTGAGAACAGCATCAAAAACTCATGCTTTAATATTAGGAGGTTGGAGGTGAACTTATTGTTTCACGAGATGAGAATAAAGAAGAGATTGGAAGAGATATTTTATTATGAATTAGTTCCGGGCTATGGAAGTCGCAGTGGACGACCCACTTGATTAGAATCAGACTAGGATTTTGTTGAGTGTTTTGACATGCAATAGTAAAGCAGTGATTTTTTATACCCTTCTAAGCTGATAGTTTCCAGCAAAGGAGCACTGTAATAGGAACTCCCTTTCCATGTTAAATTTCAATGATTATTTTAATCTATAGCAGTTCATTCTCAAAATTCTAGCGCACAGAAAAGTGTCGAGTCCGTTTATGAAGATATAAATAACTTTGACGCGAAAATTGCCGAAAGAACTTTAGGTAATGTAATGAGAAGATACAACACAAATGATATTTCCAAAGAGGAAACGCATGCTTTGCTCCATAAATACGACAAACGATGAAATGTACTAAACTGTCGCAGAATAATGAGCCGGGCGCACGTTAAAAATATGGGAGTGACATTTAGCGGAAGGGGAAGCCGTAAATAACTCCGCAAAAGAGGGAATAAATTCCCTCGGGCATGGTGAAATAGGAAAAGGGATAGGTTGGAAGGAAGATAAGGACGAGATTCGGAAGGGAAAATAACGAGGAAGGAGTAAGTGAGATATTTGGGTAGGGGAGGGCAGAGACTGTGTCGTCGCACGGCAAAGGCAGATAGGTGGCTGGGTTGATAGGTTGGAGGTGTGGGGGCAACGAGTGGCGAAGCGGACGCTCGTAAGTGAGGAAGGATGGAAAGCTGTGAGAGGAGGTTAGGTTTTGGGAGAAGTAAGGAGTTTGGAACCAATTGGAACATAGGGCTCTAGGAGAAAGTAATCAAGAACATGTTAGAAAAGAGGCCAGAAGGTCAACATTGGCCTGAAAGAAAATCAAATTGTTCGGTAAGCAAGGTTTGGAAACAACGACACGATATCCTGGCAGGAAGACCCACCCGCCGGACAGGGCCGCAAAGCCGGAACGCCTACCTGTGGTGCACAGAAATTCAACAAGCTGTTCTGTTAAACGTTTGCCTTTGATGAGCCAGAGAATAAGAGTATAAAAAGTTATAACGGTGAACGAAGCTGATAGAAACCCCATTGTGGATACATGTATCCATTTATTAGATTTATAGATCTAAAGGAGCTACCCATTATTATAAAAATGTATTATTTTACAAGGTTAATTGGTGTCTGCAATCCCCTTTTTAAGTGATATACCTAAGTACTGGTAATTGTAGCAATTCATTGACACAAACGAAACCATACCGGTAGCATTTCAGAATAGCAATATTTCTTTGCTTGAAAAAGTAGCTTATTCCTAATAAATGGATGAAAATGAATTCGTTCGTGGGAATAATTTCCTGATAAATGTTAAAAGGTGACATGTAAATGGGACAGATGCTTGGCATAGAGAAGGATGGCCACCAGAGGGGTGGAGCTCTGTAGCAGAGGGATATTGGTGTGGTGTGTCACGCTGGGAGTCCGGAGCTTGAAATTTTCGTGGAAGATTGATTGGACATACAAGAGGGTGTGGGGAGGGAAACGAGGGGTCGGGTTTGCCGATAAGGCTGAGTGATAGAGAAGAGAAAGTGAAAAGAGATGGGAAGAGAGAGAGAGAGAGAGGATTTGGAAATGTTTGCGAAAGGATAAATCAGGAAATGAACTTTCGCGACAAGTATATTCCTTGAAAATTACATATTATTCACCCGTTCATTTCGAAATATTATTTTATTTGAACTAGTCAATTATTTCGCAATCACCGTTTCTAATGCCTGGCCAGTACATCTTTCCTGTTGAACGGGTATCAAGATTGATGCTATATTGTTTATATATATATATATATATATATATATATATATATATATATATATATATATATATATATATATATATATATATATATATATATATATATATATATTTCGAAAGATACCCTCTTCGGCGACGCACAATAATATAAAAAAACTGAATTAGATTTTTAAACTATATACACACAAAGAAAGGACACTCACATATGTAGTTTTCACGTCTCGACGGCAGGGCCGTCGTCTTTCTAAAGACGGGGCGCTCCAGGCCGTGAAATTGTTGCCGATTAAGGACGTATGGCTGGGCGCTCTATCGCGCCGTGTCACAAATCCGAAAAATACACTTCACGCGGAGGCACGTCTTGCCTATCAAACTACTTGGAGAAAATTAATAACAAGCCGCGTTAAAAGAGCAGACCCCGTACCAAGTTTCCAGACCGGTTTTACCGCACTACCATGGATAGTCATGTCACAATCAAACCATGCGTTATACCTTCGTAATAAACCCTATATATATATATATATATATATATATATATATATATATATATATATATATATATATATATATATATATATATATATATATATATATATATCTGTGTGTGAAAGTACAAAGTTAAAATGCAAAAACGGATAATACTATATATAGGTCTTGTGGGTAGGATCCGGGTTTTATCGTAATAATTTTTTTGCGGAATCACAAATTTTAAATTTTTCATTTCGCATAGTTTTTTTTATTTATATTAATTTTCACCTCTTACATATCGAGCTGAGTTCCCATTTTGCTCAAAGTAATGCTTGCAACCCCTTGGCTGCCTAGCGACCTTAAGTTTGTTCATCAGAAAACCTAACTAATTGTATGAATTCCATGTCAAACTTCATTCCTGTCTCCAGTTCTTCTCATGTCCTATTAATCACATGTACCGGTAACAGCACGGGTGATAATGGACAACCCAACCTTACACCTCTTCCTAACTTCCCATCCCGACTCTCCGATTCCCAATCACATCTGAGCAATCTGGGACAGGTTGCGGATTAGCCGCCGGTTCCTGCAGTCTATTTCTTATTTCTGCAATATATTTATCAATTTTTCCCAATTCACTCTATCAAAACCATTCTTGTAATCAACAAAACAGGCATTTGCGTCTTGATTTTATTTGATGCTCCTCTCTGTTGGTGATCTAATTGTTGCAATGTCATCATCAGCCATGCCTTTCCCCTTCCTGAACCCAAAGTGTTCATTCGAACCGCTAAGTTGAAGTGAGATGATGTTTGCGGATGAAACCGTGATTTATCGGGAGATATCTGGAGAAAAGACTCGATTGATACAAGAGACCTTTAATGCATTTCAAAAGGGTGTGCTATGTAGGGATTGTCATTAAACCAAAGTAAATCTTCGGTGGTAAGTTTCTTGAAAATATCAACGGAATTCGTTTACAAACTAAGTGGATTTCACCTAGAAGTCGTTGATACATTAAAATACCTATGTGTTAATATAACTAATGGTTTTACTTGGAGTGCCCACGCACGAAACATTTGCGGGCAGGCAAATAAAAAATAGGGATTCATTAGATGCATTTTTGGCTAAAGTGAGGTAACGTAAGGTATAAGGCCAATGAACGTTGCTACCATGCTCTTCTAGCATCTTATCTATGAATTTAGTGCATTTTATCCAACTGAGAAAGGCCACATCAGGGTAACTGAGAAGATTCAACGCAGGGAATCCCGTATCGTTTCAAACTGCTGTAATAAAATGAAGACCGTCACGGAAATTCATCTGTTGTTTGGTTGAGATTTATTAGAAGAAAGGTGATCATGTCCTAGGTTGAACTTGCTAAATAGAGCCATACATTTTAGCCAAAAGTCCTCTCAAGTTATTCGAACTCCAATATACAATGGTCGTTTGGATCATGAATATAAAATGCGGGAAATAAATGCCATAACTAGCAGACATAAGGACTCCTTCTTCCCGCCGACAATGTGGGATAGCAACTGTTGGGTTAAAGATAACAAAAATCCCACTTGCCACACACAGCGTCTAGGGAAAAATTAGTTTTACTTAAATGCATGTACTTTTACCAACCACTGCAATGCGAATTGATCAAGGTGTTCCTAAATCTCTCTTATCGACTTCTTTCTTTCAATGATTACTAGGTGGCATATAAAACCACAAAATATCAAGGTTCATCGGTTCTACTTTTACGCCAACTATTAATATTCTATCCGTTGCTTTGTGTATGTTAATTAGGCTTATTCCTAATTTTTCTATTTAATATCATTGCAACGCTTAGCTATCTATCATCTCCCCATACTATCAATCTCCCCATGACTAAAACTGTACCTAACTAACACATGATCCCCGATATCCTTCCCCCTCATCTCGAAGAGACCTAAAACCTCCATATTTCTTCTTCCCATCCGTCGCTTAATATTCCCTAATTTTATTGTTACCAAAATTGTTCTAACATTCCTAGTTCCTATTTCAACTAATTCGGTCCTCTTTAGCGTCTTCTGTGCTGATGTTGTTGGTGTTGTTTTGAAAGGGTTTCTTTAGGTTACGACGGGAAAGTCTTTCTTTCCTCTCCCGCTGCAAGGCGCAACATGCGGCCGATTGGGCGAGTTCCGTAGTCGTCAAGGTTCCTTTTCTCTATACTCTCCATCATAGAAATCTTTGGAAAAATCATTTAAGTTGGCTCCCTTTACCTTCCCGTAAAATAGTGTATTTAACGTAACATCATCGCTCAATGAACGCCCCGTGGAGTCAGACGTCTTTGCAGCCGCCTGACTGAGGAACAGACATTGCGCGGACTATCTTTCGTCTGACTCCTATCATTCGACCTATCTGTTGAAGGTGACCCTATCAGGAGTAATTGTCATTTCTCTCGCCAGCACAGCTCCAGGGGAGATCGGAACGCACAAGCCCTTCCACCATGCCAAGATGTTAATCTTTTGAAGGGATACATATATTACGGATCATATAAATAAATCAAAGCATGTGCATAAATAAAAAAATTAAATTTGTTCCTGTTAAACTAAAAATTAGTAATATTTCAGTTCCATTGGAAAAAAATCTTGAAAATTCTTAATTCACATTGTCTAAGGAACAAAAATATGAGAATATGCCAATTTTATGGTAAAGACGCCGCGAATAGAAAATGGTCTCCTTTAGTGGCATGTTAAAAGTGAACATATCTTCCTTTAATAATTCTCAGTTGTCATGGAATTGAGACACAAATTTACAAACATTTTTGGATCCATTAACCTACCCGTATACTCAACGCCCCCTAATCGGTAGCTTTAAAATGATAGTCAAAATCATAAAATATAACCACATGAGGGACATTGAAATAATTTAATGAAAAATAATGAAGGATCAAATAATTATTATTAAGCCAATAGATGAAGAGTTTTAATTCACATTTATGCAAAATGCGTAATACACAATAAAAGGAACTTAGGTGAGATTATACTTTTTACATAATAAAATTATAAAAACAAATAATTTTAAGAAATCTTTCTTTAGAAGTTTAAAAGTAATTAACTTATCAACGTATTTAACCCATCAACTTAAATTAAGCAATTATATAACGTAAACATTTTCAATTTATTATAATAGAAGAACCAGTCATATTTTGTTAAAATTAGTTAAATAATTAAGTAACTATTTATTACAGTTTTTCATGGTCAAGAAGGCATTAAAAAAATCTATTGCCCAATTTAATAACATATTTCCACCAAATAATTTTAATGGGATGGACGGGCTTCATGACCTGATACCAGTTTTCCAACGTCGGGTTTAATGTTACTTAGTAGGAGTCTTAAATCACCGCGTTCGCAAACCTGAGGTCTGTTTCTCTGCTTGGAAATAAGCTAAATGACAGCCCTAAAACCACGTTCAACCAAATAAGAAGGCGGAAACGCAAGGAGTTTTTTAACCACCATTCATAATGCAGGATTACGATCGGAAACCTCTTTCTATAACCGAAACTCTTGATGATTTATCTTAAACTTTGGTTTCAATTCAACGTAATTTTGTAATTTAATTAATTCTTCTTCTAATGCTCCAACTTCCTCATTATATGCCAACGGGTTTATCATCCAGTCCTAATTTTCCAACAAAAGTAGAACCTCAAATCGGTGCGTCATATTTGTATGCAATGCGGGTAAATGGTCACAAAAGACTGCTAAATCATCATCACCTATACCAGCTTGCTCTTCTAGCTCAAGCTGGGAAGGAAGTGATATAGCTCGTGGTGACCTATGATGCGCTTAAATAAAAGCAACTTGGAAATAAACAGTTACCAGAGATTTTACGTTTGTAAGGTTAGTATCGTAACCCTGCAATTGTAAACTCATTTCATTGAACTTTGTCAATACTTCAGACAAAAATGCGACGTCACTCCTAATCTCTTTCAGGTTATCGCTGTCAAAAGCATCTTTTTCCTCGAAAAAAATGCAGTCAGTGGTAAAAGATTATGGAAACGGCTTACACGATTACCTTTGGTTAACCAATAAACTTCCGTGCGTAGTAAAAAACGCTTGAAATCTTCGTCGTTCTTATCATACAACTCTCGAAAGAGTCGATCTTTTAGAGCATTGGCTTTGATTTTCTTAACCAATGTCATTACAATGTTTAAGGACTTGTGAAGGCGATCAACTAGTATTTTAGCCACAAGATGCTGTCGGTGAAATATACAATGAATAGCAAAAACTTTTTGTACATACTTTCTAAAGTATGTAATAAAACCTTGGTGACGAACAGGCATTGACGGAGCTCCGCCTGTCGCAACAGCAAGTATAATCGAAAGTGGATTTTTTCGTCCCTGAAGAACTACTCTACGATACGAAATTTTGACTTCCCTTAATTGTATGTTTCTAATTGTTTTTAAAGCAAAATCTCTTGAGGTAGATTTTTTTCTTTGATGAAGCGTGCGGAAGTTAGAACAGATTCATTACCTGACAAACTTGACTCGTTCAACTGTAATGCAAATTCTGTTATTTTCAGGATGCTGCACAATATAACCCATTGTTAGAAAAATGCTATGCACAATGCAATGCACAATGACAATAAAACCGTGACTTAGATTATGTGAATACATTTAATTGATATCCAGCCGGCATAGGATAATTTTAGCCATATGTATACAAAGAATGAGATAAAAGGTCCTATTTTTGAACTATACATTACCATGAAAACATAAATAAAATACTGGTCGTTAATTAACGTAATATACTTCGCTATCATAAAATAATACAACACATTATATTATTACTATAACAAGAATGATAGTATGCGATGAATGAAAAATAACTTACCAATACCACCTTGATATTATCGTTGGAACTGAATTGTTTGAAAAATGATTATCTAGGTAAATATTTAATGTAAAAACACCAAATCTAATTATCAGATGAGCAGATTCCTCTCCAGATTCACACCCGTTTTATTCGCACTATTCCTTTCTGTTGAGGTACTTAGTACCGTGAAGTTGTGCCAATGATAGACCATATGAGATTAAATCCCTTTAAAAGTTTCCCTTGCGCGAGAAAGGCTCGGAAATAATTTTCAACGGTTCCTAATTTAAAATGTAAGTAAGCACGTGGTTTTAATTACTTCCAGATGTGGGAAACAATGTAAACTTTGAAAACGAAGCTTTAAAAGGGAGACAAAAGGAAGGTTACCGAGTCTTCGCAAATGTCATTGTCATTGCCCTCCGGCGCCGCCTTTGACTCTTTTCGCCCCCTTAGACTAGAGCATTGCCCCATGGGCGGTAGTGCCCACTTGAGGAACCACTGCCTATAATAAGTGTAAGAAATATTGGTTTTCAGGGTAATGTTTACTGCTTCCCTGAAAACTAAAATACATTAATACTTGTGAAAACAAAGTTTTGGAACACGGTCGTTAGCGGCTATTTCTTTTCAGAAGACTTATTCTCACGAAATTCGTTTAACATGGTACATCCATTTCTTATTTCTCAAAATTAATGCTAATGCAATGGCTGTAATTGAGTGAAATATTGGTCGTTACATGTGGCTGTAACTTGTATTACAAATATAAATACAAATATAAGTACATTGTTCCATGCAGTGTCAGCGAGTGATTCTTCACCTGGCATGCAAAATAAAAATTAAGGTTTTGTTAAATGTTAGCTATTAACAAAAGCATTAAACATTTTAAATGATGGAAGTGATGTTAAATGAAGCTATACGTACACACTAAGGTATCTAATTTTTAAATACCACTCAACGAATGCGAAACGAGCTGCTTGCAACAAGGACGAAACTCTAAGGTTTAAACAAAAGAGCGAATTATATCTAGGTCATTAATAAAATATACTTTCCCTCGTTAATATCGTTCCAAGGGATTCTGATCACCAAAGTTCTCGGGAAGAACAAATCCTTCTACTCTACTTTAGATCCCTCAAATATTATTTCCCTTATCACTTCCGCTGACGCATTATAGGTAAAAATATATTTTCGTCAACATTGATGAAAATACCACATTATAATACATGCAGTACACTTATCCTGGTATACGTGGTTTGCCCAATAAATACGCGAACTGGTACAATATGTTGGTCGGACTATAACCCCGCCCACTAGCGGCGCTAGTTGCCTGAGACCCAAAGAGCCGTCTGTGCTTAGCGGATCGTCGAGCTGTGCGTATGGTGTAAGTTATGTTAGTTTCTGTTGTGCTTGGTTTTACTGCTAGTCGAAAATGGAAATTGACGAAATCACGGAGCACCGAATCAGCATCAAGTTTTTGGTGAAGTGCGGTAAAAGTTTTCAAGAAATTACTGAAAACTTGACAGCTGTTTAAGGTGATAATGCTCTGAAGAAAATATCAGTTTTCAACTGGATTAGGCGTTTTAAAGATGGCTGACAAGACGCCACGGATGATGCGAGGCCGGGACGACCTTCAACCACCTGTGTTGACGACAGCATTGATTTTATGTGGTCCCTTGTCCTTACCGATCGTCGAAAAACTGTCCGAATGATAGCTGATAAAATGAATTTAGGAAAATCAACAGTTCATACTATTTTAAAAGAAAATGATGAATGGATCCTTCAATGCACCCGCACTTTCCGCGTTGATTGTTTGCTACTTTCTGGCAAAAAATTCAATTGTCATCCGTAATCATCCTCCTTATTCACCAGTTCTCGCCCCCTGCGACTTTTTCCTATTCCCAAAATGCAAAAATGTGATGAGGGGACATCACTGGAAAGATGTGGACACAATAAAGCAAGAAATGACGGGACAACTAAAAAAGCAAACTGCCGAGGACTTCCAAGTTAGCTTTAAACAGTGGAATATAAGATAAAATAAGTTCATAGCAACGAATGGAGAGTATTTTATGGGGACAAAATCGATGATGACAAAATTTTGCAAAATAAAGTTTTTAAGGCCTCAGATCGCATATTTATTGGACCGGGTAATACATTTCGCTCTCTGAATAATTCACAGTCTAGTTCCTCCAACAGTTTTGATAGATCATTAAGTTTATTATTAGAAAGTTTTAAAAATCTAGCTCCTTTCGCGAAATGCAATTCGATTCTACGAGAAAATGAGCCATAATAGGGTACCATATATTAGTAATATAGTAATTAAAATAGGCACATCAATTGCTGGAACATATCCATCCTTAACTTTATATTCAATGACTCCAATGCTCTTCTAATAAGAACTAATTAATTGCTAGTTTCACCACGTATTCGGCGCATATATTTTCCGAAAAATTCGTCGTGGTTAATGGCCACGTCTTTATATTTAGTTAAATTTAGTTGGCTAAATTATTGTTATCCATGTCATGTGCTTCTACCTTTTTGAAAATTTGGGTACGAGACTCATAATGGACAGAGTTTTCAATTTCTAGGAAATCTCCGCCTAAGAGAACATTATATTCTACCAGAACCTGGGCATAATAAACAAAAGACGAATTTTCTCTGTCGCAGGATCTCCTCTATTTGGAATCCTTGTTTTTATCAATTAATCCTCGCTATCGAGATCCTCAATTATCTATCTGAAATGTATGCGCTCCTTTTTCTGACATGGCATAGAAATGAGGGAGACAGGGCTGTAATTACTCGGATTTTCCCAATCACCGCTTTTAAGTAGTGGTGTTGCATTCGCAACTTTCTAGTTTTTGGGAATCGTTTAAGAAACCTTTTAACTGTACAAGAAAACTTTAAACAATATGTCTAAATTTGGTGCTATTTTGAGGGTAATTACCTGTGCACCTGGTATTTTATCAGCATAGGAGAATTAAAATTGATTGATGTTTGTCACTGCGCTGTATTCCACAGTATGAAATTTCAAATTCGGGGTTTAGGCTAAAAAATTGTTTAGTAAAGGAGACGTGTGGTTAAATACTGATGAAAACGCTTTTTGAAAGAATTAATTTACCTGTAATAGGCCTTTACTTACCAACTGGTCATTCTGTCGTCTTTATTGTTGTTGAGAGTGTTAATTTTGTTAGACTTATTTCCCTGAATTTTGTTTATATGTAAACACGATGCTTTGAATATAAGTTTGGCTTGTCAGCTCTTTTTTCATTTGAAACCACTGGACGTATTTTAAAAATATTTCTGATCTAGACCGTAAATATCCTATTATACTGGAAATTTTGATTCCGTTTATTTCTAAAGACACTTTTTTGGGTATTTTTTTATCTATGCGTGACGTATCCTTTGACGCTTCAGCGAAGTTCTAAATTACATGTTGACGTTCAGCGTTCGTGTTTACATTATATATTTACGTGGAATGATTTTTTTGACTGTTAAATGTATAATTCCGGGTAAAATAAAAATAAAATTAATAATTTAAATTTATCAAATATCATATGACATGCTTTTTGCGCAACTACAGGACCCTTTTATTAGGGAACCAAATTTTATTTTAGGCCTCTTTTTTTCTACATTGGGATAAGTTACCGTTCAGGATTCTGTGGTTACTATTTACCCTAAGGACTTCTATATTTTATGCATTTTTGCACTTTCGTTACTATCAATTCTAGAAAATTATTTCCCTCAATAAGTTCAGTATGACGTTGATGAATGGCGTATGGTGTAAAATAAAGTAAAAGTGACTTGCAGTATTATTTGTCTTTACCTTCGGTTTTTTACAACGGCAAAGCATTTAAATGTCCAAACTTTATTCGTCTCAGTCCTTATTTTTGGAAAGAAGGTTTTCAAACTGCTTGTTTACTTCTAATAATGAATTAAGGCTAGACACTGTTCGTCTGTCAAATTCGCTGTCTTAGATTATTTCGAACCGAGTACTTTTGATTGAACATCAAACATCCTTGAGCCTTCATCTGGAATTATCTCAGCTCTGCTGGTGGACGAGTTCTTAAATGCAAAAACATACCACTTCCAATTCTATCTACTCTCAAATTTCTCAAAATTATAAAGCGCTTTGGAAATATTGCACCGTCAGCTAACTGATATGACCACTAGATTTGAGTATCCTTAATGTATGTATCTAAGGCATATCATGTATGTGCCTAAGCTTTGGTTAAGGTGATGATATTCAACTACTTTTATTTCAAAGTTTGGCAATCAATGACAAATACATTAATTGTTTTCTCCATATTGAACTTAATATTTACCCCTCTGTTACAATGAAATAATGACGACATTTATATTTCTGAAAGTTCTACTCTATCTCCTCGTCAATGAAGAGGCTCCGAAGCAAATTCCTCCAATACACCTGTAAGGCCCACTCTCAAATCGCAGCAATTTACTGTCCCGTTGCGTGCTGATAAAACATACTGTGCCATTAGATAGCTCATGCTTTGAATATAACATTTAAGTATTAGTTTTCACTGATAAGATCATTTAACATTGAATCTTAAGGATCTCTTAAGTCTTTACAATTTTCACTTTGATTTTTTAAAAACCTATTCAATTTAGTGGTAGTAGGCAAACCGTTAATTAGCCAGACAATACCTCTACAATGAGTGCTATGACTTTAAACCAGATGCCTTGGAAAATAAACACGCATGCCTGCGCACTGTGAATTCCTCGTGCTGCGTAAATGGGGTTAATTACTGCTGACAGGATAAATCTACAAACGCTATGCGACTCACGGCTCAGGCATGACAAAGATGATTATTAAGCGTGAGAAATGAACCATACTCAACCCTCCAAAACAATCTCAGTGCATATATGCTCCAGCATACGGTTACACTATCAGTTATGGAGGCCTTGATTCATTTCAAACAAAAATATCCCTAATATCCAGCGGTTATTAAAAAACTGCCCAATTGCGTCGGGTAACGTACTCCGTTATCACTCGCATACATGCCAGCTGGGACCCTCCGTGGGGTTATGGGTTCTAATTGAGGATTTTGTATTATTTTAATAGGTTAAAGTATGGTTAGAATAATGTGGTTGGTGCACAAAGCAAAGCATATTCTACTCTCTAGAGCAATTTGTACGAATTATATTTTAAATATTACTAAGGTCATTTGGGAGAATCTTTTTCGAGATATTTTATGTAGATTGGACTGTTTTGATGACCAGTAAACTGTGTTCTCATACTGAGGACACACTTTTGGATGCCGGGGTTGGCAGTTTTTTTTAAAGCTGAATAGACTGTCCTACGGTTGAGCCCTTAAATTCACAACTGAGTTCCCCAGCGACACCGAAGGAATAATTATGATCCGACGCTACCATGGATGGTTGGAAATTTAGGGTGAAAAAAGAAGGATAATGACGCTTACCCATTTGTTACCCGTTCTACTTATGAAGGAATCTTAATCATAACAAAAGCATGCGTAATCACTAATATTTTTTTTATTCAAGAAAGCTCTACTCCAAATCACACAATGTTGCATCATGCTGAGTACGTGCAAACGTCTGTAAATGTGAAGGTGAAATAAATATTTACATGTTTTTAAGTGAATATTTTTACTTTATAGACCGCTGGTGTAAAACCTCACCCGTCATGTTCCATTAAGAGTCTGGCGGACTATTTTGTAAATATTGTTGTAAAAAGAAATAGTGCGATCGTAAAGTTGAATGATGCGCAATAGTCAAGTGATCAGCGTGTTCGGTTAATGGCAAGAGATTTTGGACTAGAATCTCATTGAGATTTGACTACCCATAACTTTACTCGACCCGTGTGATTTTTCGGGTAGCAAACTGTTGTGGGAACCAAAGGAGGTAACGGATAACCTTACCCTACTTAGCCCTGATATGTGAATTCCCCTTGCGGATGTGTTTATTTTGGAATTGTATTTTCCCCTTAACTGTCAAACTAACAATCGGTTTCTGACAGGACTTGGAGCCTTTAATTGATGGAAGGATACCTTTGGAATGCCACTTTACCCTTTCTACCTCTAAGCCATGCCTCGTCGAATCCCCACTCAAGCAAAGGAGAGGAAAACTCTTAGCCGGGGGTGAAATTCAAAATCAATTCGTCAGTGACGTGTAGCACCGTAATGGCTCCACCTCCGGGTGATGCATTCAATCGGTTGGGAGATTCTCAGCGGGTGTCAACCAAAACCTGTCGGCCAAACGGGAAGAGGAGAAAACCAATACCGTACCAACGCCGCGCTGGACCATAAAATCCGAATCCGACCCGATATATTCAACTACCGACAACATTTCCCCCGCTACATCACATCAGACTAACAGGCAATATTCGAAATTTAGCGGCGGGCTCGCATATTTCTGATTCCGGGGAAAAAATATCTGGAGTGATACTATTATTTTGCGCATGACTATTTCTTTGTGCGTGTTGGTGAAGAACAGATCTACTTTGTTTAAGATAGTTGAAGCGTAATTTGAGCTAGAGTATTACATGCTTAATCGATATTATTATTATTATAAATACACATGTGCTAATAGACATTGTCAGGTGGCACACAAGTCCCAAATAATTGCAAAAGATAATACATAAAACCAGACAAACACAGATCTCTTTAACAAAACAAGTGAATCCTCATCCCATTTACAACCATTAATCAGCAAGAAAAAAAAGATACATATAAAAAAATTAAGCTATAACATATAATACCATACACCACACATAAATCAAATTTTTACATATATACCTTACATCTATTCTTAAAAGTATACACTCTGTTAGGAAAGGGCTCGAATATTTTTGCAGGTAAGGTGTTCCACTCAACAATTGTTCTATTTAGAAAAGAAAATTTTTTTTTATTTGTCCTGTGTGCCCGGCATTTTATCTTAAATTTGTGATCATTTCTGCCTAAAAAATTTGGGTTCCCCGCCTCTTTCCTAAGATCTGCCCAAGCTTTCTCCCCCTTCAAAATTCGGAACATTCCACAAAGTCTGCTTACTTTTCTTCTAGATTCTAGAGGTTCCCAGCCCAGCGTTTCTAGCATTTCAGACACACTCTCCATCCTCCTATGCTTCCCCAGTACATATCATGGGGAAGCATAGGAGGATGGAGAGTGTGTCTGAAATGCTAGAAACGCTGGGCTGGGAACCTGTAGAATCTAGAAGAAAAGTAAGATATAGAGATGCGTATGTGACACTTTTAAAAGCGTATTAGTGGTTTTATATCTGATTAAATTTATGAACGCTTAATTTGGTAACGATAAGCATATAGTAGCCCAATGGGTTGACTAACTTACAGAAAGTTTCTAATTGGTGCCGGCAGAGAATGTATAATTTTATCATATCAATTCATGAAAATTAATTTCCAACTGCGGAGACGTATCGTTTTTATATCGCAAGATTACATGTGGTTGTTGTTTTTTTTACATCTTATGTATTTTTACTACAGAGTGGTGCCACTGGCGATAATGAGTATTGCACCAGTCTGATTCAAAATGGGAGGTTTTATGCACGAAGGCTCGACGCACTTTCACTCCGGTTGAAATCAAATAAATAAATAAATATATATATATATATATATACTATATATATATATATATGTTTTAGTGTGTGTATATATATATATATATATGTATATATATATATATATATATATATATATATATATATATATATATATATATATATATGTATATGTTGTATGTATTTACATTTATATACATATTTTTTTTTTTTATTTATTAGGTAATCTACCAGTTAAGGTAGGTTTTTGGATGGACATAGCTATTAAATAAAACATTTTGTGACTCCTTACAAAACACAAAATCCAGCATCCTACTCTACATCAGGTCCCTCTTCATCTCTATGTACTTTCTTCCTCCCTTCATCCCGTCCAACATCCCTATCCTGTTCCTTCCCTTTCCTCGCTTGCCTAACATTCTCCCCTCAATTACAGTCTTCAGCGTACCACTCCGGACTCCCCGTTCCCCACCTGCACCAGAGCAGTCTGAGACTATACACATATATAAATATACAGACACCTACAGACCTGTGTGTGTTTGTGAGTGCGTGTACCGGCCGCGAAGGGAGGGGAGGGGGGAAATGGAGTAAAAAAACATCAGAAATTAGAAAATCGTTTTACTAGACGCCTCGCGGGTGGATTGGTGGGGGAGAAGGCGTGGGAAGGGACTTCTAAGGCAATGGGAAGTGTTGAAGTGAGTGGGATAGAGTGATTGGAGCTCGGTAGTGTCGGGACACATCTATATTGGCTTCAGTTTTTATTCTCTAGGGAAAAGTTCGCCTCGGCCGGGTGACCCCGAGGAAAATGCCTCAGTGTTAGGCTTCGTGGCGTCCAGGGAGGGAGAGGGTAGGGCAGGGAGGAGAATGAGGCTGCTGAGTAGGAGGGGCTGAATGACCCGGAGAGTGAGGAAGTGCCAAAAAGTTTAGGACATCTAAATTGCACCGTCGACTTCTGACAATTGATAGGATCTTGGATGAAAATTAATAGCGCCGGAGAAAGACTTCTCGGTGAAAGGGACTTGTAAAAGTTTCCCTTTAAACGATATTGCTTGGTAATTAATCTGAGATGAGGTCCGCAATCTGCACACTGCCGCGCTTTGGGGTGTGTTTTATTTTGGCAAATTTAGTTGACAAAGAATTCGCCGATGGGATATTCTCCTTTAAAATTCAGTGTGAGTGAAAGGGGTAGCTTTCGGGGAATAGGACTGACTGGCCTTGGTAGATATTTCCGTAAATTCCTACTTTATATATTGACTTTGAATGAATGTGAAACAATTGTACGCATCCCCGTCATTAAGTGATACACGGAAAATATAATAACAAACAAATGGATTTCTAAGATAAAGGGATCGGTCTTGTCCCACCCTTTATTGTGACCAACTCCGATGTTCAATAAAAAACTGCCGTATTTTTATATCGAAGAATTTCATGGCAGATTTTCCTTTTAAAGCTATATGCATAATCAAAACACGTTGCGATTTATTAATAAAATCCATTGGGTTCCTTTTTGAGAACAGATGTAGCAAAATCACCGGCAATTCGTATTACATAATTTCTGCGGGCATGGAAATCTGAACACTTAGTCGTGATTACATTTAACAACTTTTGAGTAATCCACCGGTTAAGGTAGGTTTTGGACGGACACGGCTACCAAATAAATATTTTGTGACTCCTAAAAATCCCAATCCAGCAAGCTACTCTACATCAAGTCTCGCCTCATCTCTGAGCACTTTCTTCCTCCCCTCATAGGTCCAACATCCCTATTCTGTTCCTGCCCTTTTCTTGTTTGCCCAAAATTCTCCCCTCTGTCACAGTCTTCAACATCCCACTGCCGATCAATATGTCCTTCATCCATTTCTCCTGCCTCCTTAGTATTTCTCCCAACAAACCCCTCTCCACGACCATCTTACCTAGTAATACCTTATTTGTTTTCCTTTCAGTCCATTTCACCTCTGTTATTCTCCACACCCACATAATTACGCTCCATATCAAAGTTTTTTCAAACATTTCAAAAGCCTCCAGTCTACGTCTATCCTCCTGCTTCAATGACCACGTTTCCACGCCGTATATAGCTACGCTCCATATCCAAGTTTCGACGAGTCTTTTCTTAATATAATTACCCTAAGTCCCTGTTATTAGCTCCCTCCTTCTTGTAAAAGTCTCTTATCTAAGTGCTATTCTTCTTCTTACGTCCCTGCTACTTTGACCATGTTGCTCAAAAATACTTCCGTGATACGTAAACTGTTCTACCTGCTCGAGATTTTACCCTACTATTTTAATGTTTGGCTTAGACTTTTTCTTTCTGGAAAATCGCATGATATATGTTTTATTAATATTGATTCTCATACCATATCTGTCGCACTGAATTTCCAGTTCACTCAGTAATGCTTGCAACCCCTTGGCTGACTAATAAACTAAATCATGGTCATAAGCCAACCTAATTGACTGCACGAATGCCCCTCCGACTTTCATTCCCACCTCCAGTTCTGCCCATGCCTCTAATCATTTCCTCCACATATACAAGTACCTTGAAAAGCAACGACAATAATTGGCAATCTTGCTTTTAAATTCTTCCTAACACTGTTCATCCGGACAGTCCATCCCCCAATTTAACCTGAGTAGTCTGAGACAAGTACAGTTTGTGAATTAGACTCCTCTCTCTCCAAGTTGTTCATGTTTTCTGCAATATAATCATTAGTTTTTCCCAATTCACTCTATCAAACGCCTTTTCGACATCTTCGAACTAGGCAAATACGAGCGTCCCGCATACGTACATCACGCGTGCCTCTCTCCTTCCTAAATCCAAACTGACCATCCCCTGAGTAAACATTTGCTCTTCTCTTTATTCTTTTGTTGATGATCCTGAGAACGTTTTGATCTGTGTGGGGCATTAAACTAATTGCTCTGTAGCCCTCACATAATGTAGCCCCTACCTTTTTCGGAAAGGGAACGAACACTGGCCTCCCAAACTCTTCCGCCCAGATTCCTTCCTCAAAGATACAATGAATCAGCCCATATAGACTTCCTCCCTTATTCTCATAAACCTTTTATCAGTTCTGCAGGGAATGTTGCCTACCTCCAAGGCCTTATTTGGTTTCATCTCCCTTAAAGTCCTTTCTATCTCATCGTCAAGTATCCCTGGACCTAAACTATCCTCCTCTACGTCATATTCCTCTTGTATGTCTAAACCTTTTGGCCTAAGTTCTTCACCATGCAGTTCTTCTATATTTACCTTCCATCTCTCTTTTATCCTTTCTGTGTCAACTATTATCTTATCCGACCTATAGTATCTCTAACTATTAGAACAGATCTTCCCTTCTTACTTCCCGGTAGTGATTAGAACTTGCTGCATAGCACCTCAATTTCACCCTTCCTCTGCAAACTTTCCATATCCCCGCCCTGCGTCTTCCACCATGCTTCTTTTGCTTTATTTGTTGCCCATCTTAATTTTTTAACTCTTTGTACTTCCTTTTGCCTAACTCTATGTTTAAATTCTTCCATTTTCTTTGCTCATCTATCTTTCTAGTCATCTCATTCGTGATCCATGGTTTCATTGTCCTTTTCCCAATTTTAATGGTTTTTACAGTTTCTTTTGCGGTTCTCGGTATCCCTTACAGGATGCATTCCCATTTATCCTCGATAGTACTTAGCTTTTTACCCTCATCCATGATTTTCTCTACAACCTACTGATACTCCTTCCACGTCAAACCATTTAATGCTTCTACATTCCATTTCCTAACCCGCCGCCCGTATCTTATCTTTATGAAACGGACGCTACACTAAATAAAAACTAAATTGTTGTCAGAGTCCGCATCCGCTCCCGGGAAGCCGGGAATAGATCGCAATGTCCCTAAACCTGTGCCTAACGAGATTATAATCTAACTTATACCTTTCTGAGTCACATTGCCATTTACATGTGTGCCTGCGCCTTATTTCGTGTTTAAACGAAGTGTTGGTAATGACTATCCTCTGTCTTCTACAGCATTCAATTGCTTTCTCCCCGCGGTCATTCCTTTTACCTAAATCGTAGTCCCCCGTCTCATCACCATCTCTTCCTTCGCCCACCGTTGCATTCCAACCCCTGTCACTTCCAAGGCTTACCTGGAGGAACACACGTGATGTCCTCTAACTGTTCATTTATTCTATCGACTTCTTCCTCCTTATAATAGCACGGGGGCATGTATGCGGTAACAATTACCAATTTCGTCGGTCCTGCTTTTATCTCTACTAGTATTATTCCCCGTTGTCCGTTGCTTGTTCTATGTTGAATGCGCATTTTCCTACCTCTTTATTCAATCTTATGGCAACCCCTCGTTGGCTCTTGTCCCCGCCGTAATATATAATTTTATAATTATCACTCCAGTAATCCCGCTATCCCTCCATCTCGCCTTGCATAATCCTAAAATATCTATATTACCTCTTTCCATTTCTTGCTATATATTTTTCAATTTTTCTGTCCTCAATACTGTCCTGACATTCAACGTTCATATTCTAACTAATTTTGATCTTCTTCTTCTGCGTCTTCTATCCTGTTCGTTTTCTAACCTGCTACTGTCGTTTTTCCCTTGTGAGGGTTACGTGGGAGCCTTGCCTCTCCCGCTACTGGGCACGGCACACGGCCGATTGGGCCGAGTCCCGTAGTTGTCAGTGCTAATATTCTCATTATTTTGTTTTTGGAGTGGTTCTTGGTGATAATTGAGGTGGTTTCCCGTTGTCTTCTTCATTAGTGTTTTTGACGTGACACCATCACGCAATGGCCGACCCACTGGGGTCAGACGCCGTTACAGCTGCCTCACTGAGGAACAGACGCTGCGTGGACTACCTTTCGTCTGGCTCCTAACCTTCAACCTATTTGGGTGACCCAACCAGGAGCAATTATTATTACTTCCACCAACACAGCTCTTGGGGTCATCGGAACGCACAAGCCCTTCCTCCACGTCAAGGTTGCAGTCCGTGGCAGGGGCAACAGTTATACGAGGGTCATCCGGAAAGTAGTACCCGTTCGTGAAATAAAGACACAAAAGTAAATATTAACAAACATAAAAAATTTTATTTGAAAGAGGATACTTTAAACTACTTCTCAACATAATCTCCAAGCAAATTAAGGCATTTGTCATAACGTGTGACAAGTTTCTGTATTCCTGCTGCATAGTCCTTCGCCGCCAGCTCATTGAGATACGCGAGGGACCCATCTTGCACAAATTTTTGCATAATGCAGATGGTGTTTAACAATTTCATGAACAATTGTTCGAGAAACATTGGGAAAATGCTCACAGATGTCATCAATTGTGACGCGCCGATCGTTCCTCACGAATTCGTCAACTGAGCTCACCAGTTGGTCTGTAATGACAGACGGTCTCTCCGAACGCTCATCGTCGTGTGTGTTCCCCCTCCCCATGTTGAAGTTGCGACACCACCGCCGAACAGACGACTCGTCCATTACATTGTCTCCATACACCTCCTTTAATTGGCGATGAATATCACATGGGCGAACGTTTCTTGCATTGAGGAATTTAATCACTGCCCTCACTTCACAACTGGCGGCGTTCTCAATTTTTTTAAACATTGTAAACAATCACAGAAACAACACAGGCAATGCTAGCGTCACGCAACTTGGCTCAGAGAAGGCAGACAAGCCACTGAAGCTATCTGACCTCGCCCAGCGGCTACTCGCGTCATCAGCACTTCATGCGGCACGAACGGGTACTACTTTCCGGATGACCCTCGTATATACAGATACATGTGTGTGTACATAAATACTCACACACAGTCACACTTACTTGCATTTCACCTTAACATAAACTCACTGGATAATATAGTAGATAGAGATTACCTGAAAGTTTTTTAGCCTTAAATATTAATATAGCTAAAATATTATTGATGCATAGGAAATCCAAATTATTCTAACGATGCTCTTACATTTTTCATGAAGCTTGAAATTTTGAATGATAATAAACTGTATGCTGCCTCGCTAGGCATTTGAAACAACCTGCCAATAAGAGTACCAGTGACTTGCTCGCGTCTATCTATTTAATATCTTCGTTGTTCCATGAACTATGATACTAGATTTCGTTTCCATGGAATTTAGATGCTAGGTTTTTCGAATGTAACCACCTAACTAGGAAGAGCACATAAGTAAGGGCACTGTCCACTATTTCAACTATATCACACCCCTACATTTGTAGCATACACTTTTAGCATACTTCTTGATTAGGTAGTCGTCTTATTAATAATGAGAGACTATTTTAGATATTATAAGTAGGAGTCATCATTATTATGTCATTTCTTGGCCTTCTAATCCTCTAGTCTTTGACTACATATTTCAAAATTAGCATTTATAAGCATAAATTTAACAATTTTATTTGAAAATTTTTGAGTAGCGCTCATTCGCATTAAAGAGATAACGACTGTAAAATATACTTTTGTCGTTGAATCATTCATCTATTACAAATTCGTTTTTTACCCGGTGTTGCCTAGATTAATTGAATCCAACAGATCCCTACAATCACCACGAGGTAAAGTGCAAATTTTTTTGATTATCTTAACTTAGGACGTGTTAAAAATGCCAGTTGGCATAGGTCCATATCTATGCTACAGTATTTCACCCTGCATATAGCTTGGTACGAAGTGATCTTCATTCGGGTACATTAAAACCAACTTATATTTTGATTTGCATTCATCTCTATCATTCAGTCTTCTTCCTTTGTAAATATCAAATTTTTCTTTGAGTTCTTTGATAGATTTCATTAATATGACCAATCGTGAGAATTTTGATTCGGATTACAATTTGTTCTGTACAATGGAAAAGTTCTACCCGACTGGCCCTTTTATGTCTTGGGTCTGCGTAAAATATAAGTAGTATTTTTTTCGTTATATTTTTGGGCTTTGAGCTCGTTATCAACAAGGAATATGTGACTTAGAGACGGACAGTGAACAGTAAATGTACTTTGAAGTCCTCAAAAGGTTGCGGTGAGGTGTTTAATAACTCAGTAGAGCCATATTGCCAATTGGAGGCTGCGCCATGACAACGCGGAGTTCCACACCACCTTCTTCGTGACCGGGTACCTGGCAAAGCACAATGTGCCAACGCTAATCCGACCATTCGGATTGACTCTATTTTTTTAAGGAGAGATAAAAGTATAATTTTTCATATCGGCATATTGTTTCTTGTGTTTTACGGACTATCCGATGATAAGGTCCTCTAATTCTCCGCTATAGTTCGCGGTCGTTGCAATAAAATTGGAAACAGTTAATTTAAGATTAGTTATACTCTAGCAATAGATTCCTCGGTTTCCGTACCTTTGTAATATTCAACCTAGTAAATATGAGGAACGTTTTTTGGGACTTAGAGCATTAATGAAACCTTATTGAGATGATATTAATGAGGAATCTCCAAACGTCTCAAAGGAAGCCACAAATTAGTCTGAAATAAAATCGTTTTACGGGTTAGAGTACACACTTGGCCTATAGCTGACGGCTTCCACATATTTAACCCATAATCTTTTTTTTAAATTTACGTACAGTGAGTACCCACGGAAACTTTTAAGTGCTTTAACTTAAACTACGGTTTTAATAAATTATACCATTTTTTGTCCAAAAATTATAATTATGGAGAATTAGTATCGGAGGGAAACTTCACGTATAGAGAACATTTTGGAAAATATTGTTTCTAGGCGTTAGGAAACTCAGGTGATCGCCCATTGCCTTTCATCTAAAATGAGAAATGCGAATAACGAATTCGCCTGCTGTTAAGTTGGAATTTTCGGCAGGCATCTTGAAAAGAATGACCCCTGATTTTTTTTTATTTCACCGTTATGCTCAGTGATGAGAAAATCATTTGATAGAAGCACATTTTTGAGCTCAATCGATCGAAATAAAGTCAGTGAAGGGAAAAGGCATTGGAATTCCTTGGGAAGCAAGGGCTCTCAAGTCATCCGCGCAGTTAATGGGGCGTAGGTTAAAACACTCCCGATCTCCGGATTTGTTGCCAACGCCATCCCTCCCCAAACTCTCCGCCCTCTTTTCGCTCAAAGAACATCAAAAGATGACTCTCGCTTATGGAGTTGGCGGTTGGTTTGTACAAAACTATCAATAGCTAGTTGATGAACAGCAGTGTTGGCGTTTATCTACCGCAGATCAGTTCATCTAGATTCTATTTTCGTTAATCCATCCAGATTATGATATTCTCTCTCAATCAGTATCAGGCTATGTAGAGTGGACAATACACTTAATTTTCTACTTTTCCATGCCCGTAGTTTAAATCTTGTTCCATGGCAAAGGCATTTAGCGGAGATATTGCACTCGTAATGAGTGAAATTTCTCTGCTTCAGCATCGTTGTTAGAATATATATATACAGTAATCAACCCGAAGGTCGGTTTGGTAGGTGATGGTAGAGCTCACCCAGTACTATGCCCGACGGCGTGTGAAATTCATACATCAGGGTAGGGGGGACAGTTCCTTTCCCTGTGCCGGTAATGGTCTCCCAGGAAGACCTGGTACCCGAAAAATCACATCGCTTGGGTGGACTACAGGTGCCCAGAGTGCCGTGCCCGGGAATTGAACCCGGGACCCTCCGGTCAGCAGTCCAATGCTCTACCACCTGTACTACCGCGACATATATATATATATATATATATATATATATATATATATATATATATATATATATATATATATATATATATATATACACACACACGAGTATATGTATATATTTGTTGTGTGTATGTAAACACACACGCAAACATATGTGTATATATGCGAGCGTTCCTGAGTAGTTTCGTAATGTAATAGTGGATTTCATAATATAAAATATAGCGCCTGAGGTGGAGTGTAGTTGTGAGGAGAGCATTACACTAGAGTTCTTAAGACCTGGATTCGGATCTTGGTTACACCGGACCCTGTATTCAGTTTCAACTGTTTCATTTTCGGTGTATTTTTTCTACGAGGAAAGCAGCCGTAACCAATAATGTTTCTTTACGTCTATAATTTTTGAAAGTTTGATGAACATAAAGGCACTACAGTTTAATGAATAAACGTAGACAATTAACCATAAATTTTCTTCGCACTCCTCTCTTTACCTTTCCTTCCATTATTACTACCTATCAAGGGATCTACCATGGCACCTCTGCAGTATTTTCATTTTTTCATATAGCCCTATTTTTCTCTTGTTTTTTTTCGATTTATTGCTTTCACTTTCAACAGAGGAGAGTTTTTTGTAATGTTTAATAAACGTGGCTTCTGAAAATTTGCAAGAATATAATTGGCAGACACAACTTGATTTAAAGGTGCCTAAACCACGACAACCATTTCTTGATTTCGGTAACTCTGATTTTATAGCCGGGACAACTTTGACTGGGTTTTGCATCGATACGTAAGAACCTGTTCTACTCTTATGCTACTCTCTTCAATCCAAAAACACATTCATATCAGACCTCGAGCACCCTTTTTAGATGAGACCAGTTTTACTCCCCGATTAGAACTATCCTTTATCTTCCCCTCAGGCTTCACTAGTCCATTAGCGCATTGATGGGAGCAAGCTCGTTGAGCCTATAAGGGAAACTTAGATAGGTCCGCGAGGCTCCAAAACCCTTCGGATTATCTTGGCAAGATTGCGAGGTAGGTCGGATTCACTTTCCCCTTCCTCGCTATCGGGCTCACTCTCCCCTCCAACTCCTCTTTATCAGGAGCCAATGACGTTAACAAATGGCGCTAAAAACGCTTCCTCGATAGCCATCGCGTTCAACCACAGCGCCCCTTCCTCTCGCTCCACCCGTCTTCTCCTTCTAGCCCCACCCCCCCTAGCCCCGACCTCTAAGCATTTTTATCCGAAAACAATTTATGGGATTTGGATGTTTTTAATCAGTCTCCATTTGCCATCCTTCGCCAACATTTCCTATTTTCGTGGGCGTGCGCCAGGTTGAGCTTCGTCCAGACACAAACCGATGTTTGTGTAGCATTTCGTTCCTCTGGACTCTTCTACCCTCCAGCGTGGATTCCCCTCCCCTTCCTTTGGAGAAGGATGGAGTAGGTATAATGGACGGAAAATAAAACAAACGAAGAAGCAAAAAACATGGTGGGGAAAGAGAGAGGATTGTTGAGAAAAATCAAAAGGAGATATTAAATTTGAATTCGAAGCGTTTTGAATGGATTTAGGATAAAGAGGACGATGATTCATAGTAATATGCGAGACTAGGACAGTAGGAGATAAAATAAAAGGCCTTTTGCACGTATGTAGAATGCAGAAGGAATTCGGGAAGGTTTTATTGCAATGCCAGGTGTCAGTTTGTTTCTTGTTAGCCGAGGCCACGGCATGCAAAGAACGTTTGTGTTATCAAAATTCATCTTGATCGGTTGACTACAAAATACCAATCATCATTTGTTCTTAAAATGCAAATACTTTGCAAAATGTATGAAAATTAAAATTCACAATTCATTTCTTGCTTTTTCAGCCTCCAATATCTCCATTCATGTTAATGGAACGACATTATTCCAAGGCTATGCTTCAGAGTCTCTATGAGTAATCATACAATTATAGTCATGAGCAATATTATCTGTATTTGCTACAAATTTATGCTCCATCGCCTTTAAACTTCCCTCTTTGTCGTTGTTTAATCTATTTATATAGATTTAAATATCTACGCTTTCGCTTTTCGATTTTCACACGCCTGTACGGCGTGTGAAAATTCACACATCAGGATATGGGGGGCCAGTTCCTTGCCCTCTGCCGGTTATGGTTTCCCAGGAAGACCTGGTACCCGAAAAATCACTTTAACTTGGGTGGAGCTGCAGGTGCCCAGAGTGCCTTGCCCGGAAATCGAACCCGGGACCCTTCGGTCAGCAGTCCAACGCTCTACCCACTGGACTACCGCGACCCACATATATACATATATATATATATATACACGAGGGTAATCCGGAAAGTAGTACCCGTTCGTGAAATAAAGACACAAAAGTAAATATTAACAAACATAAAAAATTTTATTTGAAAGAGGATACTTTAAACTACTTCTCAACATAATCTCCAAGCAAATTAAGGCATTTGTCATAACGTGTGACAAGTTTCTGTATTCCTGCTGCATAGTCCTTCGCCGCCAGCTCATTGAGATACGCGAGGGACCCATCTTGCACAAATTTTTGCATAATGCAGATGGTGTTTAACAATTGTTCGAGAAACATTGGGAAAATGCTCACAGATGTCATCAATTGTGACGCGCCGATCGTTCCTCACGAATTCGTCAACTGAGCTCACCAGTTGGTCTGTAATGACAGACGGTCTCCCCGAACGCTCATCGTCGTGTGTGTTCCCCCTCCCCATGTTGAAGTTGCGACACCACCGCCGAACAGACGACTCGTCCATTACATTGTCTCCATACACCTCCTTTAATTGGCGATGAATATCACATGGGCGAACGTTTCTTGCATTGAGGAATTTAATCACTGCCCTCACTTCACAACTGGCGGCGTTCTCAATTTTTTTAAACATTGTAAACAATCACAGAAACAACACAGGCAATGCTAGCGTCACGCAACTTGGCTCAGAGAAGGCAGACAAGCCACTGAAGCTATCTGACCTCGTCCAGCGGCTACTCGCGTCGTCAGCACTTCATGCGGCACGAACGGGTACTACTTTCCGGATGACCCTCGTATATATATATGTATATATATATATATATATATATATATATATATGTATATATATATATATATGTATATATATATATATATATATATATATATATATATATATATATATGTATATATATATATATGTATATATATATATATATATATATATATATATATATATATATATATATATATATATATATATATATATATATATATATAATTAACCTGTTTATATCAATGAGTGGTCGAAAGATTAATTCTTGACATGAATGATTGTACGTAAATTAAATTTTATGTTATCACGGTGTGTTGTGAAAATGTGTTGAATGCATCATTGATTTAACTTCATAATGCGTCAGTGGTAGTCATTGCATGTTGAAAAATATTCAGGTCGTCAGCAGCAAAGTCGGAAGTAACGCGTTGGAAGCATTACGCCGAATTTAAAAAATATGATTTTGCTAGAAAAAGGTTTATGAAATTCCGCAGGTCTGTATTGCAAAGCATAGCTTTAAATTCTTCAACCCTAGTCAGCTCATAAACCAATGGAAACATGTGCAGTACCCTTCATTAGTGAGACATGATCGTCAAAGTACTTTGAAATGGGTTCAGGTTTATTGAACCTTTCATCGGGTTACAGTCACCCACTGCTGGGAAAGTCACATGAGACGTATATGGGAACGGGGTTTTCTAGGCCCAAGCATCAGGACTTTTCCGTACAGGTTTGTTCGTTTTTGGAGGTCATGTTGCAGCAAGATGAAGATGTCATGTGAAGGTTATCCCTGCAGATAAAACTTGGCAACATATTTTTTGACAGCAAACAGCAAATTACAGTGAACAATTATCCTTGTCAACAGAAAAAGTGGAGCTTCTGATTGGAAAATATTAGCCATGTCATTTATCGATATTCCTGGAATATTGTGTCAGTATGTGGCAACAGCACACTATACTGTATTCCAAATGCAGACCACTATAGTTATATACTGTAAATTCTTCAAACCTATTTCAATTGCAAAAAGCTACATTTCAAAGAACAGGCTGAATGTTTCATCATGTTAATTAACGCGTTTCGTAAGTTTTTGTTGGATATCTCTCAGAAAACATTATTAATTGTGTGCTGCATCCTCCTTAGAGCCCAGATCTAGCCCATTTTGAAAAACTATCTTCTTTCAAAATGAAAATCAATTCTTAGAAAATTAACAATTTGTTAAAATCCGTTTTTGCTCACGAAAACACAGTGAGAAGGTTGGTGAGTCGATTTTTAAGTCCAAATCCCATTAACAGCACAACGATGAATAAAATTGTCTGAGGCGTCACTTTGTGGAAGCGATTCATATCGGAAAAGAAAGAAATACTTGGTTGTTCCACATATATTTTATTAACACGACCTAGGTTTCGACTTACAAAGGACCTGATGATGACTTTGTAAGTCGAAACCTAGGTCGTGTTAATAAAATATATGTGGAACAACCAAGTATTTCTTTCTTTTCCGAACAGCACAACTTTGAAGGCGGGATTTTTAGGTGGGACTAGTGTATTGTATCCAACTGGGGTAAATTTAAAATTCGCGATCAAAATTTAGGGATTGAATTTGCTTTGAAAAAAATGAATTTAGCTCATTGAAACGTTTTCGTATATCCAAATAGTATGCGATGGGACTCAATTAAAAAGGTAATTCTAGCCTAGGGCCGGCTATTGGTAATACCTTTCAGAAGACGAATGCATAGGGATCCTAAGAGCTAAAACTTCATTTATTTGCAAACTTAGAAATTCTTGGTGTAACTGAAATTTTATGTTGCATTCCCCTCTTCGAGAATATGGTTTGCGCGCTGTCATTTCAAATTATTTCCTTCTTTTGAAAGCAGCGAGAAGTCATAGTTTAGAGAAATAGTAACAAATTGGTTAATTTGGAGAAATTTTACTGTCTAAATAATCAGTTTCACTTTAGCTTGAAACGTTTCTACTCTCACATGACCGATTCGTACAGCAATTTTTCCTTGGAAAGAACCCCACCTTCCACCATCCGTCGTTACTTCAGCCACGTCAACGCTTTTACTTGGCCGAAAAGAAAAAAAGTAATTCCTTACCAAGCCAGGTTGACTTTTGCTACCGCCTTCAACTTTTCTTATCCTTTCATTTGAGAGCTTCTTCGAGGTAGAAGTTTTTTTCGAATGCTCGGAATCATCATATTTGGATCCTTATACCGTTCCCCCACGCCACCTTCTTCTTCTGCCCCCTTGGGCCTTCCCATCTCAAACCCACCAAGCCTTCTCTCATCTCCCCTCTTTTTCACTTATCTTTGTGTCACGTCATAGTTTTCCGAAGGGCTCTTGGCAACGTCCCTCTCCCTTGCCACTTCCTCATTTTGCTCATAATTTTTTTTTCATTCTCCGTGGAGATTTTTATCAGGGAGGAATGATTTATTGGGAAAATACCTCTGACCTTTGTTCTCACATCAAAGGCTGTCTAAATAGCACCTTAAAAACAGCTAAAACCTCTGCTATGGAGGTTTTAGCTGTTTTTTACTAGCGGAATGATTTTATTTCCTCCCGTATTCTTTTTTATGGGGAGAATCTTTGGCTTCTTTTCACATGTCCTTTTTTCTTCTTTTATGTTCACAATTGAAATAATGATGAATTTTCAAAGCCCATGGATAGAAGTTATTGGAAAATCCGTGGAAATATGCGTGAGCCGATTGCTTCTAAGAAGAACAGCACTCTGTCATTAGGTTTTTACTCCCAGAATGTATAAAACCAAGTGAAATCCTTTCCAGAATTATGATGCAATACGGGAAAAGTTATATAAACCGTGCAAATTTTGACGGATGCGTTGATCGGTTTGAAGGTTGCCGAACAAGTGTGGACGATGACCCTCGAAATCGACGGCAAGTCTAAGCTTCTGGTCCCTCATTGGAAACGAGGATCCATGGGCTTATTCGCGATAAGAGAAGAACTGATGTTAAAATATTAGCTTAAAGAAGTTTAAGTAAGTGTTGTAACTGTTCACAACATAAATCATAATCATTAAAAGTACGGAAAAACGTGTATGGGACTGGTTTCCAGGCACCTTACTATTGCTCATAAAGAATCGAGACTTACCATTAGTCAAAACTTGACGCAACAAAGTTTGATGGAAGGAGACGGTTTTTTGAATTTTGAAAGAATTTTGACTTTCAACGAGGTCTGTATCCATCACTTCGATCCTGAGACCAAAAAGTATGGAATTGAATCACACCTTCTCTCCCGGTGCAATCTTCTAGTGGACTCACTATGGTGAACTGAACTTTTTGAGGTCATGTTGCAAAAAACAATCGAACAGCTAATCTCAGCAGAGCTGATTCCAAGGTTGCCACCTTACACCCCTGAAAAGATGGCAAACATTCATTAGTTAGTTTAAAATGAGAGCATTTGTCTGTTTACTTATCGAATGACCCTCGTAGATATTGATAAATAGCTTGATGGTTAGTTTGTTAGTTTTTACATGGGTGTCGAATCGTAGCGTGTGTTGAGAAAGGTTCCGCCCTAAGTCAGAAACTTAATTGCGAATTTTTACAAATATTATAAAGTTAAATCTTTTCGGAACGTGTATGCACAGTCTTTCTTTAAGTCAGTAATTATGTCTGCTGGTGATAGTAAATAGTATGAGGGTGCTCTCAGAGTTACCCGGCCCAACAAAAAAAACAAACATTTTTGAAAAAATTGCATTCATTTTTCAACATAATCTTCATTCAGCTCTATACACATTTCCCAATGATTTTCAGGGAGTTCGATATCCTTATAATAAGAACTGTCTTGCTCCTCAAAATAGCCATTAACTGACGGCATTGCTTCTTCACGGTTGGAAATATTTAACCACCAAGCCATGTTTTCAAGCTTGCGCTCAGGAAAAAATCCGAGGGCGCTAAATCTGGCAAATAGAGAGCATGAGGTAGATTTTCAAACATTAATTCATGAATTTTGGTCATTGCAATAATGGATTTGTAAGTCGCTGCATTTCCTTGATGAAACAACACTTTCTTCTTTGCTTGATGTCTTCGCTTAAACCTTGCAATAAGTTCTCACCATTGATAGTTTTTCTTTTTTCAAGATAGTCAATGAAAATTATCCCAAAAAACCGACGCCAAGACCTTGCCTACAGTTAAACCGGTCTATGGCTTTCTTTTAGCCGGTTCTACCTTTTGAACCCATTGTTTTGGTTACTCTTTTGTGTCGGGTGTGAAGTAATGGGCCCATGTTTCATCCAAGGTTATGAAACTGAGCCAGAATTCTGCTTTGCTGCCGTCAAAGTTTATTATACACTCAATTGAAACATCTTCACGACACTGGTTTTGCTCGAGTGTGAGCAAACGCGATCTTGCACACAAGCTCGAAAGGCCTCGTTTAAACTCCGCTTCCCAATGGTTGTGCTGAAGCCTTTCAAATAAAAGTATTGTATCTCATGGCAATGATAATTTTTTTTCCGTTTTAAAAAATCCACTGATAACGTTCACTATTGATGGCTGCCAAACAAATACTAAACAACGTGGTGTCTTCAAACTTCGAACATAGGCTTTATTGATTACATCATTTCTAATAAAGTGATATTTTTCAAACAATTGCCCACAGATCAGGCCGGGGACTTAAAGGACCGCCCTCGTATAGCACTTGAAGATACGTTTGTTGATTACACAGTATGGTAATTTTATTTTTATGTTTTATTTTACAATGTAATTTTTGATCAATAAAGTACTGAGGACGTACTTTTAAAGAAGGAAAATTTATCTGGGAATCAATTATTCAGTAGTTATTCAGTTATTCCCTTCAGCTATACATACTAGGCCAGTACTGGCAATCGGAGACAGAATGCGTAATACCAGGCTAGAGATAGAACTATATCAACATATAACCATGTCATCCAGACGTAGTATTAATCTTTTCGGATCCCCTACTCATTCGTTCGTTCAAGTTGAATAAACTAATTTTCCCTTGGCGCAGGATTTTCAAAGACAGAAAGACGAAGAAATATTAGGGATAAGAACAGAAGTAAGTAAAGTGAGCTAGAGGTCTCTGGGCCGATGGGCTATAATAAGGATGAGATGGAATGCCCATATGTGCTATAAATCCTCCCTGCGACTGCAAGTAGAGTTATTTGATCTCGAAAACTGATGCCTTAGGAATGGTTACCGCCTACATCAGTCCAGGTACTCTGAAGGTTCATTGATATCCCTTCATTAAAAAAATAGATAATCTTGAGTACGTGACTCCATCTATGTGTGTGGGTGTGCGTGGGTACGGTAGTACAGGGGTTGAACGTTGAACTACCGATCGGAGGGCCCGGGTTCCATTTTCTGGCAAGCTCCTGCAGCTCCACCCAAGTTATTTATTTCGTTATTAATATTTTGAGTGCCACATCTTCCTGGAAAACCAAAACCGGGACAGGGAAAGGAACTGGCCTCCCTAGCCTGATATACAACAAAACCCTCCCTGGACTACAACCTTAACGTGGTGGGAGGGCTTGTGCGTTCCGAAGACCCCTAGAGCTGTGCTGGGGGGAGAAATAATAATTGCTCCTGGTAGGGTCACCAATGCCAGCCAGATAGGTCGAAGGTTAGGAGTCAGACGAAAGGTAGTCCACGCAGCGTCTGTTCCTCAGTGAGGCGGCTGCAATGGCGTCTGACCCCAGTGGGGTGGTCAGTAAGTGGTGGTGTCACGTTAAAAACACTATTGAGGAAGGCAACGGGAAACCACCTCAATTATCATTCCCAAGATTAACATGATGGACAATTCAGAGATTTTGAGTCCTGGCATCTACGGGGCTCGGCCAAATGGGCCGTGTGTCGTGCCCGGCAGCGGGGGAGGCAAGGCTTCCGCGGTCATCATCCCACGAAACCCTTGCAACGGAAAACCAGCAGCAGCAGGACAGAAGACGCAGGAAAAGACAACATTAGTTAGAATAGGAACGTGGAATGTTAGGAAAACGATGAGGACAGGGAAATTGAAGAATGTTAAGCGAGAGATGGAATGGGGAAAAACAGATATTTTAGGTCTATGCGAGGTGAGATGGAAGGATAGCGGGGATTACTGAAGTGATAATTATAGAATAATATACAGCGGCGGGGACGAGAGCCAACGAACGCTTGCCATAGTATTAAATAAAGAGGTAGGAAGAAGCGTAGTCGACATAGAGCAGGTAACGGATAGATTATTACTAATAGAGATAAAAGAAGAACCGACGAACTTAGTTATTCAGGTATACATGCCACCGAGCAACCATAAGGAAAAAGAGGTCGATAGGATATACGACTAGTTGGAGGACATAATCGCGTGTGCTCCTGCATGGAAACATTTGATAGTAAGGGGGGACTGGTATACGACGGTAGGAGAAAGAAGAGATGGTGATGAGTTGGGGGACTACGGTTTAGGCACGAGGAATGACCGCGGGGAGAAAGCAGTAGAGTTCTACAGGAGATAGGGGTTAGTCATCACCAACACTTGGTTTAGACACCACAAAAGACGCAGGTATACATAAAAAATGCCAGGTGACTCAAAAAGGTATCAACTAGATTATATTCTGGTTAGAAAAAGGTTTAGGAAGAGTGTGTTAAATTCGCACAGCTTCCCTGGAGCGGATGCGGACTCTGACCACAATTTAGTTGTTATAAAATGTACCGTCCCTTTCAAAAAGATAAGGCAGGGGCGGCGAGTTAGAAAATGGAATTTAGAAGCATTTAATGGTTTGAAAAGGAAATAGTACAAACAGGTGGTAGAGGAAATCATGGAGGATGGTAAAGAGGTAAGTACTGTCGAAGAAAAATGGGAAAAATTCAAGAAAGGGTTGTCTAAAGCCGCAAAAGACACTATTGGAACCGTTAACGCTAAAAGGACTAGGAAACCATGGATCACGGATGAGATGATTACAAAGATGGATGAGTGGCGTAAATGGAAGTATGTAAATACAGAATTAGGCAAAATGAAGTACAAAGAATTGAACAATAAATTGAGGCGGGCAACAAATAAAGCAAAAGAAGCATGGTGGAAGACGCATTGCGAGGATATGGAAAGTCTGCAGAGGAAGGGTGAAATCGGTGCGCTGTACAGCAAAGTTAAACCGTTATCGGGAAGTAAGAAAGGGAGATCTATGCTAAGTGTTAGAGATAAGGCGGTAATGTAATAGTTGACACAGGAAAGATCCAAGAGAGATGGAAGGAGTATATAGAAGAACTGTATAGCAAAGAACATTGATCAACAAAGTTAGACATTGAAAAAGAATATGAAGTAGAGAAAGACAGCTTAGGACCAGGTATACTAGACAATGAGATAGAAAGGGCATTAAGGGAGATGAAACTAAATAAGGCCGTTGGGGTGGATAACATTCCCGCGGAACTATTGCAATGTTTAGGAAAATGTGGTAGGAAGAGGCTATATGGACTGATTCGTAGTATTTATAAGGAAGGAATCTGGCCGGAAGACTTTGTTAGATCAGTTTTAGTTCCTTTTCCGAAAAAGGTAAAGGCTGCATCATGTGAGGACTACAGGACAATTAGTTTGATTTTTTTACGCAAATAAAGTTGTTCTCAGGATCATAAACAAAAGAATAGAGAGTAGGGCAAATGATTACTTAGGGGATGATCAGTTTGGGTTTAGGAAGGGGAGAGGTATGCGTGATGCCATTGCAGTAATGAGATTATTAATCGAGAGGGATATAGAACACAACCAGGAGGTATTTGCCTGTGTCGTAGATTTCGAAAAAGCGTTTAATAGAGTGAATTGGGAAAAACTAATGAGTGTATTGCAAAAAAATACGAATAGATGGAGGGAAAGGAGGCTAATCCGCAACCTTTACATGTCTCAGACTGCTCAGGTACGAGTGGGGAACGGGGAGTCCGGTTGGGCAGTGTTAGGAAGAGGTGTAAGGAAGGGTTGCCCATTATCACCGTTGCTGTTCAACCTGTATGCAAAGGAAAAGATCAAAGAGGCATGGGAAGAACTGGAGGTAGGAATGAAAGTGGGTTGGGAATTTGTAAAATCAGTTAGGTTTGCTGATGACCAAGATTTAGTTTGTCAGTCAGCCAAGGGGCTGCAAGCACTGCTTAGTGAATTGGAAATTCAGTGCGACAGGTATGGGATGAGAATTAATATTAATAAAACAAAGGTTATGCGATTTTCTAGAAAGAAAAAGGCTAAGCTTAACATTAGAATAGGAGGGCAAAAACTAGAGCAGGTAGAACAGTTTACGTATCTCTGTAGTGTGTTGGACCAACGCGGCCAAAGTAGTAGGGACGTAAGGAGAATAATTGCGCTAGGCAAAGAGGCTTTCACTAGGAGGTGGGAGTTGATGACAGGGACGCTGAGTAAGGATATTAAGAAAAGACTCGTAAAAACTTTGATATGGAGCGTAGCTATGTACGGTGCGGAAACGTGGTCATTGAAGCAGGAGGATAGACGTAGACAGGAGGCATATGAAATGTGGGTGTTGGGGAAGAATGGAAAGGTGAAATGGACAGAGAAAAAAACAAATGAGGAAGTACTTAGTATGGTGGGCGAAGAGAGGGGTTTGTTGGGAGAAAACCTATGGAGGCAGGAAAAGTGGATGAAGGGGGTGTTGACCGGCAGTGGGATGTTGAGACTGTGATAGAGGGCAGAATGTTGGGCAAAAGAGGAAAGGGAAGGAACAGGATAGGGATGTTGGACGGGAGAACAGTGCGTTTCGTGGCACGCATAGCCAGAAGAAAGAGATGAGCCACATTGGCCAAATACACATTCAAACACGAAATCCCGCCAAACGGCGAATAAATACTCATTTATATAGAAACAGATATAAGGTAAAGGGATAGGAACACACATAAAGGACGAACACATTAAAGGTGGGGAAGGCGGAATCGAACGGATCACAAGAGTAAAAATATTTCCTAGACCGGGACTCGAAAACCGGATCTTTCCACTTTCCGGCCGGATGCTCTTAACCACTTGAGCTATCGAGGAAACGTAATTTACCCTGAGATCCGTGGGTCTAATATGTCGCCAAGCGATTCTTTACCCAAGAGATGGCGTCGGGGGCTGTTTCACCCATCAAAAGAGAAATACACACGACACAGGAGGAAAGGGCAGTGGGTTGGTTAGAATTCATACAACAACATACAGGAAAGGAACAGTGCGTTTCGTGGCACGCATAGCCAGAAGAAAGAGATGAGCCACATTGGCCAAATACACATTCAAACACGAAATCCCGCCAAACGGCGAATAAATACTCATTTATATAGAAACAGATATAAGGAAAAGGGATAGGAACACACATAAAGGACGAACACATTAAAGGTGGGGAAGGCGGAATCGATCGGATCACAAGAGTAAAAATATTTCCTAGACCGGGACTCGAACACCGGCTCTTTCAACTTGTCGGGCGGATGCTCTTAACCACTTGAGCTATGATATAAATTATTTTATTCGGTTCAGAATATTACAGAGATTGTTAGCATTATGCATAATATCAGGTCACAGATTATGGGTACATCATGTTTTTCTTTATTATAAGTGTAGACATGGATACATAAATGATACATATACCACATACATATCCACTTGCACATACTTACGCACACATGCACATCCGCACGCACATACATAAGCATATGCATACAGACGTATACTCGTACATTTGACCGTTAACATTTAGAAAGAAAAAAAGAAAGGAAGACAAGGTCCACAGATATTAGGAGGGAGATTTTAGCTAGCAATGGAAAATTATGTGTTGTAAGAAATTATCAATGGCAGGGTTGAAGTTATCGATTCAATCAGTCATTCAGCAAAAAAAAACTCTTCAACGATGGACGAAGTGTGTCCGGCACCGGGTGGCTACCGGACATAACTTCCTAGAGTTCTGATCGTGGCCAGCGTCGCTCTGGTCGCGACTCGACCCCGGGCGACGAGTGTTTCGCCGTTTCCCGGGACGCCTCGTCCAACGGATTGACGAGCGAGGACGCGGCATTTCGCCACATCCCTCCCCCCCGGCCTCGTCCGAAGAGGAAGAGCCAGCCGTGGTCTCCACGAAGACCGGGTAATTCGGCAGCGTTCCACAGGGGGCCTTCTTCGAAGGAGCACCGCTGGGGGCCACCAAGGGGCAGGAGGTACCCTCGGGGAGGGTCGGAGTGGCGGACTGGGGCTCATCTGCGGAAGGGTTGTGGTCGGGAAAAACCGGGGAGATAGTTGCTTGTGGTCCGTATCTTGAGAAGCGCTGGGAAGATCGTCGACACCTTGGCTGTCCGTAATGGGGATAGAAGATGGGGTATGTGGGATTTTTGACTTTGGGAAACTTGTATGCGGGTCGACTTCCGGGGTCGGTGACACTTCCTTTACAGTCAATGATAAAGGGGTCGAGGGATGAGCTGTTGGGGACGGGAAAACATCGCAATCAGATGCATCCTCACCTGTCACCAGAGGTTCTCGGGGTGTTGGAAACCCGTGATGCAAGGATTGCGTAGCGAGGGCGTCGATGGCGTGAGCGGGGGGAGGGGGGGGGCGAAAGACCATCCCTCCTCATTTGACGAGCTCACGGAGACGAGGGCTGGAGGTCGTGTGATATTAGGCGAGGTGGTAGGTACGTGAGCCATTTGTAGATCGGTATTCGAGACCAGGAGCTTGGGTTTGTCTGTCCTCTTCTTTTTCGGTTCCCTTTCCTCCGTTGACGATTTTCGCTCCCGCTGACATTTCCCTCCAATTGAAGGGAGATGCGGGGGACCGACGGGAGCAGCCGGGGCCGCACCCTTGATGAATAGAAGCGACCGCGCTCTCTCCTCCACAGCCACTTCGGGCTCGTCCATCTCCACGGCGGCGTTAGGGTTGGAGGGCATCGTCATTGCCTCCACATAGCTCTTACCTCCCTGGTTCCGAGGGCAGGTTTTGCTCTCGTGGCCTTCTTGGTTACAGCGGGCGCAAGTGCGGCGCTGACCCGCATAGAAGATGATGGCCCGGTTGCCGCCGATGTGGAGGTACGAGGGGATATTTCTCTCGACCGTCATTCGCACAACCCTGGTGCCAGTAAGCACCCGCGCCATCTTATCTCCCTCCCACCTTTTCTCCCACGAGCGATGGATTTTACCAAAGCGTTGGAGCTCGCCTGTTATGTCTTCCAATGGGGTCTCCACGGGGAGACAAAGAACCCTGACATTACACGGGCTGCCGGAAGTCTCGTCAATTGTTATTGTCCAAACAAAACAAAAGTACGGCCTTCCCGGCGGAAGAAGTCGAGAGTCAAACTGCGCGCTTCTTGATGAACTAGGCGGTCAACCGCCGCTCGAAACAAAACACGATCGGAACCTCGATTTCCGAGAGAGTCCGGCAGTGCCGCTCTCCAAACCACGGCGGCCGAAGCCTCGGACGCCGGCGATTTTAGACACTCGGTGAACACAGGCACGTCCTGCTATCAAGGCAGCTATCGAGGAAACGTAATTTACCCTGAGATCCGTGGGTCTAATATGTCGCCAAGCGCCCCGATTCCGATTCGATTCCGCCTTCCCCATCTTTATTGTGTTCGTCCTTTGTGTGTTCCTATCCCTTTTCCTTATATCTGTTTCTATATAAATGAGTATTTATTCGCCGCTTGGCGGGATTTCGTGTTTGAATATATATATATATATATATATATATATATATATATATATATATATATATATATATATATATATATATATATATATATATATTTATTTATTTATTTATTTATTTGTACTTATGGTTACTTATAGTTATATATCTCCGCTATATATTTATTACTTCATGCATCTTTTGATTGATAAATCATTTGAATTTTTTGTTATAATTCAAGTCTGTTACATTTCTAATCAGTTATCTTTATTTTTTCCAGGTAAGTAGCATGCATACTCCTTTAGCAGATTATCATTTGACGTTCCATAATGGTAAGTAATTTATGTATCTATTCTAAAACACTTTAAAATAATGGCAATGTGATATCGACAACATTATTTTTAAACTACGTAAATTTATAGTAATAAAAATGTCTTCGTCCTATCCACCGTTTAATAGGCTTCAAAAGACCAACCTTTACCTTTGTAAATTCTTAAATAATATTCCTTATTTCAACATTGCTTATTGTTACAGTAATTGATACTGATGAATCGAGAGAACGCATCAACTGCAAGGTGAGAGTTATTTTGAACTTAAATTACCGCTTGTATTAGGTCTTCTTTACTTGAGTTCTAGCAAAATCTAAAAGAAATCTATTTTCCATTTTATGAGATGCACTGCGTATTTCTCCATTATCCATAAAATATATGGAAATTTTTTTCCGACGATATTTTCATGCCAAATTTTATAAATTTTAGGAATTATAGGGTGTGAAACCTTTTTTCTAATGCATGCCATCAACAGAGAGGGGCATTTGTTTTACCTGAAATGACACATATCCTATAATTCGTGTATTGGTGTCGAATGTCATAACATATTTTTGATTCTTAGTAATATCCATTTTTGGCATTGCAAGGTGTTAATCCACCGATTAGTTTTTCTCATTCTTCAAGAATTGGCGTATGAAAGGAATTAAGAAATTAAGTAACCATATTGAGTTTTGGATTAGGTTTCCATTTTCCCCAGGGTATCCCCATTCCATGATTCAGCCAGAATTCTACGCAACCCATCCCCATGCTTCAGGTCCTTTGAATGCGTTTCTTATTCACCGCCTGTTGTACTGCGATCAACCCAACTTCCGCTTTTACGATTCCTTCCTTTTAAATCATTCAGGAGCCTGGGGAATTTTTGAAGCGACAGACTAGTGGGAAACACATGTAAAGCCAATTACACTCGTTTTTTTCAGCGACGGTAAGGTAGGGGATCGAACATTGTTACGTACTAACATCGGAATTTCTCAAAAGCGCGGGGTGCTTATGGGAATAGTCAGTAGCAGTTAAACTCTCCTTCGGGAAAAACGACCTCCCCAAGGGACCATTGGGGCGACGCCCGATCACGTTAAGATGTGCACGAAAAATAAAAGAGTGCCGGATCCCCTAATAAAAAGTCATTACGGAGTTAGCCACATCTATACTTCAAAGTTCCTAGGGCTACCATCGTTGCTCTTGTCGCTCCACGAGTCCTCGTCTCCAATGCTGCAAGTCCAAAGGACAAGGCCAGAGAGCTCTTAAATCTTTTGTCTCCCATTCGCGAATAACTCTTAACTCCTTTCCCCAGGGAGTCGGGAACTTTAGATTGTATTGGACACCATTCCATTCGAGAATGAAGTCAGAACTCCTCTTCCTCACTCCCCCTGAAATCCCGTTTGAAATATTTCTATTGAAAATGTTTTGTGTTTCAAAGTGTGCGTGTCTGCCTTGGTGTTGGTGCACCGATTCGATGCGAGTCCGAAAAGTTTTTGGTCACATATTCATGGTTTTATCTCCCTCTAGTTCCGTAGCAACGACATTCCCCATTGAACGCGCTCCATAAATGCGAATTAATAACTATCGTATTGGCATCGATTTGGGATTGGGCATATTTAGAATTAGCTTCTAAGCTATTAACTAGTGGGTTCAATCCTCAATGATTTGGTGAGATGAACGCAAGTGTGAATTTGTAACTCAAGTACGGAAATTCTAAAGAAACAAAAAGAAGGCCCTAGAATATAACCAACTGAAATTCCGTCTTTTATATTGATGAGGATCAAGTATCACTTACGTTGTACTACAAAATAACTGCTGCGGAGATCATTGAAGTAAGTGCGGAAACATTTAGCATCATCTCCAATTTTTAGTCAACAGAATATCGTTGGGGAAAATTCGTTTGCGTTCAGCTTATTATGAAGTTAAATGTTTCCTTGGGGTCTTCGACGCTGGGCAGAACGTTTAAATAATGTTTATGGTAAATGAAAACTAATGCCTTTTGCAATTATTTTTAAAGTAACTTATTGAACAGATTTGTAAAAACACTTAAAATTCTCCAAAGCACTGCCCTTGGGCCACCATGCATTTTTTCCAGCCACTCTGCCATAACCGGTACGTGCCCGGAAAGGCGTCTTTGTGGACTTCCCGCAAGGTCATCGTCACGACTGATTTGATATTTTCTATGGACGAAAAACGGGTCCTTTCAGGGCAGACATAATCCGAGGGTACAAAAAGAAGTCTGCTGGGGCCCAGGGTGGTGGAGCAGCATTGGCACCTGGTGTTTTGCCAGGAACTCGTGGATTGGTAGCGCGTTGTGGCAAACACCTTGGGCACGAGCTTGGCGCACACATTCCTCTTCGCTAAATCTTCAGTCGCAATGCGAAACTTAATAGTCGATGGCAAGTTCAGTTCATTGGCAACCATCTTGATACTCAATTTACGGTCAGAGTCCAACAGTTGTTGAACACGAGCCGCATTGTTGTCGGTTTTGCTGGTTGACGGTCACCCAGAGCATTGTTCGTCGCGAACGTGATCCCGGTCCTCCTTAAAGGCATTTAACCACCTCGAAACTTGTGAGTAGTAGAGAGCAGAGTCCCGGTAAGCCTCACGAATCATTTTTTAGTCTCCTCATGAGATCTTTTCAGTTTAGCAAAAAACTTAGTAATCGCGTAAAGTTGCTGGATCGTCGATTCCATTTTTTGCATGGCACGGTCGACGCGTAGAGGTTTGCAATAACTGACTTCCTGCTGCTTCAACTGCATAAAGACCACTGAGATTGGTTTGCGGCATTGCTTAGTGTCCCGCACACCTACTCTAATCAGTTGGATCCCACTCCAACCAATCGGAGCGGCGCGGAAAATTTAATTGCATTACTTTTTGAACGAACCCTGTATAAAATATATCATTTATAGAGGTAATTTTATCGAGAGTTTGGAAGAGCTGTGAAATTTTATCGCCATACATGCAATACAAAGTGCACCCAATTTTTTCCTGAAGATCAGTAAGATCTGCATATCGCATTTTATATTGGTTGTTGTAGCTACAACTATAATGAGAAGTATTTCCAGTGCTTAAAATATCGTCGTTAAATGGAGAAAACTTTGTGATTAACGGTTCTCGACACCCGTAAATCAAAATTCATCGTCAATTGAGTGATTCTTACGGTAATGGTATTACATGTATGCATGTATAATATGAGCATTCGTGGGTGCCACAGGCTGAATAAAGCCAAATGACCTATAGCAACAACACCAATAAGCCTCAACCACTGGCCAGAATGTTTTTCCATTGGGCAAAAGAGACCCCTACAGAAGGTATTTTCCGCAACCATTAGGGTCATAGCATCGAAGTTATGTAAGTTTGCATTTATGGAGAGTATATTGAGTGTGACTACAAGTTTAACCTACTTGTGTTAGTGTTTTGACACAAAAATAAGAAATCTTCATTTTTTACGCACCTCAACCTTAAAATCGATGACTATAAAATCATTCTTGCCTCGAAAAGTAAAATATATAATTATTTAGTAAAAGAAGGGGAAAGTCAGTTATGTTCTCAAGAACAAATGTAAGATTATAAGAATGAGAGTACCCGCTGTTATTGCGATATATTTTCATAGTATAATTAAAAATTGATACGATTAGATATAAGTGAAATGAAAACATGTCATCTATACGATACATTTATTTTTGTAAATAGGAGAAATATAAGGATGATTGAGCCAGTGACGCACAAAGAGTATGGCCAATGAACCAGTGCTTGCCCCTGCTTACTGGTTTTCTTTTAATATTAGTAAATAATTTATTGTTCTTCATGTGCAATGCTGCACAGAAGCACACCCACTCCATGAAGAAAGCGCGACAAAACGCAAGCACCGGTGTCTATACTCGGAAAATCAGTGCGTATTCAAATTTCGTGTGCCATCTGCACTTTATTACTTTTTAAGGAAATATTCCCTATCGTGTGCCAAATTGACATATGTCTGAATCAGAAATTAAGGAGGTCGTAAAAAAAAGTCGTTAAATACACAAATTAATTTTTATCCACATAATACAGGTTTCTTCGCGTTGAGAAGTAGCCTGGCCATGATTTAAGTCATAGGTGAGTATAAAAAGTTTTTTCAATAACTCAATCAAGGAGATTTTCAAGAAATAATGCCTGAAACTATTTCCTCCGATGTTATTTATGAGGATAACTTCCATTAAACTGAAGGTTTTTATTTTTTAGAAAGCAGATTTTGTTGGATTAAATATTATGTGACTGGGCATAGGTCATCGTATATTAGTCAATTGTGTACAGATTTCTATCTTTTCCGCCATTTTAGGGCCATTGGCTCCATCGTTGTGAATTCTACCAAATAATCTGGAATGTTTACCGAAAATTGCCTACCCAGCTATTTTACACACAACACTCACCTCCGGAATAATTACCACCGCAAATCCTTCTCGACTAATGGGCATCCAAAACCTCCTCTCATTCCTGGTAAATTAGTAAGACAGAAGAAATCCGATTCTCGAGCAAATTTGACTTTGGGAAAATGAAAAAGAAAAAGAAGACGGCGAGATATAATTTAAAGGGTGGCCCAGGCGGAGAATATTTTCATAATTCACCCCTTACAGCACAAATCCATTAACAGGACTACCAAGTTTTCTGCCCGCACTATACCTCAAACGCCCAACTCTGCACCTCCCTTCCTCCGTCATCAAAAAGTCCGCCTTTTTTCGGGTCAAATTCCTAGCCACTTTTTCCTTTCACCGCTTTCTCTTCTTCCTCTCACGTCACTCCCACCCACTCCCCATTTCGGGAGAGCAGGGTAGGTGTGGGGTAGTCGGGAGGATGAAGGGAAGGGGTCTTTTCAGCACGGCGATAGCTTTTTTTTCTCTGATGTGCAATCACCTTGCCTCCTTCCTCCCCAATTCTCTCGCCCCTCTCTCATCACACCCTCCCACCGCGTAACCAACTCGACTCCTCTCCACTCTCTCTCGTGCGGTGAGCACTTGAGCCAGAATCTCTCCTTAGAATGCCATTTGTATGCTGATTCCGCCCTCGTCCATCGAATCCTTTGTTTCTTTACGCCCTGCCTGCTCCAAAAACTTCGGAGATCCCGCCCCTCTCCGCGCTGCCCCCCCTCCCCGACCCAAACCTCCCCCCCATGCCTCCGACACTCCACTACCCCTGCGGTCCCCGTTCCGCTTCACTGCCCAAACCTATCCCACGGTCCCTTTCCCTCCCCCTCCACCACCTTCTTCTCCCCTTCTCCCACTTCCCTTTCATTATTTATTTTAGACTGCCGAACCTCACTCCTCCTTTACCAGACCTCGACCTTTCCTCCACCCCTCAGACTTTTCAAAGATCGCCCGACACGAATCCTCTCCCCGTGAGAAAAGAGGGAAAATGAGAGTTCAATTCTGATAGTGTGTGAGAAAGAGTCAGAGGAATTCTTCAAAGCTGTTACTAAGAATTTCACATTTATAGCAACAACCATATGACGATTAGAGTGTGCGTTTCTTGCAAGTCATACCTGATTCCTTCCGTATTGATTAAATGTTGTCTTTTTAAATAAAAGAGAGAGGCATTCATTATTGGGTAATAATTGGGTAGCGTAATCGATCAATGGCAGATATATGCATATGCATCTTTGATATATGGCGGGTAAATATATACACGAAGTCCGTCATATGGCAAGCATATAGTCATTCATATGAATATGGATATAATAAAAAGGGATTGGAACAAGAATAAAAGACAAGGACAGGATTCTTGGAAAAAGTGGTATCGAGCAGATCACATGCGTAAATAAGCTTCCCTGACCAGGGCCTTGAACCAGGGATCTTCAATTTGCTGAGCTGCTGCTCTAACCATTTAGCTATCCAGAAATTGTAAATTGGACTGAAATCAGTGGGGGGGTTTATGCAATCTTTGCCCCAATTTTTGCCCAGAAGATGGCGTTGGGGAGCTATTTCATTCACCAAAAAAGAAATGGACGATGGCATAAGAGGAAAGGATAGTACGGAGAGAAATCATACAATGTCATATAGGCTAATGACATTCTAATGCCTAGTTACAATTTTCTATTCGTCGCCTAAACATAATATTCTCTTACTCTCATGAATATAACAGGAATTATTTTTATTTAAAATTAATTTTGAGTTTAGCTTTTCAACTACGTGACTAAGTAGAAGACAATGTAATGCTTAGCATTAGGAAATATATTTTACGGTAATTTAGTGAACATGTGCTAGACAAAATGGCTGACCGTTTAAAAAAACATTCCCTATCCAAAATATTCGCGTGATCGGCGCCATTTCTCTTCGCCAAAGCCGCCAAAATTCAAACAAACAAGTCTGCCGGTAAAATCGAGGCCACTTTATTTTGCGATGGAAAATAGATATTTTTGGCGACTTCATGGCTCATGGGACTACAACAAACGATAATAGGTTTTGTCATAGTTTCAAGCATCTCAGACGGGTGATCATGATCCGGAGAAAAGGAAAGTTGAGCAAGGGTATAGGCTTTCTCCATGATAAGGCTCGCCCCCACATCGTCCGTCAAACCATCGCTTTCCTTCAACAATTTTGATGGAACATCGTCACCCACCCAGACTAGTATATGACTAAAGGTACCTATATACCCATCCAGACTATTACACTAGTCTGAGTACATTTTGTGCCAACCTTTTCTGCCACAGAAGACATCGGGATCATTGATCAAATATTATGTTCATATTATCGAATGGCAGTATTTGGACGAATGAAAGATAGCGGCATTATGTTTACTGATTAAAGTTTTTCATATATTCACCAATGTAGTGCTCAAATTATGTATACATTTCGTTGGTATATTGTGTAAGGTCAAAATAATGTTTTTAATTAGGCAAGTACAACGGGTTTCCTCCGCGTTGGAATGCTGAAGTGGCAACGCTTTATCTATTTCAACCAAGCCTGAGAATGCCTGCCGGAAAGCAGGTGTAGCGTCACCATAAAGATCACGTCACGTTACCATTTGTTTGAGTTTTTACTGTCGTGGTCGGAATTTATATTTGTATGTAGACCTGTGAATATGTATTAGGTGGATAGATACGAGAAAATGATGTGATTAAGAAAACGCCCCTGCAATTACAAAAGTGTTTAGGTGTAGTAGGCGACCTCGGTGTAAAAATGGCCATTGCAACAAATATATTCCCTTATAAAAAGAAAAATTGGAGTGTTGTAAAAAAGGAAAGAGGAGAGTTATTTAATTTTCAGAATCCAATTTGCAGTCAGCAATTGGTATCCTGCTAGCGAGGTTTAGGTCGTAACCTCCTTCACATTCAGAGTTCTTTTTGTGCCTTTTTCCTGTCATATTTTTCAGAAATAATTTCCAGTTGGTATTTAGTTGTACCATGGTAGCTAAAAAGGTTTCGAGCGGAAAGTTGAGTCCTATCCCCTCCGACGATTTTGCGTCATATCACATCCAGCCCCCCACTGCTTCCTACTGTACAGGTATTACCCCCTACTCTTCTTTTCCATTTCTAAGGTGACACTACCTCCATTGATTAGTAACGAGAAAATTTAAAAAAAAACGTGATACCCTTACAGACACTATAAGGGTATCACTAGAGTCCAAGACACGGTAATCTTATCGCTGCCACTGCATTGGGTGTAAACAAGACGCTTTACCATCGGGGGGGGGGGGGGCTGGCCTTAATTACTGCATGCTTGTTATGCACGGACCCTCTTGGGGTTTTATCGCCTCGTACTCTAAAGATCATTATTAGTGACTCCCCTCTCTCTATCTTTCTCTCTCTCTTACCGCTCTCTCTCTCTCTAACTCTCCCTCGAGTGCGTTCTCGTCGAGTGGCTTCGACGCAATCATCGGTTTGAATTGGAGCCGCCACTCAAACAAGACCTCTGGATTGGGACAGTGGAAGAATTTAAATATTGGCCTTGGCTTGTCGAAGTGGCCCTCGGAATGAAATGAGTAGCGCTCGTGGAAAGGGAAGATACTGTGTGGTATGAGAAAGATATAAAATTTTGCGATGTCAGGTATTTGACAGAAGCCTTGGATTAAAATATTGAAGGATTGAAAAATTGAGATTTTTTCGAAATAGAGGTATAAATCAATTGCTTAATATTTGAGTTGAGAAGTTATCGGTTCGTGAAGTTTCCAAAATGTTTACATTCATTTCTAATGTTTGATACTTATAGATATATTTAGAGCTGGTAGATCTATATAGAGAAATATTAAGAAGAACAGAAAAAAACGACTAAGATAATTTTAACTGTAAAATAGTAATTGAAACACGTAATGACAAAAACAGATGTCTGTTTTTTTCGCAATATTCAATACACATAAGTCATTAGCTATTTTCTGGTTAAGCATTCATGGAAAAGTGGGCATGCTAAATTTAATGATTTGAGCTCGAGAATCACTATCTATGTATACCAAAACATATTTTTTGGCGTACGATTTAAATTATTTTAAATAAATGGTACAAGTTTTGTGTTCTTATATTTTTCCACCAGAGAGGTCAGCTGCTGCACATTGTTGGAACTCTGCCTCAAAGACTTTGCTTACAGAATTCCACCTCGATTAAAAATGTACCTGTAGCTCAATAGGAAGCTATTTTTAGGGGTGCCAATCGTGGCCAATATATACAAAGTGTATGAGCGGGTGTATGGATTATTTTCAAAATTAACATTTTTCCAAAATCTAGATAAAATTTCTGTTGATTTCCATGGAGAGGGCAATGAAGACAACTGTTAAGCAAAGCCGAGGAAATGTTTGAAACGATGAAGTGCTTTGTCCTTGTCATGTTCTGAAATTTTGAATAAATGATTCTTCAGTGCTTAACTATTCAGGTGTGCGCAGGTATATTCCTATTTTCATATTTTATTTTGAGGGTTATTATGATCATAAAAATAGGATAGCATCGCCAGATATGGCATTTAAAATTATTTCATTAAAATAAGGTATAACCTGTGCTTCGAGTTATGGCAAAGATATACCGTTAAGCATTGCTTTAATTCATTTTGAAAGAAATAATCTAACGAATTTTTATTTACAATTGAAATTCATTTCTCATCAAGAATAAACTTGTGCCCTTATGTATCCATTTTTGTGTTCAAGTAACGATATTTTTTTCAAAACTTTTCATTAAATAGCTCCGGGAAAAAGTTGTTATATTACAAATTTTCAAGGGTTTCTTGAATTCCAGGAGAGCCGCTTCGAAATCATCCCGTTGGGGAAGCCCGATATCATTGAAATAGGTAATAGTCTTTTTGATCATAGTCCGAATATTTGATTAATTGTGCTTGTTTTAATTTTCTTAACCTATACCAAAAAGTGTTCTCGGGGGAGGCCCTAGATTAAATGAAATCATTAAATATTACTTTCATCCCTTGAAACATACATATGAGGCTTTTTCATTGCAATTTTCTTTTTTATATAACCAGCTGTAAGCCTTTACACAATTTCCGCATCTAATCTCCTGCATTCGGCAGTCTCGTGCTTAAGTACTCTAACTTTTATAGTAATCCCTGAGTTTTCTTGTCAATTTTCCCAATTTAAACTTTGACTTGCTATCAATTTACTTAAACACTAAAATGGGTGTAGTCACTCGTAACTTAGCATTTACTATACCTATTTTAAAATTTAAATCTTTCATTGAAATTTCGCATTTCCCATACCTTGAGAAATATAGCAGTACTCTTCTGTTTTAAATCTTAAAACATATGTGCTAGGCAATTGCAGCTATACGTTGCTTAGGTTTATGATGAAAAAAATGTATCTCCTCTGTTCAACGAAATAATTAGATTATATATTGATTTCGATAAAAAGCATTTCCATGTCGTCCGCAATGTTTTTTTCTTCATCCCTTGTCTTAAAATAAGTGCTCTAAACAGGAGGTAGAGTTTGGTAAATATACTAAGATTAATAAAACCCGTGTATCTTTGTCAGTGTCCGAAAAGTTAATTTAATTATGATTACGGTTTCAAATTTGCTTTCTCCATTATATAATTCTTGGGAAAGGAACGCTCTTAAGCGGCGAAACAAATATGTAAAACTTTATGCTCAGAAACAAAGAATCTGATGAAGACGGCCGTGGTGTTGAAGCATCAGATATATATGTGAGAGCCCCCTCTCTGTTTCTCTGCATAAATGTTTTAATACCATAAACACAGTAATCAACCCGAAGGTCGGTTTAGTAGGTGATGATAGAGTGCACCCAGTACTAAGCCCTATACGGCGTGTGAAATTCACACATCAGGGTAGGGGGGCCGGTTCCTTTCCCTGTGCCGGTAATGGTCTCCCAGGAAGACCTGGTACGCGAAAAATCACTTTAGCTTGGGTGGAGCTGCAGGTGCCCAGAGTGCCTTGCCCGGGAAATGAACCCGGGACCCTCCGGTCAGCAGTCCAACGCTCTACCCCCTGGACTACCACGACCCACACACACATATATATATATATATATATATATATATATATATATATATATATATATATATATATATATATATATATATGTATATATATATATGTATATATATATATATATATATATACTATATATATATCGGCGACGAACCAAAATATGAAAACACAGATGTAGATTTCTTTTGTATTGTTTGGACTGACACAAGCAACCAAGCGGTTTAGCGGCAATTATCTTGCCACCTCTAACGAACGAACCGGACATCCTATTTTAAAATAAGACCTCCTTTAAATGCTTATAAATCCTTCCTTCTTTCCATTCAGTATCCCTATTTTATTCATTCCCCTCATCGCTTGCTGAATATTCTCCCCTTTATCAGTCTTCACCTTCCCGTTGCCCGCTAAAATACTCTGCATTAGTCTCTCTTGCCCCCTTTCCATTTCTCCCCTTTCCTCCCCCACCATATATCGTTTGTTTTCTTTTATGTTAACTTTACCTTTTCATCTCTCTCCACACTTACATTTCAAAATCCTCCGATCTACGCCTGCCATCCTGCTTCAATGACCATTATTCCGTGTCGTACCTAACTACCCTTCATATCTTAGTTTTAACGAGCGTTTTTTTTAACATCCTAACTCAACGTCCCTGTCATCAATTCCCTCCTCGTTGTGAAAGCTTTTTTGCCGAACGCAATCCTTGTGTTCCAACTACTTTGTCCACTTTGGTTCAAAACAGTTCCACCTCGTCTAGTTCTTGTCCACCTTTGTAACGTATAGATGAGCCATTCTCTTTCTGAAAAACCACACAACCTGCACTTAATTTATATTTATTTTCATCCAATATCCATCGCACTGAGTTCTGAAATCATGCTTTCACTAATCATCAACTTAAGCTTTCCAACTCGTAAATTTCCACAGCAATGCTTGGAATATATATTTGCTATGTGACAGAATAAAATTTGATCATCAGTAAACCTAATAGATTTATGAATTGATAACTAACTTTCATACCCATTTGCATCTCTCCCCTTTGCCTCTTTACCCATTTCCTCCACATATAGGCTGAACAGTATGGGTGGTATCCCTGTCTTACATCTCTTCCTAACTTTGCATTTAACATCTTTCATCCGGACTATCCGTCCCGCACTTATACTTGAGCAGTCCGAGTTATGTATAAGTCGCGGATAACTCTCCTATCCCTCCAATCTACTCCCAATTTCCGCAAAAATTCATTATTTTATCCCAATTTACCTTATGAAATGCCTTTTTGAATTTAACGTAATAGGCAAAAGAACATGATTGTATCCTATGATCCCCTCTATTACTGACCTTTTTGCTGTAATGACATCACGCGTGCATCCCTTCCTGGACCCAAAACCTAGGTTAATATCCTCCCCCCCAAACTATTTACATTTCCACCAAAGTGCATTGCCATATATATCCGAACACTGAACCTTAGTATCAATGAAACTGGATAATAATCGCTCTAAATTTCGTCAACATTTGTTAAACGAAATATTCTGGCTATTTTCTGGTAATAAACATTAATAACTCTAAAATAAGTGGACGGATTCTTTTACTAACTTCTTTCGAAGTTTTCTCGATAATATTAAACCATATTTCACAATCTTTATCTTACAGTCTAATTTGTTATGTATTCAAATCTCTAAACCTATTTTCCAAAGAAAAGATTTGTTCGAATAACTAATGTTAATTTTATTGTTTCCTTCCTATTCTGAAATATCTGTTTTTACTAGCTTCACCAAGTACAAAACCTGAAAACTCTTGATAAATCATATGCAATCTATTTATTGGGGCAAATGTCAAACCGTGCGTATCTCTTCTCAATATTACTTTAATTCAACCGGGTGAAATTTCGCCATCCAGCGAAATTCTACTCGATAGAAATTTCTGCAAAGCATATTTAGTTTCGAAAAAATATAAAAAAGCTCCACAAACGTTACCATTATCCGCAGTGATTGTCATGGAGCGTTGGAGCTCATCCTTTGTCGACGCCTTGTTCCTCACGGCCATCAACCTAATTTCCCTTTCATTTAACCCAACTTTGGCATGAGCAATATTGCCTTCTCCTGTATTAATGCTATATATTCTTGCATATATGAGTCAATTCAATGAGAGGAAGAATAGCATCCAAGCACAGCAAACTATTTATGAAACTTCCTGAGAAAAGGTTCCTCTACTTCAAGAACCGAAATATTTTTTTGGATCCACTTGGTACACTGTAAATCTAGAATCACATCTACGATTCTTTTGCCAAATTTATCCCGAAATATAATTTATTCTATTCCTATTTGATCTTTAGTCTGAGGACTTGTTTTCTTAGGCAATCAAATCTACCTTTCTTGCAAACTTCATTTCCTCATCTCAGTTCATATCAAGCGCAACAACTACCAGCAATATGACCACTTCAACAGCTGTCACTCCTCATATCCTAAAGGTGACATTCTCACTCCCGTTCCGTTCCCATTACATTTACAATAACTATTTGTCAGTCTGCTTTCCTCCAAAAACCTGAATAATTCCCAATTTAAACGTGACTTTTCAGCTTTCCGCCTGAAGTACCGAATCCTTCCTCGCTCCTCTCTATCGTCCCGCTCCTCGAAACCTGCGTATATACCCGTGGACCACGACAAGACCTTCATCCCCGGAATGTGAAAGGTGCCAAATTAATTCAAAGGCCTTTTCCTATCTCTCTCTTCCCTCTCTATCCTTGTTCACCGGGTTTAATAGACCCCTCCCCTTCTTCAATTTCCTCAAACACTAACTAATATTTAATCGTCATCTACCAACCAGGGTCCAACGTTTCAAGTAAAGTTAACAAACTTCGTATCTCCATTTTGATGAAAAACAGTGGCGTATCATTCTCACAGAATACAGGTTATAATCTACATAAGTTTTAGGTTTATATTTGCTCTTCAGATTTATAACAATTATTTTTCCCGCTTCTTTTTTGGACGTAAGCTTAATGGTAATATTTTCCATATTTGTGTGTGTACACGAGCGTACCTTCAGAGTATTTGCTCGTTCTTTCGTTTTGTCTCAAGTAATCACCAAGAAATATTATGATTAATATTATTCCTAGGATAAAGATATTTACCGCGTCTTATTTTCTCTAGATTTTGGCAAATGAAAGACTTCAGCTTTGAAGTTGAGCTGAGTGACATGGGTTAATATTTCGGATTTCTTAGAGTAAAATATAATTTTCTTGAGTCGATTCTACGATTTATTGCAGTTTTGATTTTTTCAAAATTAGTATAATTGTGAAACGACAGTAAGCTTGATATTTACTAAATCACTAATACATTGGAATAGGGCTCACAATATTCATCTAACGTGCTCTTACTACCCACATCTCCTCCCCACCCGATGTACTATATGCTGAATTTGCTGCACCCGTTTGCGCCGCGAACATCCCTGAGCCTCCACGTCTGCGTGCATCGCGCGTGCGCCCATATTTTCCGAGGCTCACTTCGAACTTCGGGCCGTTGCGCTTAACCTGAGGCCGTTTCGCGCGTGAATCTTTATTGCTGGCGAAAATTTTCTGCTTAGCATTACGTTTCAATTGCACCCAATCATTGACCTTGTGCTGAATGTACCAAACTCGTCTCCTGAGTTTTAAATTCGATACCTTCGACTTCAATCAAGGATAGCCGAGCAACCACCCGTACCAGGTGGTAGTGGATCAATCTAGTTCCGGAGGCTTTTGTTGCCCCATTCCCTCCTCCAGTTCCTCCCTCAGCACTCCCCCACGCCTCCTTCACTTCTCTTCCCATCTCTCTCATACTCTCGCTCACGTTCGGACATGTAGGCCCCACGACGAAGGCTTCCCGCCTGAGGAGAGGGCTTCAGTCGAAGTCTAACCCAGCCACCTGCCTCCTCGCATTCTGCACTCGGGAGATTCTTTCCGACAAAAACGCGGAGTTAGCTGTTTGTGAAGAGCACTCGAGACGGTCTCCGCGCCCATCACTCTCTCGAGTGCGCCCCAACCCGTCACCCTTCTCTTGCCTCGAGAGAAGTGTTTTGCGGGTACGTTTGGGAGAGAGTATGCATGCGAAAGTGATACCTCGTGTCGCCGTTTATCCGATTCCCCGCATTGCATGATGCTGCACTTTTCAGTAGCGTTCTCTTTTGTTTTATTTCGCATATTCCGCCATTTCGCATACTCTCTTTCAGGTGGAATTTCTAAGTACACTCGATAAGCATGCGTGCTCGGTTGATCGAAACAATTCATCTGAGTGGGCTTGCATTTTTTTTAAGTGGAAAATTCCATTTTACGGAGGTAATTAAGAGGGTGGTTCCATTGGTAGAGATTCAAGGCCAAATACAGGAGAATTGCGGCGCCAAATCATGCTTTATTAAAAAGGATGGACAATGGTTAGAATTATATGACGACTAAATTAATTTGTATATCATAGATAGGGTAGATTTGGTAGTTTGAACAGGTTCTAAAATTAACTTAAGCTGCTTGGTTTTTATTATACCAATGCTTCATCGGAAATTGCAGGAAAAAAGGGATGAGTTAGTCTCTTAAATTATCATGTGTAAACTTGATATAAATCCTAATTTATTATGGTCGATATAATCTCTAACGATGTTTTTGTGGCTGATAATCGTAATAGCAATGAAAAAGTGCAATATTTTTTACTAGTACATGTGTGAACAATATTGGGACCGTTGCTTAGAGTAATCTTGAAATTGTTATTCATGAACTGCGACCTCATTACCACTAACTCCAAGCAAAACCCAATTGTACACTTTCCTTTTATAACCAACTCACTCTTTCTCTCATAGATACAAAAAAAATTTTTACACAAGTTCTTAAATGAAAGTGGCCAATTTTATTAGTCAAATGTTCATCATGTTCTCGTCATGTACATGAACCTGTATTAACTATGCATTCTTGTGCATCAAGCATCAATTTATTAATATTTCTTCCCAACACTTAGGATAAACCTTTCTAGGCAGATTTATAGTGATATTGTGACAAGCTGATGAGCTTACACACTTCTTATGGCCATTGGGAAGATTGGAAATGGGCAACAGAGATAGTCTGTGTACTGAGAACTTATGCTGTTGAGCGCTAGAATTTAATAAGTTACCTCCGTTTGCGAGATAAAAGTTGCGTCATATGCTTGCTCCAACTCTAGTTTAAGTTTCGCCAAAGAATTATTCACGAGAGTGTTAGTGCCTATTTTAAAAACTTTTCAACAACTACTTGTCAACCGTGAATGGGCTAACTAACACATTTCCGAATTTCAGTTTTGAGGGTTGTTTTCAGTTGAGTAGGGTTGTTCCTCAACATACAATGACTCAAGGTCAATATTTATTCGTGTTCACATTTTGAGTAGAATTCCAACTCCAAGGAATACGTGCATGAGTAAATATGAATGGTATTGTATGGAGAAGAGGAAGCAAAATAACTGGAAATTAGTAAGCGGGAAAATGGAGATTATAAAAATATTACGTCGAAAAACAGGAACAACTTTATAGTCATCTGTAATACTCCGTTGTAGAATGGAGAAATAACCGGTAAAATTTGGAGGTGAGGCAAAGTTTTCTTTTGCAATTAGAATACTTGTTTTGTAAAATAACATTCATGAATGAAAATGAAATGTAAACGACAGAGGAAAGTTGTAAATAAAGTTTTTCATGGTTCCAATTTGTAAAAATGATTTTTGGGGCTACCAACGTCACACCGTTTGTCTTGAAGGTGGAATTCCCTGTGGCTTGGATTGAATATGGAGGAATAATTTCTATAGTCTGGATATGATATTTTAACCATAGCTAATAAAAAAAGATACCTCTGATAATATTGCCGCCATAACATAGTAATTTAATCAACCAAAATCCATTCATCCATCCATCGTCCTGCCTCGGAAATAAAATTCATATATTTATTTTTCTAGTTCTATTCCTATCCTTTATGGCATTATATAATTGCACTCCCTTCAATCCTTTCTTCTTGTGTTCTCATTAATTTCTCCATTTTGGGTGAAATCGATCCCCAACGTGATCTTCTGACCAAAGAATCGGGGCATGTGTTTGCATAAACCCCCTCGTAGATTTCAGTATAATTTACGTTCCCTTAACGGCTAGAGCATCGGCCTGGCGAGTTGAAGATCCATGTTCCGTTTCCCGTGCAAAGAAATTTTTACGATTATGATCTGCTCGATTCCACCTTCCCCACCATTCGCGTGTTTGTCATTTAGAGTTTCTATCTCTTTACCTTATATTTGAATCGACGTGAATGAACGTGTCCACCATGTGTCACGGGTTTTCGTATTTGAATGTAATATAAATATATAATGTACACCAAGACGGAACTAGCAAACAAAAATACAGAAACGCACGCAAAAGAAATTCACACTTATTCCGAATTTTAAATGGCGATACCATTTTTCACAAGGGATTGAAGAAATGAATACCTTATCTCCCTTGAGAGAAGCGGTATTGCCACCGCAAATTCGGAAGACTTGTGTGTTTCTGTATTTTTGTTCGCTAGTGTTATCTTGGTGCTCATTAATATTCATATCCGTGAGTTACTCACTCGTTATATACATACATACACACACACACACACACACACACACACATATATATATATATATATATATATATATATATATATATATATATATATATATATATATATATATATATATATATATATATATATATATATATATATATATATATATATATATATATATATATATATATATATACATACATTCCGACACAAAATCCAGCCAAGCGGCGAATAAATACTCATTTATATAGAAACAGATATAAGGAAAAGAGTATTTATTCGCCGTTTGCTGGGATTTTGTGTCTGAATGTGTATTTGGCCAATGTCACTCATCTCTTTCTTATGGCTTTGCGTGCCACGAAACGCACTGTTCCTTTCCTGTATGATGTTGCATGAATTATAACCCACTGCTCTTTCCTCTTGTGTGGTGTGTATTTCTCCTTTGGTGGGTGAAACAGCCCCCTGACGCCATCTCTTGGCTGAAAGAATCGGGGCGCTTGGCGACATATTAGAACCACGGATCTCAGGATGAATTACGTTTCCTCGATAGCTGCCTTGATAGCAGGACGTGCCTGTGTTCACCGAGTGTCTAAAATCGCCGGCGTCCGAGGCTTCGGTCGCCGGGGTTTGGAGAGCGGCACTGCCGGACTCTCTCGGAAATCGAGGTTCCGATCGTGTTTTGTTTCGAGCGGCGGTTGACCGCCTAGTTCATCAAGAAGCGCGCAGTTTGACTCTCGACTTCTTCCGCCGGGAAGGCCGTACTTTTGTTTTGTTTAGTGGATCAAGACTGACCTTGACGCCTGGTGTAGAGCTTAGGCTCCTTTTGTTTGCTACCGCCGGGTGCGTGTGGCGGGGAGGGAGCGTTCGTGAGTGTTTTATTTCCCTTTAAAGTGCTCGTTTTTTTTTGTTGCGCTTTCCTTCTTCATGCTAGTGTGCTGAATTTGATTTCTTCAAATGGCTGTGCGCCGTTTAAACACGCTCGCCTTGCAAGTTGACGAGAAGGCGAAGCCCCCTACCCCGTTGGAGGTCCACCTCTTCACGTTAGAGTCGCTGGGCCTCACACCCGAAGAGATAGTGGCGATCCAATTTGGATACAATCGCCATTTGATATTCCTGAAGTTGGCAACCGAAGCTACAATGACTAGGATTTTAGACAATACTCCGCGGAAACTACCGTTTCCGTCTTTAAGTGACCAGAGGACGACAATAACAATTGACGAGACTTCCGGCAGCCCGTGTAATGTCAGGGTTCTTTGTCTCCCCGTGGAGACCCCATTGGAAGACATAACAGGCGAGCTCCAACGCTTTGGTAAAATACATCGCTCGTGGGAGAACAGGTGGGAGGGAGAAAATATGGCGCGGGTGCTTACTGGCACCAGGGTTGTGCGGATGACGGTCGAGAGAAATATCCCCTCGTACCTCCACATCGGCGGCAACCGGGCCATCATCATCTATGAGGGTCAGCGCCGCACTTGCGCCCGCTGTAATCAAGAAGGCCACGAGCGCAAGACCTGCCCTCGGAACCAGGGAGGTAAGAGCTATGTGGAGGCAATGATGATGCCCTCCAACCCTAACGCCGCCGTGGAGATGGATCAGCCCGAAGTGGCTGTGGAGGAGAGAGCGCGGTCGCTTCTACTCATCGAGGGTGCGGTCCCGGCTGCTCCCGTTGGTCCCCCGCATCTCCCTTCAATTGGAGGGAAATGTCAGCGGGAGCGAAAATCGTCAACGGAGGAAAGGGAACCGAAAAAGAAGAGGACAGCCAAACCCAAACTCCTGGTCTCGAATACCGTTCTACAAATGGTTCACATACCTACCACCTCGCCTAATATCACACGACCTCCAGCCCCCGTCTCCGTGAGCTCGTCAAATGAGGAGGGATGGTCTTTCGCCCCCCTTCCCCCCGCTCTCCCCATCGACGCCCTCGCTACGCAATCCTTGCATCACGGGTTTCAAACACCCCAAGAACCTCTGGTGACAGGTGAGGAGGATGCATCTGATTGCGATGTTTTCCAGTCCCCAACAGCTCATCCCTCGACCCCTTTATCATTGACTGTAAAGGAAGCGTCACCGACCCCGGAAGTCGACCCGCATACAAGTTTCTCAAAGTCAAAAATCCCACATACCCCATCTTCTTTCCCCATTAAGGACAGTCAATGTGTCGACGATCTTCCCAGCGCTTCTCAAGATACGGACCACAAGCAACTATCTCCCCTGATTTTTCCCGACCACAACCCTTCCGCAGATGAGCCCCAGTCCGCCATTCCGACCCTCCCCGAGGGTGCGTCCTGCCCCTTGGCGGCCCCCAGCGGTGCTCCTTCGAAGAGGGCCTCCTGTGGAACGCTGCCGAGTTACCCGCTCTACGTGGAGACCACGGCTGGCTCTTCCTCTTCGGATGAGGCCGGGGGGGAGTGATGCGGCGAAATGCCGCGTCCTCGCTCGTCGACCCGTTGGACGAGGCGTCCCGGGAAACGGCGAAGCACTCGTCGCCCGGGGTCGAGTCGCGACCGGAGCGACGCTAGCCACGATCAGAACTCTGGGAAGTGATGTCCGGTAGCCACCCGGTGCCGGACACACTTCGTCCATCGTTGAAGAGTTTTTTTTTTGCTGAATGACTGATTGAATCGATAATTTCAACCCTGCCGTTGATAATTTCTTACAATACATAATTTTCCATTGCTAGCTAAAATCTCCCTCCTAATATCTGTGGACCTTGTCTTCCTTTCTTTTTTTTCTTTCTAAATGTTAATGGTCAAATTCACGAGTATGCGTCTGTATGCATATGCTTATGTATGTGCGTGTGGATATGCATGTGTGCGTATGTATGTACAAGTGGATATGTATGTGGTATATGTATCATATATGTATCCATGTATACACTTATACTAAAGAAAAACATGATGTACCCATAATCTGTGACCTGATATTATGCATAATGCTAACAAACTCTGTAATATAGTATTCTGAACCGAATAAAATAATTTATATCATAGCTCAAGTGGTTAAGAGCATCCGCCCAGCAAGTGGAAAGATCCGGTGATCGACTCCAGGTGAAGGAAATATTTTTACTCTTGTGATCCGTTCGATTCCGCCTTCCCCACCTCTATTGTGTTCGTCCTTTATGTGTGTTCCTATACCCTTTTTTATATCTGTATATAAGGAAAAGGGATAGGAACTATTCGTTTATATGTGTGTGTGTGTGTGTGTGTGTTTGTGTGTGTATATGGTTTTATGGTTAAAATATATTTTTTTATTTATTAGGTAATCTACCGGTTAAGGCAGGTTTTTGGATGGACACAGCTACTAAAAAATATTTTGTGACTCCTAACAAAACACAAAATCCATTAAACTACTCTACATCAGTTCCATCTTCATCTTTGGGTACTTTCTTCCTCTCTTCATCCCGTCCAACATCCCTATCCTGTTCCTTCCCTTTCCTCGTTTGCCAAATATTCTCCCCTCTATTATAGTCTTCTACATCCCACTGCCGGTCAATACCCCCTTCATCCACTTTTCCTACCTTCATAGGATTTCACCCAACAAACCCCTCTCTTCGCCCACCATACCAAGTACTTCCTCATTTGTTTTCTTCTCTGTCCATTTCACCTTCTCCATTCTTCTCCACACCCACATTTCAAAAGCCTCCAATCTAGGTCTATCCTCCTGCTTCAATGACCACGTTTCCGCGCCGTACGTGGCTACGCTCCATATCAATGTTTTTACGAGTATTTTCTTAATATCCTTACTCAACGTCCCTGTCATCAACTCGCTCCTCCTTGTGAAAGCCGCTTTACCTAGCGCAATTATTCTCCTTACGTCCCTACTACTTTGACCAAAACACTACCGAGATACGTAAACTGTTCTACCTGCTCTAGTTTTTGCCCTCCTATTTTAATGTTTAGCTTAGCCTTTTTCTTTCTAGAAAATCGCATAACCTTTGTTTTATTAATATTGATTCTCATCCCATACCTGTTGCACTGAATTTCCAATTCACTCAGCAATACTTGCAACTCCTTGGCTGACTGACAAACCAAAGCTTGGTCATCAGGGAACCTAACTGATTTTACGAATTGCGTGTGTGTGTGTATGTATTATGACGACGTTTTTCGTTTAAATAAGCAGCTAAACTATAATCTCGAATTAAAACAAGAAACCTAGTTTATGTAGGGCTATGTCGCCCTCAATAAGCCATGTTTATGATTATTTACTCTTAGTCTCAAATTAATTTAACGTTTCTCAGGTCGAGGCACATTTTGTAAACGCACATGTTTATGCACATGGATATGCCAATAAAAATCCAACCACTCGAGGATAATGGGTGCTTCACGACGGTAAAGAGCTTGGAAAATGTCATGAAATGTGACTCTCTAGTTTTCATGCATATATATGCATTTCCTTGAAATCAGTAAGTCGATGAAAAATATTAATTACTTCCTCAAGGCAAGGTCTGATGAAAAAGGTAACTTTATTACCTTAACTGGTCAAACAAATATCTGAAAAGTTAAGGGGTTTGAGTGTGCCATTTGAAATGCATATTTTGCCTGATAGCGGCTAAATGTGGGGTAACTTCTTAGGCTGGACCATTGGGTATAATATATTTGCCGCAGAACAAGTCATCACTTGGAATGTGTAAGCGATAACGTCGTCACCAACCGATCCTAAGTCAAATAAAATATCTAACCGATGAGAAAAAACTTGAGACCAATGCCAATGCTCTAGTTCAAATAGTTCATATAAAAGAAGATTTATGTTTCTAGAGTAAGCACTGAATATTTACCATTGAACAAATATAAAAAGGGGCATAGATGGGTTTGTGGTATGACTTCTACAACAAAATCTAAGGCATCAATTGCCAAAATTTTAGGATCCCTTGTTTACCGATGAAGAAACGAGCAGGGACGGTAATAGTACCTATGTCTCCACATGTTTGCTGCACTTATTTTATGATAGAAAAATGTTGTATGGGTTTTTACGATTATAAATTTTAAATATATTGCTAGAATGTTAAAATTATGCAATATGGAATAATATAAGAAGTGGCATGCATACTTCCATAGAATATTTTCAAAAAAAATTCCAATGATAGTACAACTCTTAAGAAATGTAATGTCATTCTATAATCTGCACAGGAAAACATGTAAATATGTTACAATTTATTTTTCCTTTTTTGTTGTTTCTCATTAACAGCACAATCAAAATCGATATAAATGGTATTCCACAAACTCTGTATTAGAAGATACATAATTTATTGTTCGAAATACCATCACTATGTATTGTATGTCATTTACTAAGTAGACAACTATTTGAGCACTGTTAAATATGTCTGGGAGAATGAAATAAACATTAACTCAGGGCGGGAGTCTACAGAATGAGGTGAAGCTACTTAACTACTCAACGTAATTGTACCATAATTATTTTACCGTATTAACTAGTTACTCCATTTTAAAATCCTGGTTAGTTATTTCATAATAATAGGAATTTGTATAAAAACTAAGTTTGAGTGTATGACGTTTTATACGAGGGTCATCCGGATAGTAGTACCCGTTCGTGCCGCATGAAGTGCTGACGACGCGAGTAGCCGCTGGACGAGGTCAGATAGCTTCAGTGGCTTGTCTGCCTTCTCTGAGCCAAGTTGCGTGACGCTAGCATTGCCTGTGTTGTTTCTGTGATTGTTTACAATGTTTAAAAAAATTGAGAACGCCGCCAGTTGTGAAGTGAGGGCAGTGATTAAATTCCTCAATGCAAGAAACGTTCGCCCATGTGATATTCATCGCCAATTAAAGGAGGTGTATGGAGACAATGTAATGGACGAGTCGTCTGTTCGGCGGTGGTGTCGCAACTTCAACATGGGGAGGGGGAACACACACGACGATGAGCGTTCGGAGAGACCGTCTGTCATTACAGACCAACTGGTGAGCTCAGTTGACGAATTCGTGAGGAACGATCGGCGCGTCACAATTGATGACATCTGTGAGCATTTTCCCAATGTTTCTCGAACAATTGTTCATGAAATTGTTAAACACCATCTGCATTATGCAAAAATTTGTGCAAGATGGGTCCCTCGCGTATCTCAATGAGCTGGCGGCGAAGGACTATGCAGCAGGAATACAGAAACTTGTCACACGTTATGACAAATGCCTTAATTTGCTTGGAGATTATGTTGAGAAGTAGTTTAAAGTATCCTCTTTCAAATAAAATTTTTTATGTTTGTTAATATTTACTTTTGTGTCTTTATTTCACGAACGGGTACTACTTTCCGGATGACCCTCGTATTTGTTAGCGGAACGGTGTTTCTAATTAATGTGTAGCTCATCGTAAACAATGCCATGAAGATTTCCAACCGTTTATGGAAACCTACACATTTCATTCACATTACGTACGACCAGGTACTCATTAAGTTGGCTACAAACATGGTTAAATTTCAATATAAAATCAATAAGTCAGGATTATTTTCTAATTAAAAATTCCATTAACCGATCATGTTTATTTCCATCATTCATGCTGCTCTTAAGTTTGCTCTCTACCCTTCCTTCTCTCTCTCTCTCTCTCTCTCTCTCTATATATATATATATATATATATATATATATATATATATATATATATATATATATATATATATATATATATATATATATATATACTTATTTAAATCCTCAAATAGCTAATTTTAATAAGGAGGCTCTGGTTGTCATTTTTGTGTTTATATAGTTATAATTCCGTTGTATAATGTCTTCAAATCACCGAGCAAAAATACCACGAATTCTATTTGTCGGTGTGGTCCTCCCGTATATTTTGAATTGATTTGGATAATTTCTTGCTGCAAAATCAGGAGGTATTTCGTAATATTTCGGCACATAACTAGGAAGAAGATAAGGAAATACAAGTTCACAAAAAATATCAATGGATTCTATACTCGATGGTCTAATCTGGTAGAGGATACATAGGCTCATTTTATGCGGTGAAATTTATTGTAAATTATGTTAGGGGTAAGCTAAAAAGTTAAAATTTAAATGGACGAATCTTTGATGAATACCTTAACCTCCATTCCCATAAATTTGTATTTATATCATTGAGATAATATGCAATTTACTATTTGGTGTGGCACACAAGTTAATATTGCGGATGATCTCACGGGCAACTAACGAAAAATGTACAAAAATTTAAAATGAAGCTTAATGAATTTAAATCTATTTTTTGTTCCACTTGCTAAGATAGTTTTTGGATGGATAAAGTCTTGACTTTTATGTAACAATGTAAAAATTGTACTAAAAATTGCTTAGTTTTAAATGAAAAAAGAACAAAAACGAAAATTTTGCAGAAAAAAACACAATAACTAATTTTTAATTACATTGAATGATAATCAGCAAGAAATATATTTCTAGGGTAATGAACTAAAACTTTTGAGTTGAGTTTTGCTAATAATATTGCATATAAACTTTTTGAGCTCAAATTTTGTATGTTAATTTTGACAACATTTTTCAATTAATAGGTTACAGGGTTTTAAATTACATTATCCAATATTATTGTTCGATTGAAAAAAGAGTAATGGAAAGGAGAACGGAGAACCAGGCTAAATTAAATTCTCCGGATTCTGAAGAAAATGGAGGATTTAACACAAAATAATCAGAGGTTATCTTCAAATTCTCTTCCTTGGGTAACCCTTGAAACTATTCTCACCATTGGGTGACGGACGAGTATTTCTTTTTTAATGAGAAAACCCATTCAAAAATTATTGCAGCAAATTGTGACTCATGAAGTACAGAGCAAAACAGTCAAGGAAAGGCAGAAAACATGACGAATCACAGGGACCAGAGTGTTCTTATTCTCAATCAAAACTTCGTTGAATATCTCTCTTGGTGCTACTCAGATGACTTCGAACAATGGTAGTTTCGACGGCTCGGTGAAAATCAATTTTGTTGATCCTAGAACATTTTCTATTGCAGCTTTATCAAAGAAAGGATAAGAAATAATAATTTCACATTAAGAACCCGCATCCATCAATAAATTTAAATTTTAGAATCACCACTGTGCAGCACATGGAAATCATAAAATATGATATTACCTTAAAGCATGCCACATGCATTATTATTATAAATTATTAAATATTATTATATATTATTAAAATTATTATTATATATTATTATTATTATATATTATTAAAATGTATTAAACAGCACGAAAATACTGATTTAGAAATCTAATTCAGCCTACAATATGTATCGACCAAACTTCTTAATGCTGTACCGTCGAATAATAGGTTAACTAAACTAGTTTAATCGAATTCCTCACTGTAATTCAATCATCATTGTAATCAAGTGTAGACAATCATGTATCATGCACAAAAAAGTGCGTTTGTTTCAGCATACTCATTATAAATCCATTCTTTTAAGTCTTGGGACTTATATATGTATGTTTTGGCAAAATGAAATTCTTTTAAAACTCATGCAGAAAAATAATTCTAACCAGAAAATAATGCGTAAACTAAAACAAATAGGCAGATTGACATTCTGGAAGGAAAATCAGTTACAGTTTATTAAAAAAATCATAGCATTTTGCGGAGACCTGGAATGGAATTTGAATAGTCGTCTTTGTTTTCAATGACTGGAGTACTATAAAATGAAATAGTTCCGTTATTGATTTTATATGAATATATTTTTACTTTTATGCATTTTCAAGCAAATTATTTTGATATTTCATTGCCTCAATTGGTCATTCTAGTGCATTTTTCTACAAGTACTTTATCCAGAAAATGTTTTAGATTTTAAGCCACTTAATTTGGTGGGGCAAATGGATAATGTGATGCCGTTTTATTGAATCACAAATCAATAAATCGGCATCATTAATTCCTCCCTTAGTTTACTAACATTTTCTTTATCTTCACTTAGTAGTAGTAGGCCGAACTATTCGAAGTCATAAGAAAATACTGCATAGGGATTTGGGAACTACAATGTCTACGTATTTTTAACCTGAATACCGTCAGACCGTGATAGCTAGCTTTTAAAGTGATCTAAAATATTCTTTTAACATAAGAATCCAGCTAAGGATGCCTTTTTTTATTATGCTAAGGATGGTAAGAAAGATTTATTACGTAATTGTGGTAAGAAATGGTATGGTTTAGTTTGTTCATGCCAGATCTGACAACTATATTAATTATTTTACAATCTATAAAATCTGCACCAATATGATGAAATTAAATCAATATATTTTATGAATGAGTAGAACAAGCGATTCATCTCAAGCCTATAAATGACTTCAACTAGTTTATCATAAAAAATGTTCACTTCTAGAACTCATGAATCATATACATCTTTTTCGAGAACAAGATCAATCAATATTTACCAAGAGAAATTCTCTGGCTAAATTTGATTTTAACACAGTATTTGCGCATATAATTTCACAAAATTCATTTATTCCATTCCAACATCTTCAGTGGTTCTGTGGGGATATTTACTCTTCTTTTGGTCTTTTTCGAATTCACCATATCCTGAGCTATATTATCTCGCTACCTGTTATTCTTGAATCTTAACCTCCGGTCCGTCCAATTCCCTTTCTCTTGCTAAACTGGCTGGACTAATATTTTTACCGTAAAACGCCTATACATTTTCATTGCATCCCCCACTCATCCTTTAAATCGCTCTTTTTACAACGTAGTTGTCTTATTTTTTACGGTTGGTAATTTTTGGCCCTTATGCATCTTGATATTTCCCTTTCATTTTTTATACAAACTTTTATTCTTATCCGTGTCGAACATATCTTTGAATATTCTTCCAAATAATTTATTTCTTTCTCCAATAGTTTTTTCTGGATAATGGATTATCGTCTATTGAGATAAATCCATCGGAAAAGTTCATGTAGAATTTTGACTGGCGATGGAACGTTGAAGGCAGCGATGGAAGGGATAACGTTACATGGTTCCGCGGGGTAGGCGGAGGAGGATAGGCATGTTGAACAGATTGAAGGGGGGTAGTCCATATATGGAATTGAAGAATGGTTTCATTTACATAACACCACGCAATCCGTCGCAAGGTCGTGTGGGGCGGTGTGTTAAGGCAAGAGCCATAATGCAGCATCGGGGATTCATTGAAGTGTGGGGTTTCAGGCTGTCTTGCTACACGGGGCTTAAAAGTTTTTCTTCTTTTGCTATCCAAAACCTACCTTAAACGGTTAACTACCAGTTAAAAAATGTTTTTCGTCCATGTTTATCATTTATCCCTCATCATATTTTTTAACACATTTCCGTGTTATACTCTATTCTATTTCCGTATTTCATCGATTGAGTTAATTATTTCTCCCATAGTCAATGACTTCTTAATTTTCTTAGGCTTTCATTATATCTTCTTTGGTTATCATATCCCGTCCTTACTGATCCCAACGTTTCCCAAAGTTTTCATTACTCTATACTCTACTATATTCATGCAATGTTTTTCTTCTCACTCCATTTTGAACCGGGTTAAATCTTCACAAATCTACCTACTATGGCTCTTGACAGCCCCTTGTCATTTTATATTTGATTTCCTTTTAATTTAAGTAGCATCAGAATTTTCCCCGGAAATATCTGTAGCTTAAGGTTCTCTGCCTTAATCTCCCGAATTCTCCCGAATCACCTAGCTTTTTCTCCCGTTATTTTTTCGTGTTCGTGTGATGATATTTAATCCAGATGTTGGGTATTGTCAAACCTTTCCTCTTGACGAACTCAAAATTCCTCATTTCAATAATTTTTAATTCCTGTGATACACTCTCCCCTTCCTCTCTTCCTCTCTCTCTCTCTCTCATCCTTCCTCTCGCGTACCACTGCGTTCTATTTCGACGTTTCTACTAGAAGTTTCATTCCTGGCGCGTTCCTGGTTATTTATTCTGCGTAGTCGGACAAACTGCCATTTTCAACCGTACGGCTAGTTTTGTCTTGTCTGTTTTTATCTGGGCAAATATAATTCTGCCATTTATTTACCTGATTGAAGAAAATCGTCAATGGTTTTCCGTTCAGCACTATATCTCTATCATAAACCATCCCGTTTTCTTATGAGCCTTCTTTTCCACTATATTCAGCACAATTGTGCCGGAATACGTGTAATGGCGTGGACCTTGTTGCCCCAGGTACGTCAACCCAATTGTCAACGCCATATTTTCCTAACCCGTGGCCGCTTTAGGAATTTTCCCTTAGAGGAGAAAAATTGTTATCTTTATGAAAATAATCAGCCCAAATTTCTTCGTAATAGAATTGCATATACTACCTTGATCAAAAATTTCCCGGAATTTATTCAGAAAATTAAAAATACAAGTTTATTCATCTAAATCTATATTGTCCCCTTCAAAGTAATCCCCATCGACTGCAACACACTTATGTCAGCGCTTGATCCAATCCTCGAAACATTTTTTATATTCGGTTTTCGGTATGTCCATCAGTGCTTCCTGCGATTTTTCCATTACTTCCTCTCGGCTGCTAAAACGCGTTCCCCGTAATGGTTTTTTAACTCGATTGAACAGAAAGAAGTCACAGGGAGCCAAATCAGGTGAATTCGGTGGCTGTTGGATGGTATTTGTTGCATTTTTCGTCAAAAAATTACGAATAATGATAGCACTGTGCGACGGTGCGTTATCATGGTGCAAAATCCACGAGTTTTCTGCCCACATTTCTGGTCTCTTTCGGCGAATTGCTTCACGCAAACGTCTCATAACGCCCAAATAATACTCTTTGTTTACTGTCTGGCCTTCTGGCAAAAATTCATGATGCACTACACCGTTGTAATCCATGAAAACCGTCAGCATTGCCTTCTTTTTTGACTGAAAACGACGTGGTTTTTTTGGTCTCGGCTCATTTGGTGAACGCCATTCCCTTGCCTGATGTCTGGATTGCGTGTCGTACTCATAAACCCACGTCTCGTCTCCAGTAATGATCCTTTTGATGAATGTGGGCCTCGCAAATCATGTCTTTTGCGACGTCAACACGGTCTCTTTTTTGCATGAAATTGAGGTCTTTTGCTGCTACACGACGGAAACCCAAATCATTAACCACAATGTCTTGGGCGGATCCATAGGCAATGTTCAAGTCCTCCGCTATTTCTCTGATGGTTAATTTGCGGTTTTTGACCAACATTTCTTTTACTTTATCAATTTTTTCACCGACTTTCGATGTCGATGGTCTGCCACTGCGTTCATCATCTTCGATTGACTCACGACCACTTCTGAACCGCTCGTGCCACTGGTAAACGACCGTTTTTTTTTAGAGAATCGTTGCCGAAACACTATTCCAACATTTCCAACGTCCGTGCGCCACTAAATCCGTTTTTTACGCAAAATTTAATACAAGTTCGTTGTTGCAAATTTAAATCCATTTCTGCAATTGTAAAAAATCGCCAACACACACAGAGATAGATGTACTCTTGGCTACGTAACTTTTGCAAATGTCAAGTTATGACACTAAGATTTAAAGGGAATATCAACAACAGATGTACCAATTTAACAAAAAAAACAGAACTCAAATCGGAACGATGGGAGCGCCACACGGTGGTTATTCCGGGAACTTTTTGATCAAGGTAGTATTTTTAAAATACTTCCATTCTATCCAGTTTTTCCCTAAACTCTTAAGTAAATCTATAGATTATTATTTTATCCCCCGGTCTATTTTTAAATGCCGTGATTTAGTCCTTTTTATGTCTCATCATCTGTAGGCTCTGTGCATGCGCTATTCTTCTTTTCATCAATTATTCTTTCAAAATCTAAATTGTCCGCTATAGTGGATCGAGTCCCATATTTTTTTCATTTCCCTTTTCCGTGTGCCATGGCATTTTTAACTTTATACCATCACTGAAGTTTCAGCCCCATTGGTATTAGGCGCCACAGTTCTCACCTGAATGAATAACGAACGCTGACTGAACCAAATTTTTTTCTGGTAACTACTTACATTAGTTAGTCAAATCAATCATTAATGAAGAAGCAATGAACGTGATGGTATCACGCTTGCGTATTTTCCATATGGTCAGTCTCTTTATTAGGAAGCCTCCCATAGTCTTCATTGGAGTGGATTTCTTGTGCCAAGCGTTGATCCTTAGGTAATATCGTATACCAGTGTTGTTCTCTTTTTTGGAAAGTCTTTGTGTCTTTAGCATAAGTTTGTCTCCTAGATCAATTTGCGACATATTCTCCGAATATTGGAAATTTACATGAATTATAGAAAAAACTAGTATGGACATGGGCAGCCATTGCACCTTTAAGTGAAAAAAAATTACCTATTCAAAGTTACCATTGGCTTTGCATGTCCTGTTCTGCTCAACAAAAATATTTAATACGGATTTTTCACGCCTCGGACGCTTTCTGGAAGGCGGCACCCGGAATGCTGCTAAACTCCCCTCGTCACGGCCTGTCATGACGCTTCCACCGAGCGGTGGTGACGTCCTTTCAGAACATATTTGACACGGGAAAGAGAAAGAAGTAAGGTCGGGAGCATCTAAATAAATTGGATCCTCACTCACATGGTCGAGAAGCTCTTGGCAGACTCGCGTGCGAGTTTCCTGTTGTTCGTCCGAGAGCACTCGCGGAATCAACTTCGAACACATCTTTCTCATGCCCATATTTTAGCTCACAAGTCGATCCACATCACATTTAGGGACGTCAAGTTCATGATAAACCATGTAAACACTAAATTTGCGACCCCTGTCCAACAAAGCCTAAGCTCTGGAAACATTTCTGTCAAATTTTGAAATCGAAAAGGCGTCCTGAACGTTCGACATCTTAAAAATTTCTCTACCCTCCCGAAACAACTTGTACCACCCAAAAACTCCCGATCTACCCATGGCGTTATCACCATAACCTGCCGTGTGCCTAACATGAGTCCCTTACCCAGTTTTGACAAATTCTACGCGAAATTTGATGGCGTAGCACTGTTCTAATGACCAGTTCATGACGGGAGTGTTACGAAGCCACTTTATAGAGAGGTTTCGAAAATGAACGATCCGTAAAGCCTGGAAGCCCACTGCTACCAGCCTCCAGCCTTTCTTGAGACTGCCATTCCTCGAACCCAGCCAGAGGAAAGGCCGTTCGTCTATCTGGGAAAAAATGAGTCATACTACTTTGGAACTGAACTTGTAGAACGTTTAAGCGACATGTATAACAAGGAGTTGGAACAAAATCAACCGGTACACCCTTTAAGAAAGCATTGCCACTCGTATTTTGTATTCAGTATAATAATTATATAATTAAAGGAGATTAGATTATGTGACCTATCTTCCTAGTATAGCAAGCTTCATAATAAACTATATTTTAATAAAAATGTGATAGTGCACTGGACTCAGTATAAAGGATAAACATATTTTGTTTATATGGGCACAAAACAGGAATTCACAATTTTATATGTAGTAGGTACCTAAATATGATGATACTATCTCTACCGCTTAAAGAGCGCATTTGAGGAAGACAGCCTAATGGTGGCAATCAAGGACTAGGAAGGAAACTGTAATGTTATTTAAGATTGGCTCGGTAAAATAGCGATGCGTACCATTATGCAACATTTGTAGCAACCGTTTATGTCAATATATATGTAAAAGAAGCTTAAGAAATAAGTTTATGATTTGATTTCTTTTCCATATGTTAACCCACAGGTAAGATGAATGAAAATGATGCCTTATGAAGTAAGAACATGATTGTCTTCTTCGGTTTTTGGCAATAAGGATGCACTCATGTGATGTATCAAATACCAGAAGGCATGAAATTTCATTGTCTGAGGCATAATTATAACAGCCGATATTGTGAAATGGCCAATCATGAAATGACACATAAACTCCTTGATTTAAAGTGGTGTCCATTTGAAGCAACACTACTTTAGTAAAACTATTTCTGTTACCTATAGTTAAAATTTGCTCACTTGAAAAGGACCAATATCATTGCCCACGTTCATTGAAAATTTCTGTAAAAGTATTATGACTTACATCTCTGAGTTTCGGAGCTGAAATTTGAAGATGGTTTAGCAGTAACCATGTTGTGAATTCTCACAAAACATGCTTGATTTTACTGCCACGATCCGATTATGTATGCGATTAATTGGCGAGCACAAATCCGAGATTTACTATCAAGCCATTTCAGTGTTTTGTTTTTCAACCGCGTTGAATCCACGTGGATACCTCAGCAACTGGATCAGTTTAAGCCCCATTAGTCGTATAGTTAGAGAGCTAAGCAGTTGGAATCGCTAAATTCCATAAAAGTGCAATCGATATTTCATTTTATTATTTCAACGCTGCATCCTTTCGCCTAGAGCCTTTCCGTCCACAGGTTATTCCAAGCCCTAAAGCTTCCTATGCCACTATCTGCAGCGTGGAAGTGGGATTGCACTTTGCGTGAATTCACACATTTGACACCACCCGCGCCACACATGGGGAAGTGGATGATATCGGAGGCCACGCGGTGAGCGGCCGCCATTCCCGCTTCCCCGCCAATCCATGCTCAGAAAGTCGCGAAGGCAAAGGGAATGAAGAGGAAAAGAACGCTCGGGATCCCGGTGGGAAAGGGCGGGACGGGCGACGGACACTCTTTGTGTGTGTGTGGGGGGGGGTAAGCGGGTCTTTTGTGTTGCGAACTAGGTGGGGGTTTTAAAGTACGATCACCATGAGTGTGCAGCTGAGCTTAACACGCCACGGCGATGTACACGGCTTCAATTTATCGGTGCTTAAACCTCGACCACAGAGGTTAGCGGGGGTTGGGTGGAGTGATACGTGTTGGTCAGGGTGTGGAGGGGGCGTTGTTGGGGGTTCGGGGCGGGTGTCGGAACCATGGCGGTGGTCGATGTGACGTCCACGGCCGCAGACCAGTTTAGGGCGACCCGCCGTCGGCGCGGCGGAGTTATGCTGTTAGCATTATCACTTTCGCGGGATGGCGGACCTGGATGGGGGAGGGGGCGTGGGACGCAAGTGGTGTCGAGGGGGTGAAGGCTGTGGGGGTGAGGCATGAGGGGAGCTGGACCACGTGATGAGACAATATGCGGGAAGGTTATCCAATTATACAGGCAGATAATTACTGCGTTGGCCTCGTCCGAGATTGCAAGGCGGCGGTTCTCTGGCCAACTTTCTTGTTCGGAAAGTGTCCGCCACAAACGGCGGAGCCCCATCACGTTGGTCTATCCCAACTCTAATTTTTTTCCCATTTCCAAGATCCCCTCGCTGTTTTTCGTTAGACCTTTTGAGATCAGACTTTTCCTATTTCGTCCGGAGATGTCGTTTACGAGATTTTTCAAAGCCTTGAGCTATGGGGCCAGTCGTTTTCTTAGATTTTTTTATTTCACGAGCTTATGGTCTTGTGGTGGTGGGCGTGGACTCAATTCCGGTCGGTCACAGGTAGCAAAATTGGAGACGATGGGTATAAAAGGAATTCCTGAATAGGGGATCGTTTTCTAACTCCTCTTTCCTTTTCATGAGGAAAAAATAAATTATGAAGAGAGTTATGAATTCAGATAACTGTTTCCTCTAGCTTCGGAAATAAATGTAATGAATATTTTAATTTTTGAGAGTAGGTGTCATGCTATTTAATTATAATGTCACCATAAAGTTTAGGGAAAATGGCCACATTTCAGTGGCTACTTGCTCTAAAATATATATATCATTGCTATTAACCATTGCCTCATAAAGACGGAACAAATTTCACGAGTCGTCTCCCAATCAGCAACACCCACTGCATTTAGCAAAAACATTCTAGTGTGCTATAAGTTAGATTTCAAAATGCACGTACAAAGAATGGACTGTTCCTCTGCCTTAAGACAGAATACGTCTCATGTGATATCCACCCCAATACTTGCTTACTAGAATTAACACTTATTATTTCAGAACATGTCCCTTTTTTATAGATTCCGGATGACGTGCATGCTGATGAATATTGCATTGCTCAATTCGATTAACCGAGATAAAATAATAAATCTGCCAACAACCCTGACGCTACGATTTAACGATGCAGGTTAGCCCACCGATTAAAACGTACATTTGTTAGAGACCCTCCGGATTAAAATTAATCAAATTATTTTTGCAGGAAAAAATTTACACTTGGTTCTTGTTGTGTTTTAAGTTTAAGTATTAATGGGGAAGACTACTGAAAACGGAGGCCATTTACGTCTTTTGGGATAAATGGGAAATTTGGTCCTGGTAGGAAGGTAAGGGAATGGAGGAGGGGTGGAGAGAAACCATGCGCTCGCATTAGCCTGCTCCTAATGATTAGCGCTCAGGGGGTCACAGAATTTTGTCCCATCCGACAGATGACGTACTTGACTAAAATTTCTCTATTCGTAGCACATCATTGAAAGGTCAGGATTTCACTGAAAAATACAGCAACTTGTGGGTTGAAACCCGGGCCATCAGGATGGGAAGGTAAAATAAGAATTAGCCACCGCAACATCCCGAACACCGTTTTTTATGCATATACATCTACATCTACATCTATATAATACCCCGCAAGCCGCCGTAAGGGCGTGTGGCGGGGGGTGTTAGGTCACCAACCGTAAAAAGGAACACAACCTCCAACAACAAATCCTGTATAATCAGGATAGTAAGCAAAAGTAGCTAGTACGTAAAGGTATTTCATCGATGTTTATGTTTCATCACGAAGCAATTGCAATACATCAAAAAACCCTAAAAGTAATTATATAATCTATGGCGCATTTGCATTTATTTGATGTCTCTGATTCAGTTAAAAAATATCCTCATATTTTACTTAAAAATGCAAAATGATATAAAATTAACCTCGAATATTTCACCTCAGAATGGTGAAAATTTAATCCAGCAGAGTTCAATACATGCCAATATGCTAAAGAAAATGTGAGCACAAAAATCAGAAACGTGTTTTATATAATTGATGAACAATTCATAACGTCATCAATGGACCGGATGTGGCTGTGTTTTTCTCTTCAGAAAATATTTGGTGATAAAGAATGCAGGAATCACCATGACAACGTCCGAAGCGGAAAGTGCGGTTTAAAAAGAAATAATTTGGAAAGCTATCGCGTCCATTCTCAACGACCGATTCACCGTTGATAATCACTGGTACGCGCTGTCCGTATATCACTTTTAAAGTGATATAACCACACGTGCTTTAATGAAATGAGCGCACGTGAGGCGAATGGACACACCTGGATTAACATTTTCTCCCTCGGAAGTCCGACGAGCTAAAAATTGTGTGCGTATTTTGATGAGTGAAAGGAGTATTCCATGCGGTGGACGATTATTCTCCACTAAAAAAAAAGACCCCCTTCCGGTCTCGCACTCGCTTTCCTTTCGCCATAATTCACAAAACGCTGAGTCAAATAAACAAATCCTTTGAATCCACAATTACTGCCATACGAATTTCCCTATTCCGCAAAAGTCGACGTCCCTCGCTCGCAATTGATCCAGAGAACAATTTTCTGGAAGGATGGCCCATAACGATTGCAGTATATCCACGCGTCCAGATATTCCCGGCCCGAGTCAAATATCGGAACGGTTTCAAAAACTAGTTTGGCGTTACGAGTTCGGTGAGACATGGTCGTTTAATGAATGCGTCGTTGGCCACGGATTTATTGCAGTCCATGCGGAATGAAAGAGAACGTGGCGAGAAGTTACTGCAACGGGAAAACACGACGGGAAATAACACAGTTGCATTCAGTTTAAAATGCAAATAAATGGTCCACTTCCTACGAAAGAGATTACTCCCATTACAGCCACTTGATTTGTATGGAATGATACGTCAATGAGAGTGATATGAGGTAATCATTTACGATCCCGTTATCAATTGAATGCCCCTGGAACTCAAATTTTATTATTCAATGCTTCAAATTTACTGAGAGGGATTATACTGCTTACTTTTAAAAATATGTTTGCCGTAACATTCCTAAAAATGGCAGTAATTTTAATTTTAATACTAGGTGGGAACGACATAACTTTTTTAATTTTGAAGAAACATATCAGCTTAAAAAAATGGATTTTTGCCGCTGGCAAATTTGAAATTAGCTCTTTTTGATACCACTCCACTGCTATTTTTAGTATTAATAGTCAAAAGAGTACTTTCAAAATTCAAGAGTGAACAAAATCTTTCTTTTTAAGATATGATATTAAAAAATCTCCTTTATTTACAAAAATATATGATATTTTCTTGCACCAGTTCGCCCATTTTTCTTCAACAAATGCTCTGTGAATACCCGGTAAATTCGGGACTTAAATATTATCCATATACTTGTATTTAGCTTAAACCCATGGAAAGCAGGTACCTTCCGACACGACTTGGAAATTAAATAAGATATGCCATTAACTGACGTAGAACATAGTTTTCCCCATGATGTTCCTGATCCGCCCTAGAAAGTAGCATTTAAACTGTAAGGGACATTTTTGTTGCCATTGTATGAATTTTCAGTTTTCTTGTTGATAGAAAATATTGAACTAAGTATATGATGCGCTTTTGAAAAAAGAAAAGAGTGAACTGACTCATCTCGGGAGAGAAAAATCGAACACTTAAAAACTTCAGATTAAATAAAGAATGAAATCACTTTAGAACGTAGAGTGATTTCACCCAGCCAATGCCTACTTATTTAACCCTTATAATAACCTTGGTACGATTATATTGACTTTCTTCTTATTGGGCTCGACAAAATAACCATTTAAAGGGAATTCTGATGTTCAAGCCATATCTACTACCCAAACTCTAGTGACTCAGTTTGAGTTTATCCACACTTATAGTCCTGCTGCGATTTTAATTTACATGGCTGCAGCTGTTTCGTTCAATGAATAAAATAAGATATGTTAAACTAAATATTTCACATGGGCCTACCCGTCCAACAAATAAAAATAATTCATAATTATTTATTTCATTTCCACGTATCCCTTTATGGCTTAAAAAACATCAGGTGTGTAAATTTCTCATTAATGCCATTTTCACCGAAATGCATCCACAGTGAGCATGTTCATCTTTTATTTAGCCGATATAACGTGGATTTATGTAAAGTAACGCTTTCGTTCACACACCCAATCCTGCAATTCTGATAATGAGGAAATGCTATGAACATTCTAGTCTTCAGGTCCGAGGTCGCGATTCAAAAGTGTGTCAAACTCTCAATAGTGTTATTCCTAAGAATAAAAATTAACGTGGCCTGCGCATTATGTTCTTAAAGTAGTATTTTCTGTTTATTCCCAGAAATATTTACGCATTTTAATAATTGACGGCACTATTTAATTCCTCAGGTTAAGTAAAATGTCTCTTTGGGTCGCCGCCAGTCGAGAGAAAGGAATATTATCGAAATTATTTCCCATTTATATATATATATATATATATATATATATATATAATTATCATTATTATTATTATCAGGTAAACTACCGGTTAAGGCAGGTTTTTGGATGGACATAATTACTAATTAAATAATTTGTGACCCCTAGTAAAAAAAAACATCCTACTCTACATCAGGTTCCTCTTCATCTCTGAGTACTTTCTTCCTCTTTTCATCCCGTCCAACATCCCTCTCCTGTTCCTTCCCTTTCCTTGTTTGCCTAACATTCTTCCCTCAATTACAGTCCTCAACATCCCACTGCCGGTCAATACCCCCTTCATCCACTTTTCCTGCCTCCATAGGATTTCTCCCATAAAGCCCCTCTCTTCGCCCACCATACCAAGTACTTCCTCATTTGTTTTCTTCTCTGTCTACTTCACCTTCTCCATTCTTCTCCGCACCCATATTTCAAAAGCCTCCCATGTACATTTTTCCTACTGCTTCAATGGCCACGTTTCCGCGCCGTACATAGAAACGCTCCATATCAAAGTTTTTACGAGTCTTTTCGTAACATCCTTACTCAACGTCCCTGTCATCAACTCCCCCTCCTTGTGAAAGACTCTTTGCCAAGCGCAATTATTCTCCTTACGTCCCTACTACTTTGACCAAAACACTACCGAGATACGTAAACTGTTCTACCTGCTCTGGTTTTTGCCCTCCTATTTTAATGTTTAGCTTAGCCTTTTTCTTTCTAGAAAATCGCATAACCTTTGTTTTATTAATATTGATTCTCATCCCATACCTGTTGCACTGAATTTCCAATTCACTCAGCAATACTTGCAACTCCTTGGCTGACTGACAAACCAAAGCTTGGTCATCAGGGAACCTAACTGATTTTACGAATTGCGTGTGTGTGTGTATGTATTATGACGACGTTTTTCGTTTAAATAAGCAGCTAAACTATAATCTCGAATTAAAACAAGAAACCTAAACTAAAGCTTGGTCATCCGCGAACCTAACTGATTTTATGAACTTCCCGCCCACTCTCATTCCTACCTCCAGTTCTTCCCATGCCTCTATAATATTTCCTCTGCATACAGGTTAAACAGCAACGGTGATATGGGAAACTCTGCCTAATACCTCTTCCTAACACTGCCCATCCGGAGTCCCCTTTCCCCACCCGCACCTGTGCAGTCTGAGACATGGAACCTAATGTCATGGACATTTAGGAAAATGTCATGGAGATTTTCCTAAACATTTCAATAGTTCCACGGGAATGTTATCCACCCCCACGGCCTTATTTAGCTTCATCTCCCTTAATGCCCTTTCTAAACCCTCGTCTAGTATTCCTGGACCTAAGCTATCTTCCTTTACGTCATATTCTTTTTCAATGTCTAACTTTGTTGGTCGAAGTTCTTTATTATACAATTCTTCTATATACTCCTTCCATCTCTCTTGGATCTTTCCTGTGTCAACTATTACCTTGCCCGACTTATCTCAAACTGTTAACATAGATCTCCCTTTCTTACTTCACGATAAAGATTTAACTTTGCTGTGCGGCGCACCGATTTCACCCTTCCTCTGCAGACGTTCCATATCCTCGCACTGCGTCTTCCACCATGCTTCTTTTGCTTTATCTTTGTAAATTGCTGTATCTTTTGAATTTATCACACTATTCCTAAACCTGTGTCTAACCAGGATATAATCTAGCTGATTCCTTTCTGAGTCACCTGGCATTTTCCATGTATATCTGCGTGTTTTGTGGTGTCTAAACCAAGTGTTGGTGATTACTAACCCCTGTCTCCTGCAGAACTCAACTACTTTCTCCCCACGGTCATTCCTCGTGCCTAAACCGTAGTCTTCGACCTCATCACCATCTCTTCCTTCGCTTACCGTCGCATTCTAATCCCCCATCACTATCAAAAGTTCCCCTGAAGGAACACACGCGATTATGCGTGAAATCACAATATAATATGTCCTCTGCAGATTACACACTGCACCACGAATATTATAGCTTGAAGAAGCTGTACCGTATTATGATAAAGAAGTCAAAGAAAGAATATAATGATAAACTAATATTAAATGCAACCAATAACTCAAAAATGGTATGGCATATTATTAAACAAAATTCTAGATCTAATGTAGTGGAGTTACCAGACCAATTAAGGAATGATAAAAATAAACCAGCGGATCCAATAAAACTGGCAAACGAATTCAATAGTTCCTTTTTAAAGCTACCCATGGTTAATGTACAAGATCCTCCTCATGATATCAATGTCTCCTTTGCTACGTCTTACAAGTCTATTTTTCTTAAACCATGCAGCATTTCAGAGCTTTGCTCATACCTTACCAAGGTAGGAAAGAAAGCCTCAACTGATATAAATGGTATATCAGGAAAAATAATTCATAATTTTATAGATGAAATTTTAAGTCCCTTACTTTTACTTGTAAATCAGAGAAGGCACATATCCTGATGCCATCAAAGTATCCAAGATAATACCAATTTATAAAAACAAAGGGGAAAAAAATGATGTGGGAAATTATCGGCCCATATCTATTATCCCCCAGCTAGGAAAAATATTTGAGTATGTGTTTAATAAAAGGCTAATAGAATTCCTTGAAGATAATAACCTGCTATCCCCAAAACAATTTTGATTCAGAAAAGGGAAGTCAACAGAGCAGGCAATTTTCAATGCAGTTGACACCATCATACAACAAATTATGTCCAAGCAGAAAGTAATGGGTGTATTTTTTGACTTTTCCAGAGCAATTGATATGGTTGAGCATGATAAACTCTTGTTCAAATGTGACCAAATGGGTATTAGAGACAAAGCACAGCAATGATTGGGAACATACCTCAAAAATCGGCAACAAAAGGTAGCTGTCCAGAAGAATGGGAATACCTTCCTCTCCTCACCATTAGGTGTTGAAAAAGGTGTTCCTCAAGGGTCAGTGTTGGGTCCAACTTTATTTCTCATTTATGTTAATGACCTACCCAAAAAATTACGTCTAAATTCTCTCGGTAACTGTGTCTTATCACGCGTTTCCTCGAATGAGATTTCCTCATCGGGTTTCCGAAACCTTTCCCAGTATCTCCAAAGCATTATACTTAGCCACTAACTTTCTGTCTGAGGATGTGTTCTGAAAAAGACTTTTTCCAGCACTGCTCCGCATTATATTTTTCTTATTTTACTATTTTATATTTTATTATATTCCGGTTTGTGGCACGAAACGAGTAGTTACTTTAGATATGATCACATAACACGTGTGCTGTACTTCACGCACTAATAAACTAACTTCATTCTCAAGATATGTTAAGCCATTAGTGTTGGCCTCCTTCCTGCTTTATGTACTCCTCCACTACACCGCTGTGAAGTTCAAATCTGATTCGTCAATAAATGAATCATCACTTTCACCTTTCCCCAATTGGATGCAACTAATCTTCAATAAAATTAATTTAATGACAATTTGATTGCTTAAGGACATTGCCATTGATTACCTCAAATTTATCAGCCGCCATTTGTCTATCATACAATGTCTTTGTCTATAATACCGGCCGATGCTATTCAATTGAGTGCTACGCTTACTTGCTTACGCATAGGTCGAGGGTAGGATTGGCCATTGGATGCCCTTGGCTATGGATGTTGCGTCAACTCTAGTAGTTGGGTCTCTGGGAAGTCTGATGACAGGTAAATTATATGCCTTGCTGTCATAAGGTTTCTTAGGTTTCCTGGGCATGTTGTGATCCCAATGTGCAAAATTAACTCCAGAGGAGTTCTGAGTGCAAAGTTATTCATGTTTAGAATACAATTTGTGAAATGTTTCTACCATCATGCACACCGTTCCCCATATTACAATATGATCTTACAGGACATAACAATAATTAATGTAGATGAGACCAGCATATTACTTTTTTACCACCGGACTTCTTAACTGAAAATGTTAGAATAACGATGCCGAGTATTCTGTAATACTTACAAACGTTTACTTAATAGCGGTGGAGCCATTTTCATCTATTAACAAGATAAACAAAAATTCTGTGCATGCTCCTAAGTGCGTTTTATATGATAAAAATACTAAAGCTAATATTTTCAATATTTATTACCTATAGAAACGTCCCTATGATATCTGGAACTAATATTTAGGTCATGTCTGGAGAAGAGGGTGATAAACAGTTTTGCATTAACTTCCAATTCCCTGTAATTTTTAAATGTGATCCCTCGAATATTAAGTGGTGTAAGACTTTATGTAATATTTCTCACTATAAAATTCGCCACCCTAACTGTATTCGTGGACTCGAACAAATTTTAAGATATTTTCCAAAAGCACTTTCAATTTCTCACCGAATGTCGAGTTGAGTTGAATGTTTTTCTATCGTATCCATTACGAATATTATTATAATTTTTCGGGGAAATATGCTAAGAGAAAATGTTGGGAGAGATCCTTTCTTTTTCCAAAATACAATCGTTTCTACACACTGTAAGAGGAAACTATAAAGATATCGGTTTGCACGAGCTCATCTTTGGCGTCATCGGTTACTAAATTAGATTAAAAAAAGACAGTGAATGGATTGGCGTCGTGCAAGAATTTCCCATGATAGATACATTTTTAAAATTGAAAATTTGTGGAAAAGATCCTAGTCAAATTATTTCATCAGGCTCTATCATTTAGCTTTTATAAAATAGAGTAATAATTACAAGGAAAACATGCCTGAAATCGCCATTACCATGCAAGTTAAAAATACAATTTATAGTTCAAATATAAAATGCTTGGATTTCAATGCCGTCATGGTGTTTCATGAAATCTGAAAAAATATGAATCCTTTGAGGGAAATGGTTTTTGGAACTGAACCATTTGCAGTTGACTCAATCATGGGAATTTAAAGCGAGGTATATCCTTGTTAAAGTTGAATCGTGAAAGAAAAATATGTCCATACATTGGTAAAGGCCAAGTAGAGATATTTTTACTGTTGCACTGATTTCAGACATGCATGACGCATTCAATTAGAGGGTAATTGGAATTCGGGAAAAACAAGAATTTGTTTAGAAAGAAGGTGGATTTCCTGACTTTAGTGACCTAACTTTCGGAGAGCAAACATCTAATGCCATGGGAGCAATGAAAGGCCTAAGTTTTCATCCGTAGAACGTATGGTTGACTTGAGTATTAATTTACTCATACCGTAAAACTTTAAAATAATCTACGTTCATAGCTTAGTGTCTTTTCGAACCTTATTTACGCAAAGCCGTTTTTACACGTTTTTTCCTTAACTCTAGGGCTAAAGAATAGGAAATTTAAACAAATGAACTTTCACTACATCTCGCTTGACACTGGTGAATTTATTAGTCATGCTGTATTTACATCGTTTACTAGATTGCACTCTGGGGTAAAAATATTAATTGATGCATCAAAAACTAAAATTAGTAGGACCTCACAATTACGTTATGCTTCGCTAAGAAATTACTAGGATATCGGCTATTATATGTGGTTAATATGTTTATCCATGGTTATATATATGGTTGTCCATGGTTAATATGGTCCTAAATTTAATAAAATTTTTATCATCATTTTTTACATTGTTTCTTATATTAGTCCTGTGTTTGGCATTTAATAATTTCCATGAATTATTCCAAACCTTAACATAGCCATTTATTAATTTCATCTTTATATGTACATAGTTACCCGGTCTAACCCTATAGTAACTATCGATTCATTGACCAGCGCAATGAAATGTTTTTTAAGACAAAGAGGAAAATATGTGATTGATGAATAAATTCATTAGGCTTTCAAGAAGGCTTTTAATGATTCACGCATCATATTCGACGAATTTTATGGCGAAACGAATTAACACGGAATAACTTCGAAATGAAAATTGAATTATGAAAATGATAAATGTTATTAGCAAAACTCACTCTGTTCTATTCGCTATTTCAAATCAAATTGAGATACCTTGGATGTGAACATTAATTTCGGATTAGAGGAAGAGGGTCTGTTAATTCTACAGTGGATTAGTCCGAATAAAACCGACCTCCAAAGTATCATGAAATCATACGCAGAAAACCTCAATATCTGCACGTGTCATGACAGGCTTGATAACCAATAAAGCTGTTTGAAGAGAACGGCTATACTGAATGAGTGACGCATTTGGTGTGACGAAATCCATATTCAGGAGTAGAATGAGATCTAACTTCAAAACATCAAACGATGAAATAATATTTTTTAATATTCTGTTTATTTCCCGCTTTCGTGGCTAATTTATTGGCTGCAAATGCGGCTGCAATGTACATGATGCTAACCATAGTATTTTCCAAAGAAAGATGATGATATCCTTTCGAAAGTTGAAATTTACACGACAGCAATACGTAACTTCTCTGTTTAAATGTATATAATTCTCTTTAAACGACAGCAATAGGCTACTACTTTTCCTTATTTCAATTTATGTAATTCTCTCTCTGCGTTTCATACACGTATTCAGTATATGTCGAAATAATTTGAATTATTTAAATAATTTCCACTATCTGGGGTTAAAAATAATCCTTTTTAAACTTTAACTGTTTCACTGTATAAATATACTCATATTAACTAAGCGTCAAAAATAAAATGAAAGTGTACTTCTGTATGTATTAGTATTCTATATACTTATGTAGTGATATAATGCCTGAAAAAATACAAACAGTGATTTCTAGGGACAAGTGCCATATTGCTGCAACACCGGTGTTTTGACGGGGACAAGTACAAGTAAAGAGCGATATGAATAAATAGCCTGTCAAATTATTTGATTTGAAGTGTAGCACAGATTTTTTATTTGTCCTTTACCCCAAGACATATCACAGCAAGTTGCTTTGCCTTCATCTCACAGCAGCGAAAGGTCGGAGCAATTCCTGACGCGGGATCAATGAATTAGCTAACCGGATGCGTTTGTTCTTTGCTCGCAATTTTCCCCCTCGCTGGTTGCACTCAGTGGCACAAATTCGCTCTCTCCGACATGATGCATCAAATTATTCAGCAATGACTCCCCTGCGTGACCCCACCCACCCGCCGCCCTCGCGAAACCCCCTCCGCTCCCCTTCCCAAGTCCCAAAATGCTTTCCCACCCCTGCAGAGCCACGCCACCATGTCGCGAGATGGGATAAATGCATTAAAAGACCAGATGGTGCCAATTTTCTACGGGATAATTATTTGTCTGTCCGTCCACCAACTGCCGTGTTACGCCACCGTGTCCCGCGGCTTTTTTGGCACGGCCATGGTGTGGAAGGGCCCGTCGAGGCAATATGTGTGGATGTCGTTTACTAGGAAACCGAACGAGTTAGGGGTATCTCCACAGAATTAGAAGATAAATCATTGAGTCTTAGCGCAGACATTTAGGACACATCCTCACATTCTTTATATCAACAGGTTATTTAATATCAGGTGCTCTTGAAAAAGAGCACATGGATTTAACTATTTTACAAACTTTGAACATAAGCGATAATTATCGGGTTACTGCCTAAATGTTGCATTGAAATATTGATCATTATCAAATACATATTGAACTATTAATATCTTTATGTTTAATCGTGTATAGGTATTTTCTTTATTAAACAGCGAAGTCAAAGTTTGAGTAAGCTGACGAAAATAAATTTAAATCGGAATAATTCCAGGGTTAGATGAGATTAGCCAGAGTTGTTCAAAAAACTTAGCCATATTATTGGATTCATACAAAAATATAACCTTTATTTAATTTTCGATTCCCGGGCAAGGCACTCTGGGCACCTGCAGCTCCACCAAAGCTATGTGATTTTTCAGGTACCAGATCTTCCTGGGAAACCATAACCGGCACAGGGAAAGAAACTTGCCTCCCTACCCTGATGTGTGAATTTTACACGCCGTCGGGCTTAGTACTGGGTGAACTCTACCATCACCAACTAAACCGATCTTCGGGTTGATTACTGTGTTTATGGTTTATATATATATATATATATATATATATATATATATATATATATATATATATATATATATATATATATATATATATATATATATATATTATTATATTATATTATATATATATATATAATATTATATTATATTATATATATATATAATATTATATTATATTATATATATATATATATAATATAATATTATATATATATATATAATATTATATTATATTATATATATATATATATATATATATATATATATATATATATAAATATATATATATATTTGTTTATTTATTTATTGGAGCGCAGCTATGCACGGCGCGGAAACGTGGTCACTGAAGCAGGAGGATAGACGTAGACTGGAGGCTTTTGAAATGTGGTTAATGAGGAGAATGGAGAAGGTGCAATGAACAGAGAAGAAAACAAATGAGGAAGTACTTGGTATGGTGGGCGAAGAGAGGGGTTTGTTGGGTGAAATCTTATGGAGGCAGGAAAAGTGGCTGAAGGGGGTATTGACCGCCAGTGGGATGTTGTAGGGTTTGATAGAGGGGAGGATGTTAAGCAAACGAGGAAAGGGAAGGAACAGGATAGGGATATTGGACGGGAAAAAGGGAGGAGGAAAGTATTCAGAGGTGAAGAGGGACTTGATAAAGAGTAGGATGCTGGATTTTTGTTTTGTTAGGAGTCACAAAATATTTTATTTATTAGCTGTGACCATCCAAAAACCAGCCTTAACCGGTATATTACCTAATAATAATAATAATAAATATGTATGTATATATATAATGCATATACATGTATATGTACATGCATTACTTATATTTTTTCCGATGAAGATGAAGCTTAATTCCGTCGAAATGATCAAGAAATAACGTGCGAGTGATCTTTTTATGTGTTCTTTTATTGTTTGTTGCTGTCCAAGTTTGTTATATATATATATATATATATATATATATATATAAACATACTTTTTCTACATACATGTATATTTTCATACCTTATTACATAAATATATAATTTCAGTAGTTTCTCAAGATGACGTAAGTGCCGATATTATTTCTTCATTTGAATAGGTACCAATTACATTTGTAACGTCATTCAATATCTTAATTACTAATATGTCCGAGGAATATATCTTCTTAATTTATTAGTATGAAACCACGATTGAAATTAATTTTTGTCTCGCAGTTATCAAGTATTAGGTTTATTTTATAAAATTCTTTTCTTTTTTAAAAATTTCAGTAAAATTTGATTTTATAAGTCATAAATTCTGAAACAAAATTCATTGATGATTTCCTAGGAAAGTTTTCATCTCAAAATACATGAACATTTCCCAGAATCTCACGCAACCAGGGAAACATTACTAGCATTAAACGCAAAATCTTTAAAATATTAAGAGAGGCTTCACTTAGTTCGTGGTTTTTGACACTTAAGGCACAAGGTCGCTGTTCGTCAGTTGATGCAATTCACAGGGAAACCGTTGGATCGCCGGGTGAAATCCCTGGGGCCGTCTCTTATTCAACCTCCTAATGCGGAGCCTGATATGCCCTTTCACCGCCCGATGGCGCCCCTACCGCTGCTCGTTTTCCTGACGAACCCAGCGACCCGAGGGGACTGTCGCCGGGCTTATTTATGACGCGGTGATGGCCCTGGGCTATTTCACACCGCGGTCACCACCTACACTCGATTTAACCAATCAAAGTAGCATATCAAGTATGCTGGATGCGAGAATCAAACGAGTGGCTCTTGAGGCTAACCACTGAGAAGATTCTGCGAAATCCCGCGAGCCCTAAAGCGAACTCTTCTAAACGTGGCACCGGAGATCTTTTTCGAATAAAAAGGCACATGAAAATAATTCCCCCATATTGCTGACCATCAAAAAATTCACAATTTCCGGAGTCTGGTACTTCGTCGTAGAATGACTATGGGAACACACGCATTAAATAAGGCACAGACGGTTAGGTTAGGTTAGGCTACGCCTCTAAATACTGGATGCAATCCTTACCTTGAAGGCGTAAAGCGATGGCGAGATAACATTTATTCACTGTCATGTCTTGGTACATCTCCCTCTTATTCTCTCTCTCATTCTCTCTTGTTCTCTCCCTCTCATTCTCTCTCTCTCATTCTCTTTCTCTCATTCTCTCTTGTTCTCTCCCTCTCATTCTCTCTCTCATTATCTCTCTCTCTCTCATTCTCTTTCTCTCATTCTCCCTCTCATTCCCTCCCTCTCATTCCCTCCCTCTCATTCCCTCCCTCTCATTCCCTCCCTCTCATTCCCTCCCTCTCATTCCCTCCCTCTCATTCCCTCCCTCTCATTCCCTCCCTCTCATTCCCTCCCTCTCATTCCCTCCCTCTCATTCCCTCCCTCTCATTCCCTCCCTCTCATTTTCTCTCTTTCATTCTCTCTCTGACGTCAAAAGCATGCCTGCACTCGCTAATAGCAAGTTATGAACTACTTTTAGCGTTAAAAGACAAAGGAATACTCTCAGATAAAAATTTTGCTAATGATACATTGTAAGCTCTCTTCAATTCGGAAGTAGACCTTAACACCATAAATATCTTTGGGATTCATCTAAATATACAACTCTTAAGTTTATTCTGGTTACAAAAAATGGGACAGGTGTTCGAAAAGTCACGCCTGGCGACTGGTGTGTTTTTGTTTTGGAAAAATTATGTCATCTTATTCTTTAAATATGCCCAGCAATACTATAGGCCAAAGTTATCTCATGGCACATCATATCCGTAGCTTTTAAGTTGAGTATCATTATACGAACGCAGTGGAATTGGGTGATTTGGCGTCCGTGGGAATATATTTGATCTGCTAATTTTTTTTATTCGCTCTACATGCCTGCTAATTTTATTTTTTGATTCAATTCCTCCGTTTTTCTCACGTAAATACATGTACAAACAATATTATGATGAATCTCTGGCCTCAGGGTATTGTATTTATTTTATCAAAGCCACTCGTGTAACTACCCTTTTTCTCTTCAGGATAGAGATGGCATTGCCAGTAAAATAACTTACTAAATATTGAGCACACATACAAAGCAGGGTATTACTGTCACTTTAGTGCCACATGCAGTAATATTGTTTATTATTTTCAGTTCTAGAGGTGCCTCAGGCATTTAAAAAAAATTGAATCTACCGCCCATACATTATTCGTATCTATGTATAGAATTATTGTGGCATTGCATTGCAAGTTTTCAATTGCATGTCCGTTATAGCAGGTTCTGCCCATTAAGTAGTCTCCTTTAGGTCATTATGTTGTCTTACAGGATTATTTTTTTCTAAATACTATTTATATAAACACAAATTTTTGTGTAAGTTTGTTTGTCGGAGTGGGTGAGAAACTGAATTAAAGTGCATTATGTCCTAGTATCCGTTTAATATTTTCACTTCTTTTCTTAACCGCCAACTTAGCACTTGACCTTGATTGCTTCGAAATCGCCACTAGTAACACAGCTATATCAAGCACACCTTCTCATAGCATAAGTACCTGTAAACGAGACATTTCGGATTATAATTGAGGATTCTTGTTTTAACATGCTTTTTTCTTTGCTATTCTTCAGTAGTAAATCAACCTAATTAATATTTTCTGATGTACTTTTCGCATTAATACCTTGGTAATGGTTATAGTAAGGTAATGGATTTCAAAGACTATTGAAGAAAGTTTATTTAAATTATCTTAAATGTATTGCAAGCTCTGTGCTAAAAAATTTTACTTACTTCAAGATCAAATTTACTGATACAATATCTGATATCCTGATCTCCACTCGTAATGAAATTTGGAATTGGAGAGCATTTAAAGTGGACTACGCCGTTCGTTGGAGTGAACATTAAATTATGAACCCCTAGGAACCTATAATTACAGGATGTACCCTGGGTTTCTCCCTAACCTTAGCCCATTCAATACAACTATTTTAAAGTGTATAAATAATTTGCCTTGACCGGGAATCAAACCCTGATCCCTCGATGTCCGTCCGAGTGCTTTAGCCAGTTAACCTACCGAGACGTCCCGCAGGTCCTTGGAACTTTCCTTTTTCGTTGAATATCGTATCCCTATCAAATTACCGACCTACCCCAAACAATAACCCTATCTGTCGGTAGTTTCATCAAATAACTACCACCACTTTTCATAAACTGTCACTCATACAAAGAATAAACGTCGGTGAATTCGACGTTTTAAATTTGAAATAATGATGTGACAACAACATCACAAAATTAAAAGCGATAGCATGAAAACCTCTGGGAGAAAATTCAAGTAAGTCCAAGAGATACTTGCCCAAAATTACAAAATTTATATGAACTGTACCTAATGAAAATCACACTAAATATCTTTTTCCTGGTCTTCACCCTAAATTTTCAATCAGAAAATGAAAATTGACTACTACAAAGAGAATCCAAATATATTGCTTTCCTGCTACGGTGAGAAATGATTTTAATAATTTCCATGAAATAGATGATCATAATTTCAATGCGAATCATACAACATGAAATCTTGAAGAAAGCTAATAAAATGTGTTTCTTCCTTGACTGTGATTAATTAAATATTTGGCACATTTACTCAAAGTTTCCCTTTTGCTATATTTGAATACGTTAGCTTTAAAAGCCAGTTATCGGTCAATAAAATTAAAGAAAACCTGTTTCTTTTTAAATCAATTTATAATTAATTTTACCCTGGACATTCCTTAAATCCCACTAATGAGTTTGATTCTCCAGCTTTTTATTTGCATATGGCTCATCATTTGGTATTTTTTTCGGCCTTGATGTAGATTCTCTGAGGCATAATGAACTTTTTGTCAGGGAAAGAGAAAGTCAAAGAAGAAGAGAGGAAATCATTTGAATGAAAAAGGATAAAACAAACTGTACGAGGTTTCAATCGACGAATGTACATTCAAACTCGACCAGGAGAAACTTATCTTTATCTCTGTATTCAAACTAAGTCCAAGAAAATGCAAAAATTCAAAAATCATTTATTAAATAATTTTTTCTGATACAAATTCATTTCTTGAACCGGTTATCTAATGATCGGCGGGAAAAATTGGATTCAATTTCAGAAAAATATTTATTATAAATAATGGCAATTAAATTGTTTGTTTTTCTGTTTAATATTTATCCAGGGCTAATTTTGGATATCAATAAATTATCATCAAATACTTTTTCCCTTTGGTAAAAACTGCTGTAACAGATTTCTTCTGACTAAATCGGATAGTTGCTTAAAATTTACACGGTTTACCCATATTCCTTTCTGAGGAAATTCATTTGGAATAAGCTATGACTCAATACTACTGAGAGTCAATATATCTCAGGAGTTTTACCTTAATTTACAGCTTGAATGGAATAGCTTGTGCATAGAATTGTGGAATTAAACATATTTTTCAATAGATTTGACCTCTTTTCAGCCGACATTTTTGTATTACATTTTTGAAGGCGGAGGAAAGAAGGTGATTTTATTTTTTTGAATAATTCGGTACAATTTGATTTCCATATTATTTTCATCAAACCTAAATTAACTCACGTTTCTGCAAAATCATACCACTTGTAAGCATCGTATTCCTAAAGAATTGACATTAATGTTATCGTCAAAAAGTATAATGTTTTTTATGTTATCCTGGCCTTTTTTTCCTCGCATATTTTATTGCATACGTATTACATATTATGCATACACTCACGCTTATATTACGTATACATTACATATTATGTCCTCAAACTTAATTTGTCTATTGGTCGTAATAAATGCTTCAAAATATTTCAAAAAGGACATCAACCATTTGTGGCACCAACTTACCTCCACTTGCTATCATATGGGCTAAGGTCTCATATGGGCCTTTGATGCTTTTGAAGAAAAACGAGTATATATTATGCATTAGTTTTAACCTAGGATAAATTTTATATTTTATACGTGGAAACTGATACGGACCCTCCTTTACGTGCCTAACTTTATCGGCTGGCCAACTACGATGAAGACGTAGGGCACACGAAGCGACAGATTTTCCGTCATTTTAAAAGGTTAAATTAGAAGCCGAATCCAATACTTCGTAAAGGTCAATCAATATTGGTATCAGTTATAATCTTCGTTCACAGCCTCGCCGAAGCAGGATTCCATGCTGCCTCAAAATGAATGCCGAAGCAGGCGAAACAATGAATATCTTATTGACCGCGAAAATGAATTTAGAATAATTACTGAAATATAATATAATCTGTATTATCATAGCTAAAGATATCCGTTTCAAGGTATCCTGTAAATACATTTAAATGGTCGAAACCGTGTATGTTTACAGATGCATATTGCAAAAGCATTGGGATTTAAATGAATATAGAGTTTTTTTGCTTTTATTTTATCAACTGAATATAAAACAAACATAAGACTTTTTTAAAATTATAGAAAATATTGGTATTAAATGTACAAATTTCTTGCTAAACCGATTGTCAAGTTTTTGGCATTTTTTCTCCGAGAAGTTCTATTTATTTAAATCGGTATATTATTACTTTTATTTAGGGGATTCCACCGGTAATTAAAGATATTTGATAGTCTAGGGACTACGCAGGTACAATACCTAGTATCACGAAACAGGAGATTACTCTAACACTCTCCTCTTACTTGTAAGTTTATGATTTCTTTACCAATACTTCATAAGTAACGTGTCAATCCAATGATTGATTTTAGATCTCAAAGCTGATATTTCGGTCAACTGGATGACCATCATCGGGAGTGAGAATTTGACAACGGGGAAGGAAGCTGTAGCAAAGTACTGCCCGTGGTCAAGTGAATATGGTCAAGTGGGTGGAGGTAGCGAGGCCCGGGTTCTTGGGTTGTGGGGAGGGAAGGCACTAAGAGCGGAGAGGGAAGGGGAAGTGCGGGAGATGTGATTTCTATTGTATTGCTTTGCCCGTGCACTCAGGAACCAAATTAAATAAGGGAAATTTGATGATTCCTGGTTCGTAGATCATGATATTTTCCCGGTGCAAGTGCAATGCAGGGTGTGAGATGAGCAGCGCATGTGAATTAACTTAAGTTTCAACCTCTAAAAGGAGTAACTGAAACTTGTGCAAATATTTAAGAAAATTTAAGCAATGAATCATCTATCAGTCGGGAGCAGTTTCTTCGTTGATACAACCGCTTCCAGTCTGGACAAACGTTGAACGATGAAGAACGGAGAAGTGGATGAACTTAGGTGGCTTACGCACAGGCTTCCCACCGTAAAGGCTCGGGTTCGAATCCCGGAGGCGGCAGATTTTTTTCTGTGGTATACCGATCCCTACTTGAGGTGCTTTGTGGAGAGCACTTTGAGTGAGTACGACGTCCGTCGGATGGGACGTTAAACTACGGACCCCGTGACGCCTTTCGACAAGAGTAGGCTAATGCCGACGCCGAATTTCTCTCCGCCCTTACTTTCCCATCTATCCCTAATGGCGCCAATGACCTCAGATGTCGGTCGCCTTCCCTAAAACTACTACTTTAAATGGGGCAAAAACGCTTAGACATAAAACAGGAACTGCTCGATCGTTGAAACGGTGACCGAAACTTCTAAAAAACAAGCTTCAATGCCAACGAAACCTGGGATTAAGGCATGACATAAATACCAAAGCCCAGACTTTAGAGTAAAAGAGGCCCCAAAATCTAAAAAAAGCTCGGTGGAGCGATCGGACTTGGAGGTGATGTTGATTGTTTTCTTGGATTGGGAAGGGATTATTCATTACGAAAATGTCCCTAAAGGACAAAAAGTTAATGGGTAGCACTATATAGAGGTAATGAGATAGTTTAGTCTCGCCATGTTTTGGAAGAAATCAGAAATTGGTGATTTCGACAAGGTACCGGTGCACAAAGTACTTTTTTTTGTCAAAACAGTATAGCGGTGACCCCTCAGCCACTCTTCTCTCCAGATATTACCCCAGCAGACTTTTTTCTCTTTCATTAGTCGAAATCCACTTTGAAAGGACCCCGATTTAAAATAATTGAAGATATCCAGCAATAATGTACCGCAGACTTAAAGACTATCCAGAAAGAAGCGTTCCAGTCGGCATTCAAAAGCTGGCAAAACGCTGGGAGCGTTTTATATACAGCAGTTTTGCATGGTTGAATAGTGACTAATAAAGTGAAGTATTAATTAAAATATTCTAATCTTTTTTTAACATACCTTGTATGTGAACCACCTAGGTGGCTTCGAGTTTAAAGTTTTGAATGTTCCATATTGGAGATGAATCTTTGAGTGGAATTACCATCCACTTTACCATCCTCCATAATTTCCTTAACAGCCTGTTGGTACTCCTTCCTTTTTAACCCATTTAATGCTTCTACATTTTCTCACCCGCCGCCCCTGCCTTATCTTTTTGAAACGGACTCCCGGGAAGCTGTGCGAATTTATCACACTGTTCCTAAAACTGTTTCTAACCAGAATATAATCTAGCTGATACCTTTCTGAGTCACCTGGCATTTTCAATGTCTACCTGCGTCTCTTGTGGGGTCTAAACCAAGTATTGGTGATGACTAACCCCTGTCTCCTGCAAAACTCAACTGCTTTCTCCCCGTGATCATTCCTCGTGCCTAAACCGTGGTCCCCCACCTCATCACCATCTCTTCTTTGCCTACCGTCGCATTCCTATCCCCCATCACTATCAAATTTTTCCCTGTAGGAACACACGCGATTATGTCCTCTAATTGATCGTATATCCTATCGACCTCTTCCTCTGTATGGTTGCTCATATATATATATATATATATATATATATATATATATATATATATATATATATATATATATATATATATATATATATATATAAATGGAATGCTCTTCGGTGACCCACAAATATATAAAAACAGATGTAGATTTTTATACCATAGAAACACAAAGAAAAGACACTCACATATGTATGTATTTCGCATTAATAAAGTATCTATGTATATTTTATTTATACGAAATTATTCTTAATATTTGCTAGGAGTTAGAACATATATATTGTACCCAATTTGAAAGGAGTTCAGTGATCACGTCGAGGAACGTAAGCAAGATCCATCGGCACACTTTGCAACTTACCGGATCATTGATCTGACTGCGATTCTTTAAGTCTTACCGCTGGAGAAAAAGACCGGGCAGACGGAACTCGAAGGGAAGGGACGGAAGGAGTGGAATGGAACTCCGACAAATATCGCACCCGTTCGCCATCGCTTATCTGGTGTCATGTCGGTGGGTGAGGCGAGGGGGAAAAGGTTTGTTAGGGAGGATGGAGGGGTAGAGAGATCCTGCATCTTCTCAGGGGGAAGAGGGCGTTCGCCTTTTTTGCCACTCGGTCCTCCTCTCAGACTACGGGGCAAGAAGTGGAGCGCCGGCGCCGCTACCGCCACCGGCACCGCCTGCCAAAAATGCCGCTTGTTCCCTACAAAAATTGACGATCACTCAAACTGAATCCCATCATCTTTAGTAAAATTTAGATAAAGTATGATTCTCCAAAGTATGATTTCCCTGGGCATGTTCATGTTTGCTATGGGCTAGATTTTGGAATTAATATAAAGAATATGCATCAGTTAAAATATTGATTGTTCCCACATTACCAAGAGGTTATTACCAAGAGCTCTCTTGGTAAAAATGCATGAGAAACCCCGGTTTTGTGAGCTGAAAGCCCGACTACTTTCTGACATTTAGAATCATTATAGCTATTACTTAATATAGTATGAACCTATATTCTAATATGTCACGTGCTAATGATATCTTTAGAAGAAATAATTAATTTTTATACGTTTCAAGTAACTTTTTTGTATTACGTTGTCCTTGATTTCACAATCGTAAAAAATATTCTCTGAATACTAATACTTGTCATAAATTGCCTAATCAAAAAGATAGCCTAATTTTTGCAGGATTCTTTTTTTCACTATTCTATGCTAAGGAAAAGAATAACGAAAAGAAAGAATGATTGAATGCTGATGATAGAGTTCACCCAATACTAAGCCCGATGACGTGTAAAATTTACACATCGTGGTAGGGAGAATAATTGCTTTTTGTAAAATAATAACTCAATTTTCGCACTCAAAACGTGCAGTTAGTTTAAACGGTAGAGGCATTGAGTTGTATAGAAAGTAGTTATTAAAGACATATTTTCGTTATTATATTTAAGCATTATGAAGGCAAAACTACGTGGGTCCCTTCACACGTGCACACAGAAAATACGTTAAATAAAAATTAATTACATTGATACAAATTTTAATTAGGAGGATTCATTTTTGGAAAAAGTACAATAGATTACACCACGGCAAATGACTTTCAGGTACCTCCTCCAAGCACTGGCATTCTCCCAGAAAAAAATACGTTTCTCTTTCCTGATGACTGTCTCCGCCATATGTGTACAGACAAATTTCAGGAGTAGAATTTGGCAAAACGGATTTCTGCTTAGACATCATTTTTTCCTTTCTTGAGAGGGACCCCGAGAGTGCTTGGATCCCAAAAGATTCTATGTTACGAGCGCCGGAAATGTAAGTGGAGAAAATCGGGAAGGGAATGGACATACAGGGTATTTAACAACTTAGAGAGAAAGTCTAGGGGAACGTCATTTTCAAGTTACGGCGAAAACATTATGGTATGGGTCACTTGGGAGCCGAGGAAGCGTAAGAGATGGAAGGGGCGCTCACTGACAAACGGCCTTATTTGGCCGATGGTGTGACCACTGCGGGTCGTCTTTCATAACGCTTTTAGCTGTTAAAGTGACGGCGGAGAGCCTGCCGAGGGGCGGAGAATGTTGATGGTAGATGCGACGAGGCCTAGATGGGGGAGAATCTTTTTCGGGATTCAGCAAAGATGTTAGACCGAAAGGATTGAAAATCTTGAAATATGAGTAGAATCGAATGCGATTTTCCTGATGGTATTACGGAGGGAGGGCGTGGAAGGGTGGCAGGTCGACGTGGCCAAGGCTGTGCGGATAGGACTGCATAAATGTTTAGATTATGAACGGGGAAAGGGCTTGTCTGCCAGAATTGATGTTGAATGATTTGTGACTGGATGACGGGAGTGGGAATTTGGCGTAGACGCTACGTTCAAAATAAAACTGGGGAGGAGCTGTGGGAAGCAATGTAGGCTTGACGGATAAACAGCTAAATACTCACCGTATTATTAGTAATGGTATTTTACTAGTGACGGTATGTTTCGGATGGAAACCGACCAGAAAACGGTGCAATGATGCATTTAATGGCCTATCCTAACAAAACAGAGCATGACGTCTGACAATAGAGTAGGCTCCTTTTCAATTACGCATGTTTCCTTCCACCCTTCATTAACTCCAGCATGCCTACATTATTTCTACCGCTTTCTTGTTTCCCAAGTGTTTTCCCGTGAATCGCAGATATAAACCTATCGCTGTCAATCAAAATTCCCTGTATCCATCTTTCCTGCCTATTTAGGATTAAGCCCATCAATTACCTCTCCACGCCAACCTTGCGTAGCATATCCTCATCGGTTTTCATTTCTCTCTGTTTCAAAATGTTCTCCCTTTTTCACTTCCACATTGAAAGGGCTTTCAATCTATGCCTATCGTCTTACATGAATGACCATGTTTCCTATCCCAGCTAAACCATGCTACATATAAAACTTATGACGAGCCATTTCACAACACCCTTAATTAACGTCCCTATTATCAATTTTCTCATCCTTGTAAATACTTCCTTGCCTACTTCTTCCTAATTTCTTCTCCGTAAATCCCTTCTAAGGTAACATTACTGGCACACAATTTTCCTTGATAAATATCCAAGCTGCTCTAGTTTTTACCTTCCACTCAAACGCACAAATTAGCCTCCCTCTTTCTAGATAGCCTCATGGTCCGTGTGTGATTGATTTTGTTTCTTTTCCCATACCCATCAAACCTGAACTCAGAACTCAGCAGTGTGTGTAGCTCCTTTGGCTGACTTAGTAACTAAAGCGTGATCATCCGCAAATCACATTCATCTTACGAATCCTCCACCGACTTTCACTCCAACCACCCATTTCCCCCATACTTCTGCAACCATTTCCTATACAAATGGTTGAAAAGCACATTTGTTAATGGATTACGCTTCTTTTACCTGTCTTCCTAATGCTACCCTTGCGGACTCTCCATCCGAAACTTGCAACTGAGCAGGCGGAGACATGTGCAGGTTGAGGCTGAATCTCCTATCTCTAAACTCTATTTCTATTTTATATACCACATTCGCTAATTCTGCCCAGTGTAATCCAGGAAACACCTGGTCAAAACCTGCGTTGCAGAAATGTGCTTTTAATGGTACTTTATGTTTTATCTTACCTAATTTCTTTTTCCTTTACTTTTTTCATCTTATTTTTTGTTTAAGGTTACCTCATTATTGCTTTGCCACCAAGTCTTCCTCTGCCCTTTCTGGCCCCTAACTGGTCAACCTCTAAGTAAAGATTCTACTATTGATACTCTTACTGATGGTCCTGAGAACCACTTTAGTGGCGTGCGTACTCAAATGCATTGCTCTACAAGCCTCACAGGGCTGCCTTTCCTGTTTGATTGTTTGTTTGCTTTTTCTGTCCATACATTCTGGAATCGGCTTTGTATCAATGTATATTTTCATGCTTCTCTGGCAATCCCTGCGATAATGATTTCCAACATCTTTTGATACCCCTAAGTGTGAGTCAGCAGTTGATTTTGAAAAATCGATGACAAGGGGATATATACATTGGCACATTTTCCTGGCTTAATTTTAAATTCACAAATGTGGCACCGAGGCATTCTTGAGTTTAGAGTGCCATTGAAGTTTTAAATAAAACCGCACACCGTATTTTTTATTGCAATCTCCTTTTAAACCCGAAATCAATGCTTTCTTGGAATGGACACGACCTCAAACCGAACTCCAAGCGAGCTCCCTATAAGGTCGCCAGGTGTTCTCGTATCCTTTGAGATTAATAAACCGGAGTTGAAACTACTGAGCGGCCCTTTTGATATGACGACGGCTCCAACAAGGGGAGATATAAAAACCTTACCCGCGAGAGAACGGAAACCCCAAACTTTCCACTTTGGGATATATCATTCAGCGATCAGGTTGACGGGGATTGGATTGGGGTGTGGGAATGCATTGCGCGAATGGAGACGAAGCGGGGAGTGGAGTCGTTTTCGGAGCATGTGGTGGGCAAGACCTTGGTGGAGCCAGTTTTGGAGACAATCCAGACTCAGTGGGGAGGGGCGCCACACCAGTCGTGCACAACGTGAAATTTCGTCACCAATATAATCTGACGTCACGTGTGATTAGAATGGTGAGGGACTGCTGAATTGGGTGAAAGTAAGGTAATGGTAGGGAGGGACCTAGACCGGCATTTGATTGGGGTCGTAAGGCAGTCCATCGTCTTCCAGTTCGGGCATAAACCTGTTGTCGTCTGAGAGGGCACAAGACTTGAAGGAAATTGACAAAAACGTCGGTTCTATCCCTCTCGTTGTCACATTTCTCAGTCGACGTTTCGAATTGGTTACTTTCATGAATGTTGAAGGGAAAAGGTTTCCATTTTCTCCAGGACATTTTTCCTTGACTTTTCATTAAACCTAATAAGAAAACCTTTTTGACTGTGAAAAGATTCGAAAGAGAAACTGGATTTCTTCTATTGTGCATCTATTTTCATCGTCAGTGCAATTAAATCTAGTTTAAAATGAAACATTTCCGAATCGATAATTTGTAATCATTTCATATCATATTAATCAGGGAATAACACTTATTTATGAGGTTAATAGTATGATTGGGTGATAATCTTATTACTGTTACTTAAAGTTACCTTTCATATCCTGGTCTGTGAAATGATACTATATTAATTCAGCATCAAATGTATAATCGTATTTGTTCACTACACAAAATACCATCTTTGCCTACGGAGGAATGGTAAAACTACCCTTCCCTGGGAGAATCATGAAGTATACCAGTTAATCACCGCCAATAATTTCCAGGAAAGACGTGCACTTAGGCCTGCATGTTATTGAATCACATCAATCGAAACGGAGATGATTAGGAGAATTAAGTTATTCATTATGCCCGTACCTCGGCATGAAAGATTTCACATTGCTTCACACTTTATTCAAAGGCATCTATTGAGACCACTACCTTGGAAGTCATCTAGAAATAAGACACTTATTATTTTATCTATGTACACGAAATAAATTTTAGACTAAAGTTAAAAGACGCGTTAATGTATAGCATAGGATTCATACTTCATTATTATCAATCATCATCAGGTAACTTTTATTGGCTAAATTAACCAATTAATTATAGCAACTAAAGCATTATAACCAGCTTGCTACGGTACTGAAAATGTGTGCAAATTTTTCCATAGTTCCATTAAATTTTTATTCATCAAATTGAATCAAAGGCCTTTTAGTTGAAGATATCCCATGTATGCAGTCATTTTGATTCTAAATTAGAAATTGCGCATTGGACACATAGCAATGGACATCGAAATGAAATGCAATAATAAGAGCTCTACATTTTCATATTTAAAACCGTTTATGACAGCATTAATCAATATCCAAAACTAATTTGTAGATTTTTTTAGGAGTGTAATTTCTCCAAAAGCAAGTAGCCGACTCATGTAGAATCAGTCTCATGAGGTGGAATGGAGACTTATATCAAACTGGATATAATGACTTTCACTCCCCTCCAGCACAATAAGGACAAACGAATGAAGTAGGATAAGGTAAGATGAGTGAAGGGAAAGAAATTTGGAAATACATGGAAAAATTTACTGCACGTTTCATGAGACATAGGGAAAGCGGTCTGGTAAATGGGTTTAACGTTGGGATGACGAAGGAAGCAAGGAAAGTGCATTGCAGCGGGTGAGGGATTGATTCCGACTGAAACCAGCACATGGCTTTGGAGCGAGTTGGAATGGATTACGTGGGTGTGGGAGAGAAAGGAAAGGGGAGGAAAGAGAAGCGGCAAGGGACCCGGGGGAGGAGAGGATGTGGAGAGAAAGAGCAGAAATATTTTGAGGAAAAAGGGAATTTAAGGGCGAGAAGGCTGGAAAGGGCAAAGATGTGTCTAGGAAGGAAGTGAATAAAATGTCGGAAGTTCAGGTAGGAAACGTATGAGGTGGGAACAGAAAATGTGAAATTAAAATTGATATCATTTTTCTATGTATTTTATGCTACGATGCGATGCAAGAAGATAACGTATACAGGGTTCGTCCGGAAAATAAGTGTACTGAGCTCAGGAAAAAAAATGTATTACACTTTTACATATCTTAAGCTAATATTCCTCAAAATAGGACCCTTGTGAGTCGATACACTTGTTCCAGCGGCGTTCCCATTCCTGGAACGCTCCCGCGAAGGCATCATCGGGAACCTCTCGAAGACTCGTCGTCGACCTCTTCTCTGCCCTCCACGAACATCTTGTGCCACCGAAAGATCATGTTTCTGGACATGGCTGACTCCCCGTAAGCCTGGTTAATCATACCGACAGTTTCGGTAGACGATTTCCCAAGCTTTACCGCAAATTTGATGGAATAACGCTGCTCCAAAAACTTCGGCATCGCGTTCCGTGACGTGGGTCGAAGCGTGGAGGTTCGCGTTAACAGAGCTCCTCACTACACCACAGCTCAGAGCCGACTGCCTTTTTCAGCGTCGCTTGCCAACATACCCCCCTCCAATCGCAGCCCGTCAGAGCGGTGCTGGGCGCGCCTGGAGCGGCGCGCCCAGCCCAGGAGTCAGTACACTTATTTTCCGGACGAACCCTGTATATGCGTGATAGGTAATCCAGGTAAATCGCAGTAAATATGGTGAACATTTTAAGTGGTTGAATATAACGGTTATATTTTCAATACGACAAGAGTAACTTGAAATGGAAGACACGTGAAAATTTAGGATATGACAAACATGACTGAGGTTTAACCATCTGACGGCTGCAGACCAACATTTACTAGCCCAATATACTATTATTAAGTATCTGTTCATTAAATTCTTGCATGCTACTGCTGTCTGCGATGCATTTTCAAAATATTACATAAAAAATGGTTAAAAACCTTGGTAACATTTATCCACACATTTATAAAGCAAGTAAACATATTCATAACACATCCATAACTTCAAGTAAAACATCATTAAAATCCAGCAATTGTCTTTAAACATCACTGTGAACTGTCTAAAACAGAAAAAAGTTGACAACCTTGATGTCAAATTTTTATTCAACCTGCTGATTATCATTTGACAATTTTACGTGAACATAGCAGAGCCTCATTTTTCAACTTTTTCCCCGCAATTCAGAACTACCTAAAATGATACCAGGAAAAACCAGTAGCTTTTAAAATCAATGAAAAACAGTTTTTTTGTTTTACTGGGTCAAATCGTTGAAAAAGCATCACGCAATAGGGCGATAAAAAAATCCATTTCCCCTTGGAGCATAAGATTAATGAACCTTACACAAACACCCACTTTCAACGCTCCGGGAAAATTTCACGGGCACAAGTATTTACTCTGAGAACACAAGACAAGGCTTTGCGAGTTCGGCCGAATGACACATGGATGCAAACATTAAAACTGCGGGGTAGATGGGCTGGGATTGAGAGGGGCATGGGAGGAAAATGAGGTAAAGGGAGCGAGAGGGGGACATGAGAGACTGGTGGGGTAGGAGGAATAGGAAGGCGAGCACGGGAGAAAGGAGCCGGTCGGAAGGGTTTGGGTAGGTGGGCGGGGTTGGAGGGAAAAGGCCAGAATCGCAGTGGAGGAAGATGAGTGGCGAGAGAGTAGAAGGGGGGGGAACTTCATTTAGGGCCGCTGAAATATTGAACAAAGCGAAGCATTATTTAGGGTCGGGATGGTAGGTTGTGGTGGTGTGCGGTGAGGTAGAGGAAGCTCGGGGGGATGTGCCGGAGCAGTTGGTGGGTCGGTGGATTGGGGGAGGGGCCCGAAAAGGTGGAGGAGAAATCAGTGGCTGTGGCGTAGGCGGCCGGGTGAGGGGCGGAAGGAGCCGAAGGCGTCCCCGTTTTGTAGGCATGCAGGCGGGGAGGGTGAACCCCGAAGGCAGGGATTGCAGGGGCGGGGGGCAAGAGGCGCACTACGAGCAGGGCTTGAACCGCTATGGACGAAGTATTGGATTTGTTAAGCATTGCATTGTTCTTCGGCCTCGGGGAAAGTTGAAAAATGAAGTGTGCGTTGGTTGGTGGTAGCGGTGGGGGTGAGAGGTGAATTTACTCTCTTTCGAATCTATAATGTGCATACATATATCCCTCCCATGAACTAAAACCTTTAAGTAGTGGAAGGGTTTGTGCGTTACGATGGCCCCTAGAGCTGTGCTGCCTGAAGTAATAGTCATTGTTCCTGATAGGGTCACCAATGCCAAAATGGTCAAAGAATAGGAACCAGGTGAAAGGTAGTCCGCACAGCATCTGTTCCTCAGTGAGACGGCTGCAAATGCTTCTGACCCCAGTATGGCGGACTTTGAGTCATGACGTCTCGTTATAACACCATTGAGAAAGGCAGCGGGAAATCATGCCAATCAATCACTCAAGGATTTTTGTAACTGCCACGGAGGAGAAATTTAGTCTTGGCACCTACGGGTCCAATTAGTCATGTGTCGTGACCTGCAGTGAGAGAGGCGAGTCATCCGCGGTCGTCATCTCAAGATACCTTAGCAGAGCAAAACCGACAGCAGCAGCATTGCAGAAGACCCAGAAGAAGGCAATTTCGGGTAGAATAGGGGCTTGGAATATTAGAACAATGCTGAGGACAGTAAAATTAGAAAATATTAAGCGAAAAACGGAAAGAGAAAATATGGACACTCCAGGTCTGTGCGAGGTTAGATGGAAGAACGGTGGGGATTACTGAAGTGATACTGGGTAATAAATAGCGGAGGGATCGAAAGCCAGCAAAAGGTCTGCTAATAATATTGAATGGAGAGGTACGAAAAGTCAAATTTAACGTAGAGTAAGCAGCGGAGAGAATGTTACTTCTGAAAAAAAAAGCAGAACCGACGAGCTTGGTCATTGTCCAGGTACACATACCACCCAAAAATCATAAGGGGGAGAAAGTGGATAGGATGTACAACCAGTTAGAGGATATAATTGGGTGTGTTTCTACAGGAAAATTTTTGACAGTACGGGGTATTGGAATGCCATTGTAGGCGAAGTAAGAGATGGGGATGTGGTGCGGGTTACGGTTTAGGTGCGATGAGTGACCGCGGGGTAAAAGCAATTGAAATCTGCAGGATACAGGGGCTATCATCACCAAAACTTGTTTTTGGCACCAGAAAAAGTTTAGAAATGCATGAAAAATGCCATATAACCCAAAACTGTATCGTTTAGATTATACTATGGTTTGGCTCAGATTTAGGAACAGCGCGTTGTATTCGCATAGTTTCCCGGGAGCGGATGTAGATATTGATCACAATTTAGCGATATGAGTGTAGCATCCAATTCAAAAAGATAAGGCAGAGGAGGCGGATTAAGAAATGGAAAGTGTAAGAATTAACTGAATTGACAAGGGAAAAGTATCAGCAGGCTGTCTTGTATATTATGAGCGTATGAAAGGAGCTACAAATGAGGAAAAACGTGAATATAGTACATCAAAAAAGGGATTCTAAAAGCCGCAATAGAAAATAAAGGATTTTTCTTTTTCTTTTGGAAAAGAATAAGGGAACCAGTGATAACGAGTGAAATGCTTGGAAAGAGATATGAAGCAAGGAAATGAAAGAGTGTAATTACAGGAGTTAGGTTTGAGGAATTGCAAAGAGCTATATGATAAATTGTGAGGGGTAAGAGTTAGAGCAAAAGAAGCGTGGTGGAAGAGGTAGTGCAAGGATATGGTAAGTATGCATGGGAAAGGTTAGAAACTAGTGCCCTATAGAAGAAGGTTCAAACACTTTCGGGAATTAAGAATGCGTAAAATGTTAGAAATTGAATCCTTTCGAAAGCTATACTGTTCGAAATAAAAATTATAGGAGAGAACACTCTTAAAAAAATGTTTTGGAAACTCGTTAAGAATGCCAACGCGGAAATATGGAGTGAGATTGCTGTGAATGCAAAACATGCTATCCTACAATCATGGAATCCTAAAAAAAATGAAAAAAGCATCAGACGCTGTTTGTAAGGATTCCATTACTATTAATATTGAATCTTGTAGTAAGTGGTGAGCTTCAATAAAACATAGATTTTTCCTAACTCAAACTCAAAGTGAGGCAAAATACAATTATGAAACAAAAATATTTATTCCAGTTAAAAAATTAGCATGCTGGTTAGTCAAAATAGTATTAAAAAGGAAAAGACTTGAAATACCATACACCCTCAAGAGTGAAAATAACGTTTGACCAGCTACCTTCACATGTTCTTAAATCCGGACCAGAACGTTCGAGAGACGTCTAAGTGACACGAGGGTAACCAGTGACTCCTCGCAAACTCGCCGGCTGCCGCAGCTACCGATAGGACGCTCAAGCGCAGCGTGCATTTGTTCACAGTACCCTGTTTAAATTCATCGGAATTCGGTATCGCCGAAAATGACGAAAGGAATTTGCATCAAGTTTTGCTTTAAACTCGATGAAACTTTTACGAAAACAATTGAAATGAAACAGAATGACTTTGAGACGAGTGAATAGGATAAACCCAAATAAAAGTGTGATTCAAACGATTCAAAGATGGCCGTACGTCGGTTAAGATTGGTCTTCGTTCTGGCGGATTATGAGCAAAACAACATCGGAAAATATAGAACAAGTGAAACTGAACAAGAAATAAATGTTGATATTCCGTTATATAAGTAAACATAGATCGGAAATCTACCTTAACCATTATATTACCTATGATAAGTGTATAAAAACCAAGGGTAAAAACATAACGGGTACCAAGGAAACCATAAACACAGTAATCAACCCGAAAGTCGGTTTGATAGGTGACGGTAGAGTTCACCCAGTACTAAGCCCGACGGCGTGTGAAATTCACACATCAGGGTAGGGGGACCAGTTCCTTTCCCTGTACCGGTTATGGTTTCCTTGGTACCCGAAAAATCACATAGCTTATAGGTGATCCGCAGCATAGCTAATACTGCGGATGACTAGGGACTTGCCCGGGAATCGAACCCGGGATCCTCCGGTCAGGAGGTTCCCGGGTTAGTCCAACGCTCTACCCCCTGGACTACCACGACCCACGATAAGTATATATATATATATATATATATTAAATGAGTATTTGTTCGCCGTTTGGCGGGATTTCGTGTTTGAATGTGTATTAGGCCAATGTGGCTCGTCTCTTCTTCTGGCTATGCGTGACACGAAACGCACAGTTCTTATCCTTTATGGTTGCTATATACTACTATCCTCGCGTCTTGTGTTTTCTATTTCTCCTTTGGTGGGTGAAACAGCTCCTTAACACCATCTCTTGGCCAAAGAATCAGGGCAATAGGTTGCATGAATCATCGCAGATCTTAGTGTAAATTACGTTTCCTGGTTAGCTCAAGTGGTTAAGAGCCTTCGTCCGGGAAGTGGAAAGACCCGGAGTTCAAATCCCGGTCTAGGAAATACTTTTACATTCGTTTTCTGCTTGATTTCGCCTTCCCCACCTCTCCTGTGTTCGTCCTTTGTGTATTCCTATCCCTTTTCCTTATATCTGTTTCTATATAAATGAGTATTTGTTCGCCGTTTGGCGGGATTTCGTGTTTGAATGTGTGTGTGTGTGTGTATATGTGTATATATATATATATATATATATATATATATATATATATATATATATATATATATATATATATATAAATTTTTTTGAAATGGAACTCTCGTCGGCGAAATACAAGTATATAAAAAATACAGATGTAGATTTTTAAACACAAGGAAAAGACACTCACATGTCTAGTTTTGATGTTTCGACGGCTCGACCGTCGTCATCAGAACGGCGTTCTCGGGGAAGACCGGAGAGGACATGTGCGGCGTAGGGGTGTGGGAAGGAGGGGTGAGATATTTTCTGCAATATATTCATTGGTTTTTTTTAATTTTCTGTATGAAACGCCGTTTTTTAGTCTAAGAAACAGACGAATACATCCTGATTGTATTCTACGTTGCTCTTTTATTAGTGATTCCATTACTGCAATGGCATTACGAGTGCCTCTCCCTTTCCTGAACTCAAACTGATCATCCTCTAGGTACCCAGTTACCATGATCTCGGTGCTCCTCTAGATGATCCTATGAACCACTTAAGCCACGTACGTAATCAAATTTTTTGTTCTCTGGTCCTCACCTGATGTAGCCTTTCGCTTGTTTGAAAAAGAAACAAACACTGATCTGACGAAGTCTTGCAGTCTAATTGTTCTCTCATAAATACTAGGAGTTAGTCCATAAAAGCTCTTCCTCTCACATTTTTCTAAATGTCTAAGTAGTTTCGTAGGAATGTGGTAAATCTCCATGGTCTTATTTTATTTCGGTTCCCTTAATGCCCTTGTTATCTCACCTTCGGGCAAGTCTGAACCTATGCTATCTTGACTAGGTCATATGCTATTTCTATGTCCTACCTTGCTGACCTAAGCTCTTTACCATATAGTTTTTCTATGCGTTCCTTTTTCTATCTTAGATCTTTACTGGTGCAAGTAATGTTTTTCTCGACTTTTTCCTGATTGATAAAACGGACATTTGTAGCAAAATAAGTATGAATCATATTTTCAATAATGATAGCCTTTATAAAGCTAACAGCAGTCCATCCAAAATGGAGATTCCGACGATTCAACGCATGAAGAAATTAAAAATAAATAATTACTCTCTATGAATCACGAAAAATCGAATCCAAATTTAGATAGGAATCAACAAATTACACTTTAAAATATTGCGATTTCGGCTGTTTTATTCATGGTTTGAGTTTTTTGGGATATGACCTTAAAATATGGCGTAAAGCTGAGCTGGTTAGAGGGTGAGAGAATGTGCGCATCCTTTCTTAGGCTTGGTTAATCTTGTTATTCTTCATTTTTCTTAAATTCTAATAATTCCTTCGATTTCATTTGCCATTCCAGGGGAAGGCATTCTGCCAAAAAGGAGCTTATAGAAGGGAGGGTATATGATTGACTAATCTCATTTTTGATGAATCGATCTAAACAGTATTTTTAGCTTTCCGTCCGCTTGAAAAATAATCGAAAAAATTGATCATCATCAAAGCATTTGGGCATTGAACCCATAGTTCGTTTCGATCCATCCTAAAACGACCCACGTTTATTCCGTCATCTCACGCAAGTTAGTCATTCATGTGAAGGCGACGAAAACTCCTTTTCTTTTCCGAGAATGGCCAATCATTTTATGATAATATTTTTTTTAGCTCGGAATCAGGAAAAACACTTTTAAGATATCAGAAATAGATACTGGAATATCCTACAAATAAAAAATATCCTGCATGAATCTGAAAAATTTTATCCTAGTTTTTATTCCATTGTGCATGTTATGAATTTCGCCTTGGAAAATGTGAATCCGCCACCTACTATGTAATTCAGCGCACATTATTGTTCTTTCGTCAGAAAAATGATTAGAAGAAATATAGGAATAATTCAATTTGCTAAAAGTTGGCATAAGCTAAGTATTGTTGACAACTTCAATGTGAAAGTTATGTCTCTTTCTCTAGGGGAAGTAAATGATTCAAATTCCAAAAATTGTCATAATCCTAAGTATTTATTTCTATGTGCGAGTATAACGCAGGCTCTTGATACAAATTTAAGCGCGAGGGTTACTAAATGAGGTGGGAAAGCATTAAACGAGAGATATATGAATAGGAAAAATGTTAGAAGAAGAGGCTCAAAGGCTACTTACAATGAGATTTAGGTAGTACTCTCATATATGCTGACAAGTCCGTTACTACTTGGTTTAAAAGACCGTCTGAAACGAGCTACACAAAACCTTGATTACACCGTAATTGACATTGTGCCGCTGAATTTGAGTATTTGAATTCTTCTATAGTGTAAGAAACAAACTTTTGGTTAGTGAGAGAATAAATGAATGTAGTATTCCGGGTTTTTTCTAGCTATATTCCCAGCATGGAAGGCTTCAACGAGTTTAAGGTTTCCGATCTATGCTGGGATGTATTCCTTTTTCTGGAAATTCATTACGGTGTTTCGGAGTTGAAAGCTTTTTTATATCACTATTTGCCTTGGGCGCAAATTACTTTCCTGAAGTTTAATTCACAAATATAAAATTAGATTGAGTTATTTTATATGATTAACTGATGTTGACACGAAAAAGATTATTTGAAAGAATATTGAGTAACAATCATTTCCGTCATAAGGAATGGAATTTGTTGATAGTTTAAATTTGCATTTATTGCTCTCAAAATGGAGAATTATGCGTAAAACTTTTCGTAAAAATGCGTAACTATGCGTAAAAATTTGCATTTATTGCTCTCAAAATGGAGAATTATGCGTAAAACTACAAATAGGACATACCTATGACTTCTGAGTATGAACCTGAATGTCACCATAGTGCATTCGTAAAAGTAATTACCTTAAAGTAATACGTTTGGGAAAGCTTTTGGCATATGAGCAAAGTATACAAATGATTCATGCATACGAGAAATCAATAAGAGAGAAATCTGAGTTCATATGAGGGATGGCAATGTTTAAATAATAGTGTTAATCCTTTGGATCTAATTTTTGTGTCTAGTTGGGAGGACAAAGAGAACGGCAAAGAAAGAGAACACGAACGGTTTGTCGTCAAGTTGGTGAAATACCCTTATGATTGATTTGAAGTAATCTAACCCATAGAAGTAATATTGTGATGAAATCAATTTTGAATTTTAATGATTTTAGGTGTGAACTGTAAATAGTTTAATGAGGCTTGATATAGAGTTTCCAAGAACCTGTACTTTTCTATCGCGGAGTGTACGGTACTTATTTAGTACAGGGGAATATGGATATGGATTGTGTTCTTTCAGTCTAGAAGAGAGAACTAGGTAATTTTGATTCAGTGAGTATTGGTTGACTTCAGGTTAATGACAGTAAATTACATAAAAATTTTGAATTAGATTTAAACGTAGAAATTTTAAATTTGAATTTAGCAAATACACGGTGTCTTCACCGATGACATGAGAATTTAATAAATGCTGGCCTTTCAGAAGTGTTAATTATGAGTATGGCTAATTTCCCTGACCAATTAAATGAGGAGTGAGTCCGGTGGCTTTAACTCTGTATTGAGGTTTCTTAAGTCAGTTGGCTTCACCAGCTGCCGGAAATTCTTGGAATATTCTGCAGTTTGTGATGTGCCGTTACTTGGTCGGCTTACTATCGAAAAAGAGCGCTAAGACGGAGGATTTCGAGGAATGGAGAAGTTAATGAGAAAGTATATTTTGACGTAAAGGGAATGCTGAGAGTATTAGTCCACACACCAAAGGAATTATGAGGTGATTCTGTATGTTAGTCGATACAGCTTAGAACGTGGCATCTTACCTTTGGAGTATTTATTTGCTTATAGCACGATACAAAGTCCAGAGAGAAATTTATTATTAACTAGCGTTATTTAAGTAGCGTCGAAGGGATCCTATGTATCAGAATTAACTGCAGAATTACTACATTTAGAAGGATGCTGGTAAAGAATTCAACGGTAAAATTTCCGTAAGTTTTAGGTAGTGTCTGAAAATGAATACAAGAAAATATGTCGTGTCGTGCAGATCGCCAAAACCGTCGTATTTCGTGTTATATTTGCTAAACAGCCATTAAGCGAAGCTTATTATAAAATAGGAATTAGAGTAAAATTAATAATGTAGTCAATGCTCTATACAGAAATGTGTACGTGTATTTCCACTTGCTACTGTTTAAAATCTCACGCAGGGAAAAGGATTAACTACTTATTTTTATCATATATCGCGTTTCCCTTGTTTATTTTGTTGCCAGCAAATAAAATTATGGGTTTTAAAATGTCTTTACGTGGGAGTTACAGGTAAAAAACGACTGTAAATGCCACAACGGTCTTAAGCAGTGCTTCTTCTTCGAAAGAAAGCAAATGCAAATATATTGTGTTGAAACAATCACCTAGATAGGAATTTCATATCAATTGATTGCATAGTCCATGTTATTAAACTCTCAGAAAGTGATTTTTTTCTGCATTGAAACGGGATACTCTTAAAACAATTCGCTAAATATCCCTCATTTTTTAACCGATTATTCTATATATAACCCTTACTAAATCTCCCACTGTTACACACCGCTTTTATCCCTGACAGTTGATGGAAATATCCATAGTCCAAAATGTAGGGGACCACAATTTAGCCAGGTGGAACGTCGAGGCCCATCGAGGCATATATATGTATACTATGTATGTATATCAAATTATTCGCTTGGGAACGACGTTTCGTGAGTATGTTAGGGCTATACCATTTTGACCTTTTCCTTTTTTATTCTAGTATTTCGCAATCGTTTAAAAGAGAAAATTGAGCACTTATTGCATATTTCTGTACGAAATATTAATTTGTTTTCCGGACTATATAATGTAAATTGGCGTTGAAAATTGTGGGTTGCGCGTAAGTTACTTAAACCATAAGCAATCTTTGAGGCAAGTTGTATTAATTAGTCATTTCATCGTCTGAGGGTGAATTATGATGCGTCCGGATACCAAAGTTGTAGATCACAACTGTTGCCGAACGTAAAGATGTAGATATTGATTCGGCACTCTGGACTGTATTGAAAAATCAGTTTGGGTGGGGAAGTCACTGGTGAAGAGAGGGATATCTCAATGTGGAGAACGAGAGCACTGCCGCGAGCCGGCTGCGAAAGTGAATGCGTTTATTTCAACTGTCAAGAAAATATGGGTCGCTATCCAAATATTTTAGCACGTTCGACGAGGCAATCATCTCAGTCTAGCCTCAAGAGCAGCACGATAAAAGAATGGGACTGTTGCGTGAGCTTGAGTGAGGTGGAATGGAGCTGGTCAAAGCGTCGATGCTTTCGACGGGCGCGTCTGTAGTTGGTCCAAAAACGTCTAGCGATAAGGTCCAGACCTCGTGGGCCCGTTTCGTGAAGCGTGCGGCGACCTACATCATGACATATATTTGTCGATGTTTCGATGTGCTAGAAGTAAAGATTACTGGCGCGGTAAAACCCCTCGAAGTAATTCTCTGGCATTAATCTTGACAACAGGATCGTGCTTAAAAAGTCGCATTCATTGTTTACTTTTAATTACATCAAAATCTATTGCAATATAAGAGTATTATATTTAGGATTTATGAAAAACGTTCTCACGACTTCGGTTGATAGACAGTCGAAATATTTTTGTTTGAAATCTTTAGTTCAGAATTCCACATAAAAAATGTACAAATAAATCGAAATTTGGTTTCAGCCGAGTGTTAGCTGGAATTAAATTCTAAATTAAATTAAATTTGACAATCTTCTCTTTAATCAAAACCGTGACATCAGAATAATGAGTACATAAGTGTGCACCCACTTATAGTCTTAACAAATAAAATTCAATATGTCCCAGTTAAATCTGCTCATATCTTAGGCCAAGGAATACGCCTTGAATATTCTTAAATTACTTATATGAGTACTAAAATGAGTCTTGTCGTTGAAACGTCAAATTTGTACGCAGTGTCCTTTTGTTGATTTTGTATGTTTATATAAGTTTACATATTCTATGAGTCGTCGATGAAGGGCGTTCCTTATAGGAGATAATGTGTGTGTGAATATATATGTATGTATATACAGGGTTCGTCCGGAAAATAAATGTACTGATTTTTTCCCGCCGCTCCAGGCAGCCCAGCACCGGTCTGACGGGCTGCGATTGGAGGGGGGTATGTTGGCAGGCGACGCTGAAAAAGGCAGTCGGCTCTGAGCTGTGGTGTAGTGAGGAACTCTGTTAACGCGAACCTCCACGCTCGACCCACGTCACGGAACGCGATGCCGAAGTTTTTGGAGCAGCGTTATTCCATCAAATTTGCGGTAAATCTTGGGAAATCGTCTACCGAAACTGTCGGTATGATTAACCAGGCTTACGGGGAGTCAGCCATGTCCAGAAACATGATCTTTCGGTGGCACAAGATGTTCGTTGAGGGCAGAGAAGAGGTCGACGACGAACCACGGCCTGGACGCCCATCAACGACACTCACCGACGAAAATGTGCGAAAAGTTCGCGATGTACTGAACTCTGATCGTCGTCTTAGTGTTCGGATGATAGCAGAGCAGTGCAATGTGCCAAAAACAATAGTGCACGAGATTATTAGGGAGCAATTACAGATGCGAAAAATTTGTGCAAAGTTGGTGCCGAAAGTGCTCAGTGACGATCAAAGACTCAATCGTTTGGAAATCGCGACACAACTTGCGGATCACTGCAAAAATGATCCACATTTTTTAGAGAACGTTGTTTCGGGTGACGAGAAGTGGATCTTTGAGTACGACCCGGAGTCGAAGAGACAAAGTGCGGAGTGACACACCCCATCATCACCCCGTCAAAAGAAAGCTCGCATGAGCAAATCTCGGATCAAGGAGATGCTCATTGTCTTTTTCGACAAAAGGGGAGTCGTCCACTACGAATTTGTACCTGAACGACAAACTGTAAATGCTGCATTTTACGTCCAAGTGCTCGAAAGGCTTCGAAAGCAAGTCGCCCGCGTCCGGCCAGCGATCAAAAACATCTGGCGGCTGCATCACGACAATGCGCCGTCTCACACCGCGCTTGTCGTGTCGGACTTCTTGGCCAAGCACGGCGTGGCAACGCTGCCGCACCCGCCCTACAGCCCGGACTTGGCACCACCAGACTTCTTTCTGTTCCCGAAGATAAAGAGGAGTTTGAAAGGAACGCGATACGGGACTTAGGACGCCGTCAAAGAGGCCGTGACGACGTGTCTTCGAGAGGTTCCCGATGATGCCTTCGCGGGAGCGTTCCAGGAATGGGAACGCCGCTGGAACAAGTGTATCTACTCACAAGGGTCCTATTTTGAGGAATATTAGCTTAAGATATGTAAAAGTGTAATAAATTTTTTTTTCTGAGCTCAGTACACTTATTTTCCGGACGATCCCTGTATATATATATATATATATATATATATATATATATATATATATATATATATATATATATATATATATTATTTATTTATTTTTTTTTAAGGTAATCTACCGGCTAAGGTAGGTTTTTCGATGGACATAACTACCAAACAAATATTTTGTGACTACTAACAAAACACAACCCTTTTATTCTACTCTACACCAGGTCCCTCTTCATCTCTGAGTACTTTCTTCCGCCCTTCATCCCGTCCAACATCCCTATCCTGTTCCTTCCCTTTCCTCTTTTGCCCAACATTCTACCCTCTATCACAGTTTCAACATCCCACTGCCGGTCAACACCCCCTTCATCCACTTTTCCTGCCTCCATAGGATTTCTCCCAACAAACCCCTCTCTTCGCCCACCATACCAAGTACTTCCTCATTTGTTTTCTTCTCTGTCCATTGCACCTTCTCCATTCTCCTCATTAACCACATTTCAAAAGCCTCCAGTCTACGTCTATCCTACTGCTTCAATGACCACGTTTCCGTGCCGCACATAGCTTCGCTCCATGTCAAAGTTTGTACGAGTCTTTTCTTAACATCCTTACTCAACGTCCCCGTCATCAACTCCCTCCTCCTTGTGAAAGCCTCTTTGCCTAGCTCAATTCTTCTCCTTACGTCCCTACTACTTTGGCCGCGTTGGTCCAACACACTACAGAGATACGTAAACTGTTCTACCTGCTCTAGTTTTTGCCCTCCTATTCTAATGTTAAGCTTAGCCTTTTTCTTTCTAGAAAATCGCATAACCTTTGTTTTATTAATATTAATTCTCATCCCATACCTGTCGCACTGAATTTCCAATTCACTAAGCAGTGCTTGCAGCCCCTTGGCTGACTGACAAACTAAAGCTTGGTCATCAGCAAACCTAACTGATTTTACGAATTCCCCGCCCACCTTCATTCCTACCTCCAGTTTTTCCCATGCTTCTTTAATCATTTCCTCTGCATACAGGTTGAACAGCAACGGTGATAATGGGCAACCCTGCCTTACACATCTTCCTAACACTGCCCATCCGGACTCCCCGTTTCCCACCCGCACCTGAGCAGTCTGAGACATGTACAGGTTGCGGATTAGCCTCCTTTCCCTCCAATCTATTCCTATTTTCTGCAATATACTCATTAGTTTTTCCCAATTCACTCTATCAAACGCTTTTTCGAAATCTACGAAACAGGCAAATACCTCCTGGTTGTGTTCTATATTCCTCTCGATTAATAATCTCATTACTGCAATGGCATCACGCGTACCTCTCCCCTTCCTAAACCCAAACTGATCATCACCTAAGTAATCATTTGCCCTACTCTCTATCCGTTTGTTTATGATCCTGAGAACAACTTTAGCTGCGTGGGATATCAAACTAATTGTCCTATAGTCCTCACATGACGTGGTCTTTACCTTTATATATATATATATGTGTGTGTGTGTGTGTGTGTTTGTGTGAGTGTGTGTGTGTGTTTGTGTATTTATTTACAGGTTTATATATATACATGAAACACAAAGAAAGGACACTCACATATGTAGTATTTACGTTTCGACGGCAAGGCCGTAATCATCAGATTTCGTGCCGTGCCGACGAAACGTCAAAATTACATACGTGGGTTCGTCCCAAAAATAAGTGTACTGAGCTCAGGAAATAAAATTTATTACACTTTTACATATCTTAAGCTAATATTCCTCAAAATAGGACCCCTTTGAGTCGATACACTTGTTCCAGCGGCGTTCCCATTCCTGGAACGCTCCCGTGAAGGCACATCGGGAACCTCTCGAAGACACGTCGTCACGGCCTCTTTGACGGCGTCTTAATTCCCGTATCGCGTTCCTTTCAAACTCCTCTTTATATTCGGGAACAGAAAGAAGTCCGGTGGTGCCAAGTCCGGGCTGTAGGGCGGTTGCGGCAGCGTTGCCACGCCGTGCTTGGCCAAGAAGTCCGACACGACAAGCGCGGTGTGAGACGGCGCATTGTCGTGATGCAGCCGCCAGATGTTTTGCATCTGTAATTGCTCCCTAATAATCTCGTGCACTATTGATTTTGGCACATTACACTGCTCTGCTATCATCCGAACACTAAGACGGCGATCAGAGTTCAGTAGATCGCGAACTTTTCGCACATTTTCGTCGGTGATTGTCGTTGATGGACGTCCAGACCGTGGTTTGTCGTCGACCTCTTCTCTGCCCTCCACGAACATCTTGTGCCACCGAAAGATCATGTTTCTGGACATGGCTGACTCCCCGTAAGCCTGGTTAATCATACCGACAGTTTCGGTAGACGATTTACCAAGCTTTACCGCAAATTTGATGGAATAACGCTGCTCCAAAAACTTCGGCATCGCGTTCCGTGACGTGGGTCGAGCGTGGAGGTTCGCGTTAACAGAGCTCCTCACTACACCACAGCTCAGAGCCGACTGCCTTTTTCAGCGTCGCTTGCCAATATACCCCCCTCCAATCGCAGCCCGTCAGACCGGTGCTGGGTGCGCCTGGAGCGGCGGGAAAAAATCAGTACACGTATTTTCCGGACGAACCCTGTATGTGAGAGTCCTTTCTTTGTCTCTTTATGTTGAAATACAGGGTCGCACCCAAAAGTGGTGGGACTGATTTTTTTACAAGAATTTTATTGACGATATACTTACATCGACTTAATAATCTCCAATGTATGCTCCTTGAGCTGCTACACACTTAGTACAAGGTCGTACCCAAAATTGGTAGGACTGATTTTCTCTGGCGCGAACGGAGCGGTGGAGGGGGGTCTGCCTGGCAGGGTAAGGTGAAGGGAGCTCTTAGCAACAGACCAACACCAATCTCAGTCGCCTGCGGGCTGTCGTTGAGTGAGGACACCGTTTTTAGTGAAGCAAGTTTTTTGTCCGCGTCGAAAAACAAAATGAATCTGAATTTAGAGCACCGTTATTCCGTGAAGTTTTGTGCGAAACTCGGGAAGACGGCAACTGAGACCCTCGATATGATCAAGCAGGCTTATGGGGACCCTGCCTTAAGCCGTTCCACAGTATTTGAGTGGTACAAGTTGTTTAAAGAGGGTAGGGAGCTCGTTGAAGACGACCATCGCTCCGGACGTCCGTCGACGGCAAGAACCGACACGAATGTGGACAGAGTTAGGACACTGCTGAACACAGACCGACGCTTAACCAGTGAAGAAATTGCAGGCCAGTTGGGTCTGTCTTCATCCAACGTCCAACGCATTATTTCACAGGATTTGGCCATGCGCAAGGTGTGCGCAAAGATGGTGCCGAAAATTCTGAGTGTCGACCGACAGGCAACGCGTGTTCCTAGCCAAATACGGAGTTGCCACGTTGCCGCACCCGCCCTATTCTCCCGATCTGGCACCACCGGACTTCTTCTTCTTCCCCCTGATGAAAAGACAGCTCAAGGGACGACGTTTTGACTCGATAAAGGCCGTTCAAGAGGCTTCGACGAGGGTCATCAACGGCATCCCCAAAGAAAATTTCCAGCGGGCGTACGGGGATGGGAGCAACGTTATACAGTGTCGCACCCAAAAGTGGTAGGACTGATTTTTTTACAAGAATTTTATTGACGATATACTTATATCGACTTAATAATCTTCAAATTCTGCTCCTTGAGCTGCTACACACTTAGTATAACGTTGCTCCCCTTCCCCGTACGCCCGCTGGAAATTTTCTTTGGGGATGCTGTTGATGACCCTTGTCGAAGCCTCTTGAATGACGTTTATCGAGTGAAAACGTCGCCCCTTGAGCTGTATTTTCATCAGGGGGAAGAAGAAGAAGTCCGGTGAGGCCAGATCGGGAGAATAGCGCGTGTGCGGCAACGTGGCAACGCCGTATTTGGCCAGGAGCTGTCTGACTGAGCTGGCCGACACTCAGAATTTTCGGCACCATCTTGGCGCACACGTTGCGCATGGCCAAATCCTGCGAAATAATGCGTTGGACGTTGGATGCAGACAGACCCAACTGGGCTGCAATTTCTTCACTGGTTAAGCGTCGGTCTGTGTTCAGCAGTGTCCTCACTCTGTTCACATTCGTGTCGGTTCTTGCCGTCGACGGCCGTCCGGAGCGATGGTCGTCTTCAACGAGCTCCCTACCCTCTTTAAACAACTTATGCCACTCAAATACTGTGGAACGGTTTCAGGCAGTGTCCCCATAAGCCTGCTTGATCATATCGAGGGTCTCAGTTGTCGTCTTCCCGAGTTTCGCACAAAACTTCACGGAATAACGGTGCTCTAAATTCAGATTCATTTTGTTTTTCGACGCGGACAAAAAACTTGCTTCACTAAAAACGGTGTCCTCACTCAACGACAGCCCGCAGGCAACTAAGGTTGGTGTCGATCTGTTGCTAAGAGCCCCCTCCACCTTACCGTGCCAGTTGGACCCCCCTCGACCGCTCTGTTTGCGTCAGAGAAAATAATTCCTACCACTTTTGGGTGCTACCCTGTATATTCATGCATATATATATGTACTATATACACACTATAATTATATTTTATAAAAGGGTTCGTTAGCGACCACTTTTTTTAACCCCTGACAACCATTGATTAACTTGCTGGTTGCTGTTGGGGGAAATAGCGCTGGGTTATTTTATAAAGGCGTGACACATATCAATAGTAATCACCAATTAGAGGGGGATATAGCAGATTATATTGCAATTATTCTTTTGTTAAATCTCATTGACCTCTTCCCTATTTCTTCCTTCTCTTTTCCTCTGCTAGTGAATGGAAATCTCTGATTTACCGTTGTCGATGTATAAACTTTAGCTGTTGCTTATAAATTTCATTGCCTTGAAACTCCAGATTCAGGTACTCTACAATTTTATAACGAGCAATTTCTAAGAACGACTTAGTTAATTTCATTTATTCCGCAGTGTTCACATATAATGGATGCTAGGCGAGAATTGGCTATTCCATGGCTCTTTGAAGTCATGTTAAAAAGTTGAAACATCTGTGAAGAATAAATTCAGTATTTGTCTTTTAGCCATATTAAAATGAATTTTAAAAACGGAATATGAATGAAAATTAAAATATAGTTGTATATTTTCCTCTAAAAAAATGATAAAGTGGCTAACATTATCGTGAAGTGCAAGGAAAATAGAAATAGCTCGAGAGAAACCAACAGCCAAAAGTAACACCCAGGTATATTTTCTTATTTATTATCCGTTATTAATATAACCACAGATATCTTAATTATTTAGCCATTCAAACGGCAACTTGAGTATAATTGTGGCCTAGATTCACCGTATCAAAAAAGCTATTATGACGAATATATCTTAGAACGACCGTTAATCTAGATATACGACCAAGTATTTTTGAGCACGAAGTCGCTATTTTAATTCCCTATTACGAGTATTATAATTCGTAGTATTATATTATTAATGGTATTTCAAGGCAAACCTTGATTTTTTCTTGGGTGTATAATAACCACTCATTCAAATGTTTTTGCTAAAATTTGGTAATGTGCTGTAGTAATGTTTAGGCCATCTTACGAAGAAAAATATAAAAGAAATTTGTTCCTACTCGACAATGTCCGGTAATTATTTAATTTCTTCGTTTTATGGCTGCTGGAAAAGATCGATGTCTCTCAAATATTTTTTAAAACTTTGTTTCAGCTTCTTCCAGGTGTATCTTGGACAAGATTAGAAATTTTTAAGTCATGCAAAAAAACGTAATGGCGTGTTGCAGAATCGGCATTTTGTGTATTCCAAGGCTGGATGTTTCCCACTTACACGCTAGGAATGAATCCATAAGAATATCATGGCTTCGGAAAGGTCATTGACACATTATTTTCATCAAAATGGCTTCATTCTCTGTTTATTTTCATTTAAAACACTTGAATTAGAAAGATGATCCTGAAAGTTTTGCTAAAAACGTCAAATATGTTAAGATAAATATTATGTTCCACCTAATAAGTTAACGTCAAATTCCACCCACGGATGCGGCGGCTCATAGAACGTTTAAATAATTTAGGATATCGCTAAATTTCAAGTAATATTTTTAGGGGTTACTTACACAAATATCGCGAGTTCTAACTTCTTCTTTTTCGGTTTTCTTCAAACTCGGGCTTGAGGATTTGTATTTATTATGTTTTGGACACCGAAGTCTTAAGTTAAAGAAAAAACCTGATATAGTTGAATAATTCTTATATAAATAAAAAAAACAATGAAATAGTAATCCTGTTGCATTCTTGCAACGAACTGACGAAAACTCATTTTGATTACTTAGACTAGATATTGCACCGTGAAGAAATATTTACCAAAGAATTGCAAAATATGTTCTTGTTGAAATTTCACAAGACTATCATTCAAGAAAAATTAATTAATATATTTTTATAAAACTGAATTTTTATTCGTCCTGGGGTTTCCGCAGTGTGACTTTTATGAGTTTTGCATGTTTCCAAGCTTTTTACTACGTTTGTTGGGTCGAGTTGACAAGCCCACAAACGCCGTTAAAGCCGGAGAAGCATTTAGAGCTTTCAAATTTTGAAATTAAAAATGTTTTTTAATATTTTCAAGTTAACCTAAAATGTGTATTGTCTTTAATGGGCCATGTAAACTAACTTTTTTAAAATACGTATCAAAAAAGTCTTAATCCTCGTTACTTTTAAGCATTTTATTTTTGTTTAACTTTGTTTTGGCATTATACGGTTAAGGTTTAAGCTATTATATTTGCTCATTTTGCATTTTGGCTCTAGATTTGTTCTTTCAAGGTGTTTTTTCGTTAAACTAGTGTTCTTTTAAATAAAATAAATCAACAAATATAATTTTACTCTCCCATCCTTAATCCCTTATGGATACATTGAAATAGAATGTATACAAGGAGCGCGATTTCTACCTGTTTCTGAAAAAATCCCTTAAGCAAGAGCAAAAAAACCCAGAGAAAATCAAGTCCATCGCGAAAGCCATCATCAACCTTTCATCTCGATGATATTCGTAATATATCCAGGGTTCTAAAAAATGACCAAATATATATCATAGACTTCAACCACAGGCCACTGCAACCGCAGAAGGAAGAACCGTTGTATCATCATAGCCATTTTGGGAGAAATTCTTCAAAACACCGGCAGACCGTGTTCAAGTTGCATGAAGATGCCTGAGGATGTACCAAGCAGAGAAATTAGCATTGACCGAACAGAGTTTCAATCGAAATATATTTTTTAAGACAAAATGGCTGTGTCGCTTGAACGGTGGTTGGGATCGACTTACCAGGAAAGCCACCTAATTTTGCCAGGAGGAACACAGTGTAGGCCAAAGCTCGAGCTGCGCATGAAATAACATATGAAAGTCGAAGAGAGAAGACAACGACCGCCGGCCAATCAGGTGGCACCTGCGCATTCGGGGTAAACAATTATGGAGGTGAAGAATTAAGATTCCGGGTGGTTGTATTTAATTAATATTTATGATCTCTTGAGTGTTTTACTGTTAACTGCGAAATGAAATAAGTTTGAACTGAGTTTGAAATTTGGAACTTAGCAACGCCGGAATCGGCATTGAACGCCCAGAGGACGAGTTGTTTTACTGTTCAACAGACTTTGTTAAATCTCGTGGTGGGATTTATTAATGACTTCCATGTGGGGAAAAGTTTAAATCAAAAGTTAGATTATCAGGTTTTACCTAATTAAAGACGGTTTCCACAAATCTATTCATTTTCCTTATGCCTCCATAAAGTTGATTTCGAAATATTTACTTGAATTGATTAGAGAGTCGTATCATATTTATGGAGAAGTGGGCAATGGGGTAATTAAAATAGCTTTATCCCGTAGAAGTGCTGAAGTATTACAGGTATGTAAAAATTGACAAAGTATAAAGGTCAAATAGTTTTACGCCATTTAATATTTGGAATTTTCTGTTTTTCAAAACACGAAATATGAGTTTTGCGCTGGACTCTTCAAATGTAATTTAAATACTGTTTGCTGGTTAAAGAGCATTTTTCATGTAATGGCTTTTATTTGTATGAATCACTCAGTAACTTTTACCAGTTGATTAATTATAGCCATCGGTTTCCCTCAATTTTAATTTTTTTTAATAATGTAGTTTAAATTTACCTTAATATTAAAACTACATCTTTTATAGTTGTAATACTAATTTTGCACGTAGCTTTTGTTATAATTTGGTTTTCTAAAAACATTGTGATTCATCGTATTTGTACTCATAATTTTTATTGTAGTGGAATTTACTGTGTTAGGCCAGGTATAGGGAAACGCCACAACCTTTTTAATATTCAAATTAAAGGGTGCACTACTTAGTTGAAATACTTCAGATTCGAAAAGTGCAGGGAATTATTCGATTAATGTATCGTAGTTGATGACTATTTTCTTTATATATTCTGGTAAGAAAATCATCAGTAGACCATTAAGTTTTATACTGAAGAACAACTTTTAAAGACGAATTTTTGTTCTTATCTCAAAAGGTAGAACTGAATATATACAGTAGCATATATAAACGCATGTACACAGTCTTTTATGTACGTACACGTTTCTCCATGGTTAATTGAATATTGATATATGAGTTTCGATTCTTTGGCCTGAAAATACGAATTAAATCTACATAATATCCCACTAGCCACCGCAACGGCGTATGGCGGGGAGTGTTAGATAACCACCTGTAAAAAGGAACAAAACCGCATGCATAATCAACCCATCCATGCAAACCAATAACCGCAGTGGCTTATACATACAATGTGATTAAATGTACATCATTGCACAATGAAGATTTTCGGATTGAGTCTTCCTTTAAAATTAGTTTGTTCTTTTGAAAAATGTTTTGTATTTAAATTTCAAAATCTAATCTCTTTGCTTCTTTTGAAGTTATATGACGTCAAAAAATGTTGCATTGGTTCTTTTACATTTATTTCTACCAAAAGAGATTCATTCTTTAAGATTAAAATGTCTGATTTTCTCATTTATTTATATAATCAATTTATGAATCATCAAGGAGTTTTTCTTGACCGAAGACACAGGCAGGTATTGGCTCCAATGAATTTATACTAAATGTGTGTGCCCTCTTTCTCATTCTTCTGATTCCACGGCCAAAATTTAAGAGAGGAACGTCAAACCCAATTATGTTTAGTACGTTATTTCAGCTAACATTTGGCTGAAACATATTTCAATTTGTTTGTTCATTATTTAAATGAAATTCCCAACTAGCGATGTCAAAATATCATTTCCTTTTTTTTTGATCAAGGAAAACCATGAGAAAAATTTCATCAGGATAAAATATTAAACTATCATATGCCATTGAATGTTTATTTAATAAAATGTTTACAGAAAATAAGACTTTTCAAACCCGAGTCAAGTGAATTCATTTATGAACACTTCGATTAACAGCGACGGATAGAGTTAGTGACTGGAGGGGAAGGTGAAGGATTTCATTGGGCGGAGGTTTTGTTCGGTCCTTGGAGAAACTAAGGAGGGGATGCAAAAATCAACATACCCCTTGGAATTGATTGGAGAGAAAGTTCTATCTGGGGCTTATCCACCCGAAACTCAGTTACTCATTTCGCAGTATCAGTCTTACGTATGTAAAACAGCAGATCTCAAAATAAGGCGTCCCAGGGTGATAAGTCAGAAAATCAAATTTTAGTAATTTTAGAAATAGCGTAACATATGCATTTTGCCAGTTGTTTTTGCACAAAACGCTTTATCTGTTTCACTATTTTGTCATGCACTTCCTGTACTGATAAACGCTTGTCAGTGAATGATTTTAATAAACGATAGGACAAAATGTCCCTCACACTCCGGGATTAAATAATAAATCCATCATGCGACGTGAAGAGAATTTCATCGATCTCCCGATGGGAAAAAGGGATCTAATGAACGACCACTGGATCCAAAATCTTTATTTCCCTAAATTAAATTTCCTAAAAACCCTTTCAGGAGGTAAGTAAAGAAAGACAAGAGATGATGATTTAAGCACTCAATATCGTGTAAAGCCTAAAGCTTTTAGGCGATATTCAAATCTTACTTCAGAGCTTCTTTACCTTTCGTAGCCAAATTTATTTCTTCCATCAAAATGTCAAGCTATTTTACGTAGATGAGGAATATGGTTCCAATAGAAAATCTCCCGAAGCACTGAAAAATTGCGGGCAGTGCTAATGATTCTTTGCTTCGTAATGGCTATTTTCAACACCGGCAGGTATAATGTTTGCCATTTCAGCAAAATTGCAGTGAAGTATTTTTTACTCACTGTTTCTTTGATTAATTTGATGCAACCAATCAAACACATTTTTAAATACCAAGTTTTGTTAGTATGTTGTATAAAATCACCTTGCATGCATGCAAAACTAAAAATCATTGCTTTCATTAAGTAGATAACAGATACTTTTCAAATGTTAGAAAGTTAACGTCCGATCGACATTTAATGCATGTCTCTATAAACATCAGAGTATGTTGTCCCTGGCGCCTTATACAAACATTAGTTTCACAGAGTTCGCATGGAATATTTTCACCCGGCAGCAAAATGTCAAGCGTTTCATCTCATTTACCCTCTATCGTAATTATCTTTGCTGGCCGAGCTCTCATATAATATATCAAATGACGGACAGAGTAATAAGCATGAAAGGCATGTTTTTATGCATGGCGAGAGTTATAAGTTAGATTGTTGTCTACTTCTCAGTCAATGGAAATATTACTTTAATCACCCGCATTGCTGCATAATTGTAAAAATGAGCCAACCAATTTTCAGAGGAAAGAGATGTAGAATCTTGAAAATTTTAAAGATAAAATAGAGTTTTTTACAATTGGATTTAACAGCAAATGACATCGGTATGACTTTTATGTTCTTGGTTGGTAGGTATGAGGATGATATAAATATTCAATGCGGTAAAATGGGCATCCATCGAAAATGAATTCATGACACCTTGGTTGATTATGAGCTAGTGTCGCCATAGCATTATCATAAGGTAATGTCTTCCGCCAGAAGTACTCATAAGTGTTTTCATCAAATAGGTGGGAAAATACTGAACCATATTCAGTCCACCAGAAGGTTATTAGTCAAATATAATATAAACAAATGAAGGATCGATTAAGAGTGGCTGGGGAATTTGGAGAACACTGCCAGAAACTCGACATGTACGAGGAGTTAAAAAGTGCAGCAATAGAAGCCGCAGGATTGCTGAAAAACACGAAATTCGACATAGTACAAGATCTGCTCAAAAACTTTCCAAATTTTTATTACAAAAAACCTTCATTAATAAATTATTGATTAGGGTTTTCTTCATATAAGTCTCGTCCTCCACGTACACGTACACTTATCCCAACGGTGTTATCACTTTTGAAAGAGTCCTTGAGCGCTTCTTCGGAAATGCTCATTAGCTCCCCTGTCGAATGTTTCTCTATCTCTGAAGTGGTGGCAAATCTATTATCTTTTGGCGAAATATTGAGTTTGGAGAAGAGGAAAAAGTCACATGGGGCCCGATCTGGTGATGAGGGTGGGTGGGGAAGCGCAATGGTCATATTTTTGGCTAAAAACTCACGATTTTTGAGATAAAATGGAGCCGGCGCGTTGTCTTGGTTAAAAATCACTCGCCGCTCCAAAGTTCGGGACGTTTCGGTCTGATTCTTTCTCTTAGGCGTTTCATAACCCAGTCAACATCACCGTGACATTCGAGCGAACTTATTGATCTTTCATGAGGAGGGGGATGTTTCACCAATCCAATATGGAGATTGCACTTTTGTGTCGAAGTCAATTCCATAAACCTGTGACTCATCACCTGTTATGTCCCTGAAAAAAAGGTTTCATTTTCTTCAGCTCGATCAAACAAGGCGCGTGCCTGACAGAATGTTAGTCAATATTGTTTGTAGTCTGGGGGCATTACACGAAGCACGCAGTTGGTAGCGCTTTGATACATCCTCAATGTTTTAGTCAAGATTTCATAGCATGAACCAATGAAAATCCCAAACACTTCTGCAATTTTTCTGAAAGTCAAACGACGATTTGTACCGACGAGATCGTTCATTTTTTCGATATGGGGGTCATCAGTCAATAATGATGGTCTTCCAGAACTCTCCTCAGCTTTCACTGATTGCGGTACCTTTTTGAGCCAGGCAAACCACTCATAACACGCGGTGCGTTTCATAGCATCCTCACTATAAGCCTTGGTAATCAATATAAAAGTTCAAGCGAAGGATTTCCAGAGTTCACGCAGAATTTTACAGGGTAACGCTGGTTCTTTAAAGACCTCATTACCGTCTATACGACTTTTCGCCGCACTCCACGAACACGTATTGACATAAACGGCTGCATTTAATCAAAAAAACAAGATATCAATAAAGTGGTTGAAATCCATTTTTTTGGGAGATATCAGACACAAAAAAGCTTTCAAGTGAATTTAATAAAAAGTTCGGGACATTTTTGAACAGACCTCGTAACTGAATAGATCCCTAAGGCGCGGGACAAATGAAATCCAAGAAATGGTAGAACGAAAAAGGAAATCATCTGATTTCCTTCAATTCCAATTTAACTTTGTATACAAATGAAGGTGATTTTCCAATAGGGTGTCCTTTGCAAATATATTGCTGCGTAACGACCCGATGTAAACTTGACAAAATATTGTAAAGCGACCAATTTGAATGAATGGCTGTTAAAAATACAGGCTTAACTATGATATGATGTCTTCATTGCGTAAATTCCTCTCGGGTCCTCCACCGGGTTATATCGTCCATATTGGCCGACGTTTCGATGTCTGACTCGGTCATCGTCTTCAGGGCTTCTGAATGCCGTTTGCCTAAGTTTCAGTTCAGTTTTATCGGTTTTTATTTCCGTAGAGAACAGCGTACAAGAAATATATAAAATATAAAGTGGAAACATAACATAACAATACGGAAACCCCGTTTTAGGATATACTCCTCTTCGGGGTGGAAACATTAAATAAGGAAAGGCTACAAAGATGGTAGCGTTTGCGGAAAACCCGTTTGCCTCTTTTTTCCCGTATATATATGGTTTTCACCCCAATCAAGTGTCATTTGATTGGTCCGTATCAGGGCACCTTCCAATTGGCCGCCCGTCGTTCCTTGTTTCACCCGTAACTCTAAGGATCGGTTTCCACGTGTTGCTCAGGTAAAATCCCGAGTCCCTGTTAAAATTATGTTTTTGGAGGCGGATCTCGATGGCCTCCTTAGTGAGCCGGTCCCAGTGTCCGTTGGATCGGCATATAATTTTGGTCCCCTCCTAGCTTATCTTATGGTCCTTAGTAAAGCAAAATCCGCCACTGCTGATTTCTCCAGTTGCTCCAGTCTGAGATGTCTCTGATGTTCTTTCAGCCTTTTTTCAGCGGCTCGTCTCAAACACGTAGACTTCACCGTACTCACAGGGGATCTGGTACACTCCTGGGGTCTTCAGCCCAATGGGGTCCTTAGCTTTGACCCGCTGTGCTCTTAACTTATTTGGTGGTTTGTAGATTGTCCCAATGTCAAATCTCCTTAATATTCGGGAGATTTTTCCGGAGATTGTCGAGACGCATGGCAGAAGGGCCTTGTTGGTGGATTTGTCGTCGGGTGTTTGGTTTACACGATTCTCCACGGACCTTTTAAGGGCCACGGATATTTCACGGTCATTGTAGGCATTCTGCAGGAAAGTCTTCTTTAGATGCCTGATTTCCCCCGGAAAACTTTCTTCGTCGGAAATCCCTTTAGCCCGATGAATAAGGGAAGACAACACGGCACTCCGCTGCGAAGGATGATGGTGGCTGTTGCCGTTCAAATACAGGTCGGTGTGAGTGGGTTTGCGGTAGACGCTGTGGCCCAGACTTCCATCTTCCTTCCTCCGGATCAGTATGTCAAGGAAAGGGAGCTTGCCATTGCTCTCCTTTTCCATGGTAAACCGGATGTTCGCGAGTTGGTTTTTCATGTGGTCGAAGAAGGCGTCCAGAGTGTCCATTCCGTGAGGCCAGATTATGAACGTATCGTCCACGTAACGGTAAAAACACTTCGGCTGATGAGGGGCTGATTCTAGTGCCCACTCTTCAAAATCTTCCTTGAAAAAGTTCGCGATAGCCAGCGACATTGGGGATCCCATGGCCACCCCATCCGCTTGCTCGTGGAACTTGCCGTCAAACTGGAAGCATATCGATGTCAGGACGTGGTGAAACAATTTCACCGTGTTGCTGTCAAACTTTCTCTCCAGCAGGTTCAAAGTTTCGGTGAGCGGGACTCGAGTAAACAAGGACACTACGTCGAAACTGACCAAGATGTCGGTAGCCTGCAGTTGGATGCCTTTAATCGTTCTCACAAATTCGGTGGAATTTTTTATGTGATGCTTGCTTAGCCCAACGTGCGGCGAAAGGATTCCGGTAAGATATTTAGCCAAGTTGTAAGTAGGCGATCCAATGGAGCTCACACTCGGCCGTAGGAGTGTCCCGTCCTTGTGTATTTTTGGCAATCCGTACATCCTGGGGGAGTTGGCGCCGGTGGCTGTAGGCTCCTCACGACATCAGCGGGCAGGTCTGATTTCTTCATCAGTGCTATTGTTTTTCTCGTTATGGCGTCCGTTGGGTCGCGGGGTAGATTGCGGTAAGATTTGTCTGAGAGAATCTCCCGGATTCGCAGATGGTAGTACTCAGTTCTCATGAGAACCGTGGCGTTTCCTTTATCTTAAATCCTGTATCCGATTTCCGATATCTTCATTCAGCCTAAACTCTGATCTCAAACAATGCAGAAACAATGTCAGCAAACATGCTGGATGGAAACCTGGCGACGGAAGGGATCATTGAATTTAAGTGACCCATGCCAACGGAGAATATAACTCTGAAGTAGCCGAGAAAATTAATTCATTTTGTTTTGTTAAAAGCCTTGACGTAGCGAAAAGCTGCGATATTTCTTTCATATATTAGGGCAGTTACTTAACCCGGCTTCCATTTTCGAATTTAAATATTTTGATTCCTTTCGATTGCTAAATGTGAAACAATTATGACCAGGGATTGTTTCTGGAAAAATCGCATGGTGCACACTGGAATAAATTTTTATTCAAACGGTATAAATTGTTGAGGTAATATATATCGGTAAACCAAAAACTTCGCGTAGTATGACAATTAAAAAAAACAGTCGGATGAAGAAATATTTGCCACAGTTTATTCCAGGAAATGAAGCGTTATGGTCAGAAAGATAGAAGGTCGGTCGCAAAAGTAGTATGACTTATTTGCCCAACGACTTATAACGCAAACCTTTATATCACCCAAATGACTAGGAAGGAGTTGACGCATGAATTAGGAAAATTGGTCGACATTTTCTCACTTCTAACGGTAGAAAACGTCCAGGGAGAGAAATAAATACAAGCCCAGTTTGGTTCCGTACGTTTGATATTCGATGTATCACTTAATCCTCAGTAATGTGCATTGTTTAAATGCTTGACACAAAAAATAGATTTCAGTTTACCAGTATCTCTCCATCCCATACATCGAGTCTATCGACGCGTGCATTGGGACACGATGGGAGAGAAATAGATTTTAGAGAGATTTTAATGGGAAATAGGAGAGGCAATATTAGGAAATGCACACGTCTCAAGTAGTTCCTAAAATTGGGCTCTTCCTGTAACCGACATTATTTTTATCTCAGCCGAAAAGTTTCACATCGCAAATCACCGACCTTCAGCGTTAAAGATTGCTAAAGAAAGATGTCAATTATCATAGGTTCCAAAATTGTATTTCACTGAGTCCTTTTGATCAGGTGGCAAGATTTGATTTTCTCGTACGCGATGAATGGTTACAAACAAGAGGCAAATGAGTTGCATGCAATGTTTCGATAAAATTCATGATATATACGAGTACATATATATATATATATATATATATATATATATATATATATATATATAGCCCAGGGGGTAGAGCGTTGGACTGCTGACCAGAGGGTCCCAGGTTGGATTCGCGGGCAAACCTCTGGGCTCCTTCAGCTCCACCCAAGCTAAGTTACTTTTCGGGAACCAGGTCTTCCTGGGAAACCTTAACCGGCACAGGGAAAGGAATTTGCCCCCCTACCCTGATGTGTGAATTTCACACACCATCGGGCTTAGTACTGGGTGAACTCTACCATCACCTACTAAACCGACCTTCGGGTTGACTACTGTGTTAAAGGTTTTTTTAATATACACACAAAAACACACACACACACACACACATATATGTATATATATATATATATATATATATATATATATATATATATATATATATATATATATATATATATATATATATATATCCCTCCCCGGACAACAACCTTGACGTGGTGGAAGGGCTTGTGAGTTCCGATCACCCCTAGAGCTGTGCTGGCGGGAGTAATAATAATTGCTCCCGCCAATCTAGCATGGGTGACCGAAGAGGGTCACCCATGCCAGATAGGTCGCAGGTTAGGAGCCAGACGAAAGGTAGTCCACGCAGCGTCTGTTCCTCTGTGAGGCGGCTGAAATGGCGTCTGACCCCAGTGGGGCGGCCAGTAAGTGATGGTGTCAAGTTAAAAACACTATGGCAAACCACCTCAATTATCATTCCCAAGATTTAAATGATGGACAATGCAGAGATTTTGAGTCCTGGCAACTACGGGGCTCGGCCCAATCGGCCGTGTGTCGTGCCCGGCAGCGGGGGAGGCAAGGCTTCCGCGGTCGTCATCCCACGAAACCCTTGCAAGGGAATACCGGCAGCAACAGGACAGAAGACGCAGGAGAAGAAGACCAATCTGTTTAGAATAAGAACGAGGAATGTTAGGACAATGATGAGGACAGGGAAATTGGAGATTGTTAAGCAAGAAATGGAAAGGGGAAATATAGATATTTTAGGCCTATGCGAGGTGAGATGGAAGGATGGCGGGGATTACTGGAGTGATCAGTATAGAATAATATACAGCGGCGGGGACGAGAGCCAGCGAGGGGTTGCCATAGTATTAATAGAAGAGGTAGGCATAGGCGTAGTCAATATAGCAGGTAACGGATAGATTATTAACAATAGAGATAAAGCAGAACCGACGAACTTGGTTATTATTCAGGTACACATGCCGCCTAGCAACCATACAGAGGAAGAGGTCGATGGAATTTACGATCAGTTAGAGGACATAATCGCATGTGTTCCTGCAGGGAAACATTTGATAGTGATGGGGAATTGGAATGCGACGGTAGGCGAAGGAAGAGATGGTAATGAGTGGGTATATCAATGTTTTTGACCAACCCGGCAAAGTAGTAGGGACGTAGGGAGAAGGGAGTAGGGACGTAGGGAGAAAAATTTCAATAAGCAAAGAGGCTTTCACAAGGAGGAGGGAGTTGATGAGAGGGACGTTGAGGAAGAATATTAAGAAAAGACTCGTAAAAACTTTGATATGGAGCGTAGCTATGTACGTTACGGAAACGTGGTCATTGAGGCAGAAGGATAGACGTAGATAGGAGGCTTTTGAAATGTGGGTGTGGAGAAGAATGGAGAAGGTGAAGTGGACAGAGGAGAAGACAAATGAGGAAGTACTTGGTATGGTGGGCGAAGAGAGGGGTTAGTTGGGAGAAATCCTATGAAGGCAGGAAAAGTGGATGAAGGGGGTATTGACCGGTAGTGGGATGTTGAAGGCTTTGATAGAGGGGAGGATGTTAGGCAAACGAAGAAAGGGAAGGAACAGGATAGGGATGTTGGACGGGATGAAGGGAGGAAGAAGGTACTCAGAGATGAAGAGAGGTCTGTTGTAGAGTAGGATACTGGATTTATATATATATATATATATATATATATATATATATATATATATATATATATATATATATATGTATATGTATATGTATATGTATATGTATATGTATATGTATATGTATATGTATATGTATATGTATATGTATATGTATATGTATATGTGTATATATATATATATATATTTATTTATTTATTTATTTAATTATTTATTTACATTGGCGCGGTGGTAGATCAGAGGCAGCGTGTCTGCCCCGCGAAGCAGCAGCAGAAATGGTGAAAGGCAGTCACTCTTAGTCACTGGTGGCGCAGACCAAGTGGGTCGGCCCGGGATTAGCTGCCACGCCTGCGGGCGAGAGTGAAGTTCACGGTTTTGGCCGCATTACTGCGATGTGAAAGACAACGGGAAATCACTACATTATTATCCCTAGAATATGCAGCCTTGTATTCAAATAGAGTAGAATGTAGGAGCTGATTTAAATCAATCTTAGGATTGAAATACTCATGATGATGATTTTTTAAATTGCAGCTCTTGAAGTGAAAGCCATTTTTTATTAGTTCTTTAAAGGGAACAAAAAATAAATTTGGTAGCTCGATACAGAGTGCGGCAGCAAGAATTAATGATTTCAATTCATATCCAATTCAAATCAGCATATTTTCCTGCCACAACCTGTATAATGAGCACCTCGCATTCAAATGTTAAAATTATGTTATATTTTTTATAATTAAAGCGAACTCTTTCTGAATTAATTTTGTGAAAAAAGGAAAATTTATCATCAAACCTGGATACACAAATTTCACACTTAACTATCTATGGTGAATTTTTCTTAAAATATTCACTGCATCATTTGCTCATTCAAAATAAGTCGTTTCAATTTAAAATACAATTACCGTCTTTCTTTTAAGATTTATCTTCTTCGATGCACTAGTTTGCAGCAGATAATATTAGCTTGGTTTCACATTTTCTATCAACATGAGTTTCCTTACTCTAATAAATGTAATTGTAGCACCAAAACATTTAATCGGATACTTTTTTTTTATTTTAATAAAGCTATTATTTATTTTTTGATATAATAATTCAATTTAAAAAACTTATGATCTACGAATGTTCATTAAAATATTGTTTGTTCACTAAAATTCACTTGCTCCTCGATAGGACCCTAAATCTCTGATTCATCCTCTTTAAAAAGGATTGTTTTCTAAAACATATGATGTTTCATGGATACAGATATTAGATGTTTAACTATTACCCAAGAAAAATTTAATGATGCTTCATTTAATATTATTCTACTTGCAATAAAATGCGTCGGTGTCTATGACAAAAATATGCAATTTACTGCGGATAACCAAGAATATTATACCTGATTTGGTAGAAAGAAGGCAAAAAGATATTCTACACTTTTTCAGTATGATCACAACGACTTGCATAATGGACACCTTATTAATTTAGTTGCAGGTTCCATGAGTTCACTGGGAATCTGATTAAATCATTCTATATCTTTAGACCATCAACTGTGCTCACTTTATTTATAAAGTTTTAATATTGTAGTCTCGCAACAAAAGTCTCTAATCATGTTGGAATAATTAATAATTATATACGTACAGGTGTGAAGATAAGCTCTAAATAATTTTCGACGGACACCTACTGTAATGAAATTATACCTAATTTAAGGCTATGGTATCGTTCATATTTTATTCAAAATGACAAAATATTGATGGCGCTGGTCTGGTTTTGTAATGATGTTTCATCTCGAAATAATTTGGTTAGAATCTTTAAACCACCACAGATTTGATGCATATCTTACTTAGTAGCCATAATGGAATTGAATATCAAAAAAATAAACTCGTTCTTATGAAACATAAGTTTTGGAAATGCCACGAGGTTAAATCTTCAATTTCTATAGTTATTCTTGCAAATAATGCTTTAAAATATTAATTGTTCACATTATTTTTCGTTTTTGATTCCCTATCAAGATATATCCGGTAGGATTTATTTCCCGGAGCAACGTTTTCCATTCAGAACAGTTTTTACTTGCAATTCATGACTCTTGGTATTGATGATTAATGAGTAATAGTTTTTATGGGTGGCGACCGACAGCTGAGGTAATTTGCGTCATTAGGGATGGTCTGGAAAGGATGAATGGTGGAGAGAAACCTGGCGTCGGCATTAGCCTACTCTTAACGGAAAGCACGAAATGGTACGTAGGTTAACGTCCTATCCGACGGGCGTCGTAGTCACTCAAAGTGCTTTCCACAAAGCATCTCAAGTGGAATTGGAATACCGCTGAAAAATATTTGATTCCCAGGGTTTGGTCTCCAGAATTTGAACCCTATCTGTGTATCAGCCACCGCACCATTCCGATCCCCATGATTAATGACACAGTTTTACGATGGCAACAATGACATTAGATGATGCGGACTTTTGCAAACTAATTTCTGAATGGCAGCCGTTCCATCAAAGTATGGTGTGTATAAAAGTTGAATAGACAAGGGAAGGCTTAATGAGAAAAATAGCATTATAAAAAATCTTCCAAATAGTTAATACTACTAAGCATTCAGACCAGACTCAATTATTGTGCTCCAACAACTTGCTATTCACCTTCTGTACAGTTAGTAATATTTAAGAAAAGAAAGGAGGAAAATTAAACATTTCAAAGATATCAGGTATATGTGTATGTTAGTTGGTAGTTTTTGTGTGGTGCGTAAGGGTTTTTGCATGAATGTATACCATATTTTCTTTGAGGAGTGTACAAATTTGTTGCTTTTGCATACATTTTTTTATTAATAACGAGTGGTGACCTAGTACCACTCACCACCCGCCCTTGCGGCGACTTTCGGGCTGTTAAGTAAATGTAGATGTAATATTTGAATGCAAAAATCAACATTTTTTTACCATAATAATTTGCTATTTATAAAGATTAACAAATTTCATTCCTACTAGATGAAAATTATTTGTTATTGATTCAATTTATCATGGTGAAACACCCTTACATAATATTCTTAATTATACTCACAAAACAAGAATATTCAGATACTATTGCTACACAATCAGGGCATCGAAATCCTTTTCAAAATCTTCAAAATTCATGAAAAATACTGCATTAGCTAAGTGAAAATATTTATCGATATTTATTGGACCAATTTATTGTCAGAATTTATTGTATATCATTCATAAATTCTATTTTTCACCTTTGATTTTCATTGAATGGCTTATTGAAAGAGAAGAATTATTTTTTTAGTTATATAACTGCATCTAAGCCATAACGTTGCGCCGTTCAGGTGCCCATTCTCAAGGATTAAAGTAGTAAGGTGAATATATAAGAATGAATATGTGGGAAAGTTATTGCTGAAAGAAAAAGTATTCATATGTGAGTGGATGATGTACGAATATCATAATAATTATGGGAAGAGATTGGTGACTCAGAGATTAGAGCGCCGTATTTAGCCCTGCCTAGTAAAATTAATACAGGTATGTTTATGTTTTTAAGAGAACCAATTTTCTGAGTTCTTCAGAGAAATTGACACAATAAACAACGTGTCACAAACACTAAAGACATTCAGTGCGAGGGAAAAATTTAGTAATGTAAAAAAATGTACTTACAGTCAGAAGGCCCCAAGTTAAAAAAATAATAAGGGGAAATTAGATATTGTTGAAATAATGGTGGAAATATATATATTATGAGTCAATATATGAATTTATGTAGTTACACTGTGAAGATTTTTACATAATGCATTATTTCATTCTTAGTTTCGTAACTTCGTTTAGCTTGAAAATTATAAGGGGAACAGTGTCAAAAATGTTATATTCTTTTGTTTCCGACATTGGTCACCGACTACTTGTATAATTTTAATCTGTCCCATTAATTTCCTCATATATTCTCTGAAAATATATCAGCTGAAATTTTGGAAAAACTAGTAGCTCAAATCTTGAAAATATTAATTATTCCCATTCAGGAAAATTTCTTTACAATTTCTAGAAATATATCCTCGGTGTGATTTTTTGAATTCACTCACGCCGACATTTTTTAAACTCTAGCATTTAAAACCTCACTATAAGAAGGATGGAAATGAAAATTTAACTTGTTTGTGTTCAGCATAAGTCAGCCATTAGTCTGATCACGCGTTTTATAACGAGCATCAAATGCTATGGAAAACGTCCTACTGCTAGGAAGTTATTCCGAAATCTGACGGCATGGATAAGGATGGCTTGCGAAAGAGAAGGCCGAGGCAGGGGGTTGTCGAGGATGTGAATAAAAAGCCGTCGGCTTCGATGGGAGAGGATGAGACCTAGGAAGCATTTCAACATCGTCCTTGGCGTAATGGAATCAGCAACTGATCCAACGTTCGGCATTGCCGAGCGCAATAGCGAGGCCCATTCCATTTCCCCTTCGCTTTTCCTTCTCTTAGCCATGGGAACAATAACAAAAGAAAGAAATTAAATAGAGCGGAGAAAAGAACCCGGATTCCGGAGTTTATTCCACATCCATCTTTTTTGGCCCAATCTCCCACATTGATGACTCGCAGAAACTTGAATAAATATAATTACACCCATTTCATCTCCCTCGAACGCCTAGGATAATTCTCCCGCACCTTCTTAAAACTCGAGTATTAAGGAACAATTGACGCTGCTAAGTACTGGATCGTAGTTCACATCCCGACGACTTTTTTCTTCTACTGGGTCCAAATCCACGAAAGACCCCTTCCCACGCTTCATCCTTCATGGATTCTAGTTTCACCCCCTCGGGCGCACTTCCCCTTCGCCAGGCCCCCCATGGCCCACGAACCATCCACTCCCGCTCTCGTCACCGGGACCTCGGACTTTCCTTAAATTCCTAGCGATTGTGTATACAAACTCCTACTCTGTCATTCAATCGCTCATCCGAGAGGTAATTCTATTTTTCCAACCGTTTCGTTTTTCACCCAGGATCAAAAGACCTTTCTTTCCTCTTTTTTTTGCGTTTTGGCCAGTCCCTTCCCGCTCCTGCTCACAAAAGAGAAAACACGATATTCTACGAAAAACATCTATTCGAAAACATTTCCGCTACAATTCACCATATTTCACATACAGCCATGATTTAGACAATGGGTTTACTCCTTTGATTATAATTAGTATATGAGTAATTTAATTTCATAAGTTATGCCAAATAACTGCTCAGGTGTTAATCCGAGTACAAGTATTGCCTTGATAGAAGAGAATTGGGACGAATTCGTGACATATTTGTGACAAATGAGACGTTTCTTCGCTCATCCGGTGCATCAGCGTTACATGATACTCTCCGTTTCTCCTATGCTCTGTTTTTTAAACAAACCCAATGTTTTGACTCCTCCTCCGTCTTTGAAGTACACATGTAGATTACCCATTTTTCGCCCACATTTATGTATCGATGCAGAAACTCATCAGAAATGCGACGGAAAAGCGCCAAATTAGCCCCAGAATCGACCACCCGAATGGATTTATTCTCCACTGAGAGATACGCAGCACCTATCTTGCCGAGATTTTTTTCACGCCCTTTTTTTGCTCCAAAATTGAATATTTATTTCTTGTGGTATTGCAGTGGTCTCAACTATTTTCCGAAATTTGATATGTCGATCAATGTCACGGATTTTGTCAATCATTTCAGAGGTAGTCACTTCCATTGGACGTCCCGATCGGTGTTCATCATTTGTTGATGTACGGCCACGTATAAACCCATTGACCCAATTATGAACACTTGCACAGAAATGAACAGGTATTTCATGAACTTTATCCAACTCAGCTCTCAATCCTCTTGTTTCTACGCTTATGAAAAGGAGTGTTTAATCACTAAACTGAGCTCTTTGTTTCATTTTTCAAAATATACGCAGCTTTGCTGCATAAATGGAGAACGGAAAAGAAGGCATGTGAAGGCTATAACTTACTATATAACGGCCGTCTAGTGGTAGGCATACAAAAAAAAATTTTTTAGTCACTGTAAGCGGCTTCTCCTCCATTTTCTGAAGTGTTATTGATGAATAATTTGATATCCCTCGGAGGAATAAGAAACCAAAAGTACGGTTGGGGTACGGTTTGAACGATTTCCAGCCCACTTGCGGGAATAAGAGTAGATTTTTTTAGTGCTGGTTATTTCTTGCAAATGCGTTAGAAAAACTATATTAATGGGATAAGCGTAAGTTATTCAAGGAACGGTGGAGAAATTCTTTACAAATGATTACTATGAATAGGTAATCTACCGGTTAAGGTAGGTTTTTGGATGGACATAATTACTAATTAAATAATTTGTGACCCCTTGCAACACACAACATCCTACTTTACATCAGGTCCCTCTTCAGCTCTAAGTACTTTCTTCCTCCCTTCATCCCGTCCAACATTGCTATCCTGTTCCTTCCCTTTCCTCGTCTGCCTAACATTCTCCCCTCAATTACAGTTTTTCAACATCCCGCTGCCGGTCAATACCCCCTTCATCCACTTTTCCTGCCTCCATAGGATTTCTCCCATAAAGCCTCTCTTCGCCCACCATACCAAGTACTTCCTCATTTGTTTTCTTCTCTGTCCATTTCACCTTCTCCATTCAACTCCACCCCCACATTTCAAAAGCCTCCAGTCTACGTCTATCCTACTGCTTCAATGACCACGTTTCCGTGCCGCACATAGCTTCGCTCCATGTCAAAGTTTGTACGAGTCTTTTCTTAACATCCTTACTCAACGTCCCCGTCATCAACTCCCTCCTCCTTGTGAAAGCCTCTTTGCCTAGTGCAATTCTTCTCCTTACGTCCCTACTACTTTGGCCGCGTTGGTCCAAAACACTACCGAGATACGTAAACTGTTCTACCTGCTCTAGTTTTTGCCCTCCTATTCTAATGTTAAGCTTAGCCTTTTTCTTTCTAGAAAATCGCATAACCTTTGTTTTATTAATATTAATTCTCATCCCATACCTGTCGCACTGAATTTCCAATTCACTAAGCAGTGCTTGCAGCCCCTTGGCTGACTGACAAACTAAAGCTTGGTCATCAGCAAACCTAACTGATTTTACGAATTCCCCGCCCACCTTCATTCCTACCTCCAGTTTTTCCCATGCTTCTTTAATCATTTCCTCTGCATACAGGTTGAACAGCAACGGTGATAAAGGGCAACCCTGCCTTACACATCTTCCTAACACTGCCCATCCGGACTCCCCGTTTCCCACCCGCACCTGAGCAGTCTGAGACATGTACAGGTTGCGGATTAGCCTCCTTTCCCTCCAATCTATTCCTATTTTCTGCAATATACTCATTAGTTTTTCCCTATTCACTCTATCAAACGCTTTTTCGAAATCTACGAAACAGGCAAATACCTCCTGGTTGTGTTCTATATTCCTCTCGATTAATAATCTCATTACTGCAATGGCATCACGCGTACCTCTCCCCTTCCTAAACCCAAACTGATCATCCCCTATGTAATCATTTGCCCTAGTCTCTATCCTTTTGTTTATGATCCCAAGAACAACTTTAGCTGCGGGGGATATCAAACTTATTGTCCTGTAGTCCTCACATGATGTAGCCTTTACCTTTTTCGGAATAGGACTAAAACTAATTTCACAAATTCTTCCGGCCACATTCCTTCCTCATAGATACTACGAATCAGCCCATATAGCCTCTTCCTGCCACGTTTTCCTAAAAATTTCAATAGTTCCGCGGTGAAGTTATCCACCCCCATGGCCTTATTTAGTTTCATCTCCTTTAATGCCCTGTGTATCTCATCATCTAGTATGCCTGGACGTAAGCTATCTTCCTCTACTTCATGTTCCTTTTCTATGTCTAACTTTGTTGGTCTAAGTTCTTTACTATAGTGTTCTTCTATATATTCCTTCCATCTCTCTTGAATCTTTCCTGTGTCACCTATTATCTTACCCGCCTTATCTCCAACTGTTAGCATTGATCTCCCTTTCTTACTTCCCGATAGCGGTTTAACTTTGCTGTACAGCGCACCGATTTCACCCTTCCTCTGCAGACTTTCCATATCCTGGCAATGCGTCTTCCACCATGCTTCTTTTGATTTTTTTGTTGCCCGCCTCAATTTATTGTTTAATTCTTTGTACTTCATTTTGCCTAATCCTGTATTTACATTCTTCCATTTTTGCCGCTCATCCATCTTTGTAATCATCTCATCCGTGATCCATAGTTTCCTAGTCCTTTTAGCGTAAACGGTTCCAATGGTGTGTTTTGCGGCTTTAGACAACCCTTTCTTGAACTTTTCCCATTTTTCTTCGATAGTACTTACCCTTTACCATCCTCCATGATTTCCTCTACCGCCTGTTTGTACTATTTCCTTTTCAAACCATTAAATGCTTCTAAATTCCATTTTCTAACTCGCCGCCCCTGCCTTATATTTTTGAAAGGGACGGTACATTTTATAACAACTAAAATGTGGTCAGAGTCCGCATCCGCTCCAGGGAAGCTGTGCGAATTTAACACACTCTTCCTAAACCTGTGTCTAACCAGAATATAATCTAGTTGATACCTTTCTGAGTCACCTGGCATTTTTTATGTATACCTGCGTCTTTTGTGGTGTCTAAACCAAGTGTTGGTGATGACTAACCTCTGTCTCCTGCAGAACTCTACTGCTTTCTCCCCGCGGTCATTCCTCGTGCCTAAACCGTAGTCCCCCAACTCATCACCATCTCTTCTTTCTCCTACCGTCGTATACCAGTCCCCCCTTACTATCAAATGTTTCCATGCAGGAGCACACGCGATTATGTCCTCCAACTGGTCGTATATCTTATCGACCTCTTCTTCCTTATGGTTGCTCGGCGGCATGTATACCTGAATAATAACTAAGTTCGTCGGTTCTGCTTTTATCTCCACTAGTAGTATTCTATCCGTTACCTGCTCTATGTTGACTACGCTTCTTCCTACCTCTTCATTTAATACTATGGCAACCCCTCGTTGGCTCTCGTCCCCACCGCTGTATATTATTCTATACTTATCACTCCAGTAATCCCCGCTATCCTTCCATCTCACCTCGCAAAGACCTAAAATATCTATATTTCCCCTTTCCATCTCTCGCTTAACATTCTCCAATTTCCCAGTCCTCATCATTGTTCTAACATTCCACGTTCCTATTCTAACTAATGTGGTCTTCTTTTCCTGCGTCTTCTGTCCTGCTGCTGCTGGTTTTTCTTTGCAAGGGATTCGTGGGATGATGACCGCGGAAGCCATGCCTCCACCCCTGCATGTTAATCTTGGGAATGATAATTGAGGTGGTTTCCCGTTGCCTTCCTCAATAGTGTTTTTAACGTTACACCATCACTTGCTGCCCGCCCCTCTGGGGTCAGACGCCATTGCAGCTTCCTCACTGAGGAACAGACCCTGCGTGGACTACCTTTTGTCTGCCTCCTAACCTTCGACCTATCTGGCATGGGTGACCCTACCTGGAGCAATTATTATTACTCCCGCCAGCACAGCTCTAGGGGTCATCGGAGCGCACTAGCCCTTCCACCATGTCAAGGTTGTAGTCCGGGGAGGGTTACTAATGATATGAATTAAAAAATGCCTAATTGAGCTAGCCAGTATAGTTTTACGATCATTGATGTCCATCAATGATCCTATAAAAGAGCCAAATAATGAGAGTATTAATGCTATGCTGAAAAATCAATATGAAGACCCAATTTTGTAATGAGAATTTTAGATTAATATATTGGAGGAAAACTCATTTAAATATGGTCAAAATTATAGTTGTATTTACTATCATTTACTGTAATTTATATCTAAAATTTTTCAAAAGATAGATGGAAATTAAAGGGCATTTAAGATGCGGTCACAAAAAATTTCAGGGTACTATTCAGATCTGTTTTTTATGTCAGAAATCAGAAAGCATGACTTTTGGAGACTGCTGAGATGTGGGCGAAGAATGAATGGAGTTAAATAAGTATGATAGATGATAAAATTTCAATTATTGTGAAAGAAGTATGGTTAATTAATTTTTTATGTCACACGGATGCAATAGGAAATATTTTTAACAAGTAAATCTTTTGTATTCAGAATAATATTGTGTCGCATTTTTGAGAAATACTTCCATTTTTCCCAAATTTGGCGAATTTTTTAGTTAATATTTCAATGATAATAAACCAATTTTCATCGTTGCCTAGTTAGTATTTTGTATGCCAATGCGTTCTTATCGATAAATAAGAATCGAAGAAAACATATGATTCGGGAAAAACAAGAAGAAAACTAATTATCATAGATGAAGCATGAAGATGGCTTATGCAAAAGTACATTTATTTTTTCTCTGTCTCTATATGGTCAATTGAGTTTTTGGTGCGAGAACGCTATTTAATGGGTCTAATGATTCCATGAAAAAATCCCGTTTTTTGTTCATTACGGATCGAAGATATTAGCGCCGATTATCCTTCACAATATTTAAACTTAATCTTGTGTGAAATACTGGAGTCATTCCAAAGTCGTTGTGAAATATAATTATTTTTACATTTCCATGTAATAGAATAGGTAATAAAAACGACCTCAGAGAAATTTCACTTTTGCTCTTTTCACTACTTTAATATATTTGTTCTTGCATTTTTAGGTTATTTTTTGATGTTGGTTACTCACGAATTCTCAGTTTAAAACTTGCAAAAAAATATTTTTGAAACAAAGTCAGAAATTAAATTTGTCCCTAAACGCTCTGATGACTTTGCAACGGAAAGGGAAGAATTTGAATGAGCTAGGAAAAGAGAGGCCGAGAGAAAAAAAGGCAGACACCTCGACTGAGGTTTTTGTCGAATGTATTTATTATTCCGCCGGATATACGGAAGCGTGGAAGGGCGAATATACGAGGAGATGGGACAGGAGGCGGAGCCGAAGTGAAAAAATATTGAAAAATGAGGAAAAATGAAACCTAAGTCTTCTTCTTTCCGACGGAAAAATAACCGAGGAAGGAGAGAAGAAAAAATTCTTTGCGGATTCGAAGCACGACGCCCGACGACTTTGCCGCAACAATGTCGAGTTTTTTCTCTACATTCATATCTGCGCACTCCTACTTACTAAAGCCAGGGGAACAAAAACCGGCAACGGAATGGTTGCGGTACAGTCGCATCTGCCCGTGAGCGCCGACAACCCAATCTTTGGTCCGCCACACGGCAGCCGATCTACTAAAACGGCCCTGACGTCCCCCCCCGGCCCTGCCGCGAATGCACGTCACTCCCTCCCCAACCCCTGCGGTTACATATTACGTCGACCATTCTTATACCAACTCTCCTCCATTATTTCTTTCTGCAATATCTCATCTTAATTTTTTCTTAGTTTAACGTAAGCAGGTAAATAAATATCCCCGCGTTGAAATCAGTCAGTTGGAAGCGCCTCTTCGTGGTGACGTTGATATTCCATCTACCGTTATGATTTCATTATTTCCTTGTTTCAAATTATGACTTAAAATAAATCCACTCCGCCATCACTCTTTTTCACACTTGCAATTGACTCGAAAAAATAGTTTTGAGGCTGACTTAATGTTTCAATTTCTCTTTCTGTGCAAATGATTTTGAAAGTATTAAGGCTGACCGGTTTTCGGAAATCAGGAGAATTTATTTGGATGAAACCCTTATAGCGATGACGCTGCGTTTCAAAAGAGTGGTTTGCTTGATGTTTATTGTGTGTTAAATGGGTACTTGTATGGAACCTCTATGTGTCAAGGAGCCATAAAGCGGTCAATACTCAAATTAGGCCAATATACGTATTGTATTCAATATCCTAAGTCTGTAAACATGATATACTATAGGTTCTCTGCCGGACAAAATGAATGTGCAGATTTTGGGGAGCTCTTCACTGTTGGCATTGAATTTTTTCTACTGCAAATTATTCAAAGTAAATTCATTCTTGGAAAAATCGAACTGTCCTGGCTTGAGGCAGCTTTCATTAACTCATTCCCAGTGACTGATTAAAGAACTTATCGAGCATATTTTTGTCATAGGGCTTTTTAAAGAAGACAAGGGCAGGAGTGTCACAATTTAACAAATTCGAGGTTTCGCAAATGGCTTCATAGGATCGTTTAAATCGCAAAAGACTATGGTTGGGATTAGCAAATAAGCGGGATAGGACGGGAAAGTGGGGACGGTATGAGGAGAAAGTTGGCCTATCTTTTCACGATATCAGTACCAAATAAAAGGATTTAGTTTTTAAATGGCCTTATTTTTATTTCATCATAGCTTTTTCATAATTAACCGTTGCTTGTTTGTTATTGCTCTCGGTATTTTTGGAAGTGGGTTATATACCCGGATCTAGGAGGGTAAATTTGGTAGCATTTTTGGTCAGAATAGGGGAAAAGACTCTTGGAGTATACGAGATCTGCCCGGAAACTATTCTGTAATGCAATATTTTGAGAAAAATATCCTACCTAGAATAATGTGGTCATTATCCCCATTGAAGTACTCATTTTGGGACCGAAGACACTTATTGGAGCGTCTCTTACAATTTTCAAAACAATCATCAAAGTTTTTTACGGAATGATCATCAGCTGCCTCGTCAAATTTTCCTATATCTCAACAACCGACAATTGGGAAGACTGAGCTTTTGGTTCAGGGTCATTGCCGTAGACTCATGAATCATCTCCAGCTATTATATTTTTTAGAAAACCTGGCTCATAGTTTGCGGCTGAGAGCAAGGCCCTTGCCACTGCCACTGGAAGTCGAGATAAAAGAGAATATGACGAAGTATCTAATGACACTAAATTAGTTTAGCCCTTCCAGAGGTCTTGGTGTGAAGCTTTTCTTTGGGGAAATTCGATAATTCCTGAAGTTTCATTTGTGAGCATTTCTTATATCGTAAAATTTCCACTTGGAAAAGGATAAATAATTGCAGACTACGACGTCAGTGTCTCGAATGTCCGAAAGGCAAGAGGAGCATGATGGGTAAAGAGCATTAGGAAAACTTCTATGAAATGGCAGGAAACAATTTGAGGGATCATTCTTTCAGAAAACTTCGTCAGAGCGGTCGAAGAACGCAAGTGGTGGCGATTTTATCTCTGCCTTGTTTCTACGCCGCTGAAATTACCTGACGTGACGTCACTCCAACGAATGGAGCCGTTAAAAAAGGAAGCCGAATACTGCGGTGGGAAAATTGAATGGATCTGTCCGAGGTGCGTTCTAATTTGGCCCGCGTAAACGAATTTCGGCCGGGGGAACCACTCTGTTTCTTAACGTCTGTTGTCATCGCGTGGGTTTTTTCTTGTTTTCCGCACTCTTTGACCGGACAAATATCGCATGCCCCTTGGCTGGGTTATTTCTTCAAGTTGTATCTACTCCCTAATAATTTGACATTTATTGCTATAAGTAGATTGAATTTTTACTCTTTCAGTTTAAGAACTTTTCCTAAAAATTCGTTTCATTTGTCGAATGAAGATTTTGACGATTGTGAAATATTATAATGTTTATAATAAGACCAGTTGAGCTACGTCGAGAGAAAATCTGAGATAAGCATACTTAGGTCTGTTAATCTTTGATTAACAGACCTAAATATTTTGATTGATTCAAACGATCTTTGGGATGCGTGCACTCTAAAAATATTGTTCAGCACTAACCACTTATTAGTTTGAATTTTTAGAATGTTTCAATAACGTTCAAATGAACTACTCAATTATTTGTTTATATATATATATATATATATATATATATATATATATATATATATATATATATATATATATATATATATATATATATATATATATATATATATATATATATATATACTCATATATACAGAAACATATATAAGGAAAAGGGATAGGAACACGTTTAAAGGACGAACACAATAGAGGTGGGGAAGGCGGAATCGAACGGATCACAAGAGTAAAAATATTTCCTCAACCGGGACTCGAACAACGGATCTTTCCACTTGCCGGGCGGATGCTCTTAACCACTTGAGCTATCGAGGATATGTAATTTACCCTGAGATCCGTGGGTCTTATATGTCGCCAAGCGCCCCGATTCTTTAGCCAAGAGATGGCGTCAGGGGGCTGTTTCACCCACCAAAGGAGAAATAGACAATACACAAGAGGAAAGGACAGTGGTTAGAATTCATACAACAACATACAGGAAAAGAACAGTGCGTTTCGTGGCACGCATAGCCAGAAGAAAGAGATGAGCCACATTGGCCAAATACACATTCAAACACGAAATCCCGCCAATCGGCGAATAAATACTCATATATACAGAAACATATATAAGGAAAAGGGATAGGAACACGTTTAAAGGACGAACACAATAGAGGTGGGGAAGGCGGAATCGAACGGATCACAAGAGTAAAAATATTTCCTCAACCGGGACTCGAACACCGGATCTTTCCACTTGCCGGGCGGATGCTCTTAACCACTTGAGCTATCGAGGATATGTAATTTACCCTGAGATCCGTGGGTCTTATATGTCGCCAAGCGCCCCGATTCTTTAGCCAAGAGATGGCGTCAGGGGGCTGTTTCACCCACCAAAGGAGAAATAGACAATACACAAGAGGAAAGGACAGTGGTTAGAATTCATACAACAACATACAGGAAAAGAACAGTGCGTTTCGTGGCACGCATAGCCAGAAGAAAGAGATGAGCCACATTGGCCAAATACACATTCAAACACGAAATCCCGCCAATCGGCGAATAAATACTCATATATACAGAAACATATATAAGGAAAAGGGAAAGGAACACGTTTAAAGGACGAACACAATAGAGGTGGGGAAGGCGGAATCGAACGGATCACAAGAGTAAAAATATTTCCTCAACCGGGACTCGAACACCGGATCTTTCCACTTGCCGGGCGGATGCTCTTAACCACTTGAGCTATCGAGGATATGTAATTTACCCTGAGATCCGTGGGTCTTATATGTCGCCAAGCGCCCCGATTCTTTAGCCAAGAGATGGCGTCAGGGGGCTGTTTAACCCACCAAAGGATTTCACCCACCACCACCCACCACCTTTTCCTGTATGTTGTTGTATGAATTCTAACCACTGTCCTTTCCTCTTGTGTATTGTCTATTTCTCCTTTGGTGGGTGAAACAGCCCCCTGACGCCATCTCTTGGCTAAAGAATCGGGGCGCTTGGCGACATATAAGACCCACGGATCTCAGGGTAAATTACATATCCTCGATAGCTCAAGTGGTTAAGAGCATCCGCCCGGCAAGTGGAAAGATCCGGTGTTCGAGTCCCGGTTGAGGAAATATTTTTACTCTTGTGATCCGTTCGATTCCGCCTTCCCCACCTCTATTGTGTTCGTCCTTTAAACGTGTTCCTATCCCTTTTCCTTATATATGTTTCTGTATATATGAGTATTTATTCGCCGATTGGCGGGATTTCGTGTTTGAATGTATATATATATATATATATATATATATATATATATATATATATATATATATATATATATATATATATATATCCGCGGGCTGCATATCTACGCTCGATATCAAAGTATTAGCGAGCCTTTTCTAAAGGTCCTCTTTCAACGTTCCCGTGAACATTTCGCTACCTTAGATGAAACCTTTAAAGCCTAATCCGTCCTTTTCCTTAGTTCTCTATTAATTTGTTCATTTTAATTAAAAATACTTTCAAGATAAATAGACTATTCCACCAGTTTTAGATTTGGCTTCCTATTTTTACGCTTACGTTAGCCTTTTACTTTCTGGAAAGCCGCATATCCTTTGATTCAATTAGATTTATTCTCATCCCATACATATGGTGTTGGGATTTCTATACACTTTGCAATTCTTGCAACACATTGACTCAGCAAACCTACTGATTGAATTATTTTACCACCGGCTTCCATTCTTAACGCCAGTTCTCCCCATGCCCCCTTGATCATTCATCCACATTTACATTGTAATGGACAGAAAATGTGGTAATAGGCAACCCTGTCTTACTCCTTATCCTAACACTGCGTATCCGGACACTCTACCCCTCACTTGTACCTTGGCTGTCGGAGACATGTACAGGTTTTGGATATTTTCCCTATCTCTCTCTAGCCTGCTTCTATTATGCAGGACATAGTCATTGATTCTGCCCAATTACGTCTAGCAAACACTCCTCGATTTATGCATATATGTAACAGACATCCTGATTTTATTTTGTTTCTCTATATTAGTGGCTTTATTACAGCTAGGGCATCACGCGTTCTTCTCCCCCAACGGATTCCAAAAAGATCGTAACTTTCGTTTCTCTTTCTACCCTCGGATTATCCACTCTCAGTCAGGATTCTCTTCCTGGCCCTCATCGAGAGCGGATGTGTTTCGAGCTTGCTTTCGAGAAGCGGTTAGAGCCAAATGACCCTGCTTCTCTGTTTGCTACAACCTTTAATTAAAGCAACTTTTTGCTCTTTTATGTAGTGAAAAGCAGGGTTAATATGAATCATGCATTGCTATTTAATTTATGTAGTTATTGTTTTGCCTGTGGTTGGTTAATCAGAGTTCACCTTAAATTTTTGAGGTAGCTTCAAGTGCTCTGGATTCTTCAACCTGTTCTTTTTAGTGGTCGCAAAAATATCCTATATATTGGTCGAGTTGGCAAAATCTCTCGCGCACCACGTCATCGGTCGTCTTCTGAATACTCGTGCGAAGAAAAGGCTGCGCATGACTCAAAGGTGACCGGAACGCTATCCTTTTATCGTAAACCCAAGTTAATCTATTACTTGAAAATTGATATGGTACAAGGATTTACGATTTATACATAACAGATGCCCTTTGAACCTCATGGAATTTAAAAAGAATAGAAATATTGTATAAGTTCTCCATAAATGTCTCCAGGAAAATTTTCTATTTAAGGTAATGCTGCTAAATATGTAATAGTTCTGTGTAATAGCAGTTCTATAAATTGCAAAATTGGTCAAATATTTGGGTTTGGTTTTATACTAGACTGAATGTTAAACTATACATTTATTAATTGCATATGGAGGATAATTTTATAAGAAAAAAATGACATTTTTTTACCCAAAATATACTAAACAACGGCGGATCAAGAACCACCGTAATTTTATGGTAAAAATAACACGTTAACAAATAGATGCGTTAAGCATATCGGTGCCAGAGCCGAAAGCAGAATTTCCGGTGAAACACGATATTTTAGTAAATTAATCCTAAAAAATTGGCGGTAAGTTTGGTTCCTAAAGTATCACCTTAAAATGATGGTTTAAAAATTTTGTTCACTTTCTGAAATATTTTATACATTATATTTGAAAATTATTTTCACATAACCAGCATAAATGATTCAGTCAGGTAATATGTTAAAATATTTAACAATTATTTTTTAACTCATATATTGATGGTGAAGTTCAAATATAAATATTATGTAATCCAATTCGGTGGTCCCTTTATTTTATGTAACTTAAAAAGTATATGGACATCCAGAAATTTTGATTTAATGATCTTTTGTGCGCTTAAAAATTAATGTATAAAAATATTTTAAAAAGCAAAAACAAAGTTTTGCTAATTATATTTGGAGGGACACCTGGAAATTATTTGATTTTCAATGATGACACAAAATGTGGTGGAAAAAGACAAGCCATGCGCAATTCTCAATCATGATTATCCTAATATGTGGTTATTTAATATGCAGGCATTGAATAATTAATTACATATATAGACATACAGCAGAGGCTTTTATTGTTAGCATGATGATGGCAAATTTATACGAATGAAATATACTGTTTTATATTTTTGAGATGTGGCACAGATGTAACTACAGGATTTTTAATTGCCGATCCAGAAAATAAATGACATTTCTCAAATATATAAGGGATAATACTTCTTGAAATAATATTCCAAATTTTTAGAATTGAATTTTAGCCTCTAGAACCGAATTTTTTCTCTGACATTTTTGAAATAAAATAAACTTATTGAGCATCATATTTATTGTGAAAGACCTGCACAGCCTTATTTTTGTTAGAAAATAAAGTTCTTCTTCCTAACCATAAGTTTTCATTCCTTACAAAATAACTAACTATGAAACATTTTCAGTTAATATATTTGCACTTGCACTCAACCTTTATTTAAAAATTATTAAAATATCAACATTTATAATTTTATAATGAAATATGAACAAACATTATAAAAAAATAACTGCCCGGAAATGTATCATATCGTAGGTAAAAGTTTAAAATCAATTTTTAATAATGCCTCTACTATTACTCAATTAGATTTTGTCACCTAATGCACACTAATAAATGATACCTCTCTTTTTTAATTTTATCCATCCTTAAACATCCTTTGCTTTCGTGCGTATTTCATAATCGCAAAAGAAAATACCTTGTTCATTTGTGTGAAACGATCAAGGGTGAGATGGGTGAACACTTAAGCGGAAGAAATATGTATTATATCGAATCTCTTTGTCATTAATATCCGCTTCAAAGATGAAGGCAACATCCCCTTAATGTATCGTCCAGGGCATTAATGTTTGCGCATATCCCTTGGAGGATAGCAATTGCACAACATTGAGCCTCTATTAAGATGAATAAACTCGTAGTATCGGAAAGGAAGTTAGATTGCAAGAAGAGAGTTTATTAACAAGATGGTTCAGAATCTTTTTCTTTAAGCCGGAACTGCTCTTAAAGTTTTGAGAAAGCCAACGTTTCGTGTTATCAAACTGTAGGACAAAAAACAAATGACAATATCATCTCAACTTTAGTCATTCCCGTCTACTCCATGTCTTTCTTAAATAAACAAATCATCACTTGAACTCCCTCTGCTGGGATCGCCCCTGCTGCTGGCACCGCCTCATCGTCTTTGCATGCATGTACACCTTGTAGGTTTTCGCTTTTCGATGCCTTCCGTAATCGCCGCTTCTTTCTACCCACCACCCACGTGCAAAATCCTGTTCCATGAGTCCTCTACCCCTCCTTTATTTCTATTTGGTGAAACGCGTTGTATAAATAAAATTTCTGAGGACATGAATGTGGTTCTTTTCTATGATAAAGATTTTTCATTTTTCTACTACACCCCTGGTATGACTATTCTTTCCTTTTTTTCAGTGTATCCAGGTACCTCGAATGTTTTCTTTTATATCACTTTCTATAATTCTACTTATGTTATTATACACAGCAGTATATTTTTATTCTCATAGAATAATCTCAATTAAGTTGACGATATTTATTACATCTATCAATGAATCGGGAAATGACTAATTCCTCTATCACTCACATTAAATCCTTTATTCTTTTGTATTATTATATTATCACAATCACTATTTAATATTTACATATTTAATTAGAATTAAAATGGAAATGTAAACTTAAACTTCATGATAGACACATTTTTATACACTAAATATTGGTGTCCTTATATTCCTTGCATTCCGATCTTCTCCGCTGATCGGAGTTTTTCTGGCATCCAGGTATATCATGGGTTTTCACCATTCGTGCCATGCGCCGAAACACTGGGCTTGTCAAAGAAATCACCCCTGGGTCGAGAAATAAGCTAATGTGTTAGCTGATGGGTAAGCTACGAACGTCAATAAATCAAATTCCAAAGAAACTGCGGGAGGTGGGACCGCAAAATTTCAGAGTTTAGGCATCTCCCGCCGTTTCTTTGGAATTTGTCAAGGTATAAACAGCCTAGGTGCTTAAAAGTTGGCTTCAGCCTCGTGGATAGCCTTGTATGCACGGTATTTCGTCACAACATTAATGTTTCTTTAGAGCCCCCAAAATTTCAGGGTTTAGGAGGACGCCTCGATAGCTTAACTGGCTAAAGCACTCGACCGGACATTGAGGGATCTGGGTTCGAATCCCGGTCAAGGGGAATGATTATTTACTGCTCTAAAATTGTTGCATTGATAGTCAATAAACCAGTTGGCCCTTAGACTCATGATAGTTCTTTAGAATGTGGTGCTTCTCCATAGCCTTTACGGAAGAGCTCTATATTATAAACAAATACACGGATTCTTGAATCGCAAATTTAGTAATCTTGCAGCGCAAAACATTTTAAGTATTTCTATAATATTAACAGCCTGCCTATTCTCGGCTTTCTTATCCGGTAATAAACCATTACATCAAACGATAATGCGTACTTCACAACTTTATTCTCTTCAGGATTGATAAACCTGCTTATAGATAGCTATCCAATATTTAATTGCTATTTTATTTGCACGAGAGGAAAGCCTTACGTCAGCAAAAACTCTAATAGGCAATTACAAATTTAAGGGGCAGGTAGGTCTTAGCTCATCGTAATTACCGTTCCCCCGCCAATATTCGTATTCTCCGTTCGTATAGTTCGTAATCGATGTTAGTGATTACGTGATTGATTGGATTTTGGTTAAAATGGCAAAAAGTATTACTTTAAGAACTAACTGAATATCTGCAGACGCCAAAGCATTTATTCTGCTCGCTTACGAGACCACAACCAAGTGGAGGTGTATGAGCATTTATCATTTAGTATGAACGTTTGGTTTCTCCCTGCGCACTCAGGATTTTGCCTTAAAACGTGTTATTTTACGCTGCCATTTGCACGATTATACCCCATCTCTCCCCATCACTTCCTTTCTGCATGTAATCCTATTCCCTTCCAACCGCCCGTAAGCTCTCTCCGTCCTACTAAAGTTTTTTCTCCTTTCCCTCGTTCAAACCCCCATCATTATAATTTCTAAGCATAGAATATTTTAATGCATCCTTCGCTTCGAGGAACCCTATAAACATCAAACGAGAATTCAAATGTTTGTCTGAGTATATTTCCGTTTTTTCCTTTCCTTTTTCCGACTTCCACAGGCCGTTTTCCATCCGTCCCTCTCGAAGAGTGTTTTACAAAGCTTTTCGTGCCTATGAAATCCACCCCATCAACTCCCACTGTCCCACAACCGTCTAGACCGTCCCCTTCGTTTTTCGTAAACTCCCTCAGCTGAAGTTTTGATTACTTCCATTCCCTGGCTTTGCACACCACCGTCCCGGAAAAAAACCAAAGCACTTTCACAGTGAGAGAGGATGCATTTTCCTTGCCGCCCGAAAAAGACCTCGTTTGGAGGCTAGGCTTACGTCTGCTCTACCCCTGGACAGCCTCGCAGCACCACCTTCCGGTTCCTCACCGCTTCCATCAAAATATTTCGTCTTCTCCCCGGTTCCATCTCGTCCACCCCGGAACCCAAAATCCCGGTATCCGGTTCCGCAGCCATGCTTCCAATTTCAGAGAAGATTAAAAACTGACCAGAGAATTTCGCTTTGGTAAAGGCTTTTCTTGGGATCGAGATTGGGTTGAATGGACGTAGGGATGGAGGGAGGAATAAAAGAATGAATAAAACAACCCGTGAGCTACCCGTCGAGTGATAAATCTCCATTGGTGCGGATGTCGTTATTTCAATATTATTTCCATTCCTCTTCATTATGCCATAATGAAAATTCCATTTTCACGTTTTACCGCGGGAGCAGTGACCCGTGAAGATATTCTTCAACTTCAATTTTCCGTGGTCATTCACTTTAAAGTTTATTGGTCTGAACGAGGTTAAGTCACTAAGGCAGCGTTTGGATTTAATAAACTACACTAGTCAAGAATTCTGGGTCACTTCAGCCAAATCTTTATGAAAAAGCATTAATTGTCTGCTTGGAAATACAAAAAAAATTCTTTCGTGGAAGACAACGTTAGGATCCATTTTAATTGATTAAGATAAAAAGGAGTGTAGCACTTATATTTTACATTACCTAATATGCATATGTATTCAATGAGGAACAATATTTTATAAGTGAATTTTATTGAACAGATATTTTATTGAGCTTTGCAAAAAATTCAATAATATTATATTAAAAATGATAATTGAGTGTATTTTCTCATCTAAGTTTTCAAAAAAATGCATTTAGTTATCTTTGCTAATAAAATAAAATATTCGCCAACCTAAAGTAATGAATTTTTTTATGAAACATCAACAATAATCCCCATAACTTCTATCTAAATATATCTTCATCTGCAATTAGTAAACAGGTTTATAAAGGGTCAGAAACGACATTTCCATCATTTTCCTCTTTTACTTACAAAATAGCAGACCCTTGCTATAATTTCATTAGATTTTTTTCTTCTGCCTACACTCTCACTATGCCCCCACTCCTCATTATTACTATATTTGGTTATTTTCCTTCTCAACAATCACACGACGGATATATATATATATATATATATATATATATATATATATATATATATATATATATATATATACATATATATATATATAAATAAATTCATATTGCGAATCTTTTCCTTTTATACTTAACCCTCCAGATATTTCATCCTTTCCTAGACTCAACAGTCCATCAGTAATATTTAAAATTTTTATCTCCCCTGGTCGCCACTTCCACAAATTTTCCTCTTTGAAATTCAGTCTCTGTAAGTTTGCCACCGTATGCCTCAACTAGAAGAAACCGTTATGTCTGATATGATGAGGGAGGAGAGAGGTTTGTTGGAAGAAATCCGAAGATGCGAGGAAAGACGGATCCATAGATTTTTGATGCGGATGGGATGCTAATAACTGTGATTGAGGGGAAAGTGTTAGGCAAGCGAAGGAAGGGATGGGAAATAATCGTCATGTTGGGTGAATATGAGGGAGAAGGGAAGAATTCGAAATTGTATAACAGTTTAACATATTGTTCAGTGTCAGGTTATGTCTTTTTGAACGGAGCTGGGAAATGTTGGGGTAATCAGTCTGTGCTCATTAAATACCTACCTCAAAGAGCTGACAAACAAAATAAAAAGATAAGAAAAGAATTACTATCCAGCAATTTTGTTGCATTGTAATGCGTATATTGCGGATGACTCCGTTTAAAGTTACTGTCGCGGCATCTCCCGCAGCTTCTTGTGATAAGAAAAGTAGTGTATGATACACGTTTTTTCTGAAAATTCTAAGCCAGTTTAGCGAAACCTAGGCTTTTATAGAGAAGAAAATGCTAACGAAACCCATTAATTAATGTCATTCGAAAAATAAACTTGTGTATTTCCTTCTTTGAATCCCTCAAATTTATTTTAGAAAACATTGTTACTTGAAATTTGCGGAGAGAGTGACTCACCTAAGAGTTTGCAAAACACGAACATTCGTTAATTTACCGTGATAAAAACATTTCAATTTTTTTCAATTGCATTATTTAGCGATTTAAACATTTACCTGTATGAAACGAATTAGTTTATTCATATTTCCTCTAGGAGGTAATTACTAATTTCTCTAGAAATAATTGAATCTAGGAGTAAAGAAGAGTATCCTCTGATAGGTAGATACTGAATTATGCCGACACATTAAATCAGCGAAAGAGTTTTCATCGATACTCCTTTCCGATCAAGTTTAGGGGTCTTGAGCAATCAGGACAGCAATCAAGCAAACGGCTAACAAAATTCTCCCTCGAAGGTCCCCTCGCTAAGTAGATAAGATCGCCTCATCAGAAAAGTTTAAATCGGATTCGAAGCTCTCTCTTAAATCGCCTCGCCTCCTTGTTGCTCCCGTAACCACTTTTTCTCTCGTGAATTTCTAGCTGAGAATTCTCCCCTTTCAATTTCGCTCATCCCATTTGATTGAGACCCCACAGCCCATCCGAGCATCAAACCCCACTGCCAAATCCATCTTTATTCTCTTTGCCCTCAGGCTCCATTCGTCCCATCCGGCCAACAATTGCACCTCAGAATATGCATGTCTACCTCACTGACCATCCGCTCATAGCCTCACTCGACTCAAAGGGCATCTTCAGGGCCCTCGGAAATGGATTAATCTAGGAAATGTACTAAGTAATGTTTTCCTAAATGCGCGGAAAATGTTTCAGTTTCCGCGCCAGTAGTTGGATTCCCATATGCTACTCAACAAATATTTCTTATGATATATTGAAGTTAACGGCTAACAAGTAATAAAGGCTTGAATTAAGACTGTGTTTTGCTTTCCCCGTGGGGAGTTAACTCCACTTCACTCACTGTTGCCCCCACGAAAGCCTGGGGGAAACGTGCCCCAAAGTAGTGGTGAAACTACTCTCTCATCAAACCGACCGACCCGTCGGAAGCAGGCCTAAGTTGGGGCCTTGCCCTCCTTCAACGTGGACCCGTCGGCTATTCTGCACCCCCTAACGTCGTTTTCCCATTCTCTTCCTAACTCTCCCTTCTCACTTACAAATTCTCCCTCTCGACTCATTCCTCTCATCTCGCTGGACATTTATCCAGCCCTAGCCTCCACTATTGTAGCAACATCGAAGCCCATCTTACACTTTCATAAGTTGAATAAAACACGTGGAAAATGCAATAAAGCACTCATTTTTCGAGTTTTTTTCATAACTTCCTAAACGTAAGAGTAGGTAACTCAATGAAAGCAGGAATATTTGATTTAACCGAATTATTGGAATAGAATCGGTAGTTTCATGTTTGAACATGTGGAATTCTTCTATTAGGGAAAGAAAAATTACAGCATTGTAAATTCTGCTTAGTATTTAATCGTAAAACACAAGTTTAATTGCATAGATTTCATTGCATTCATTTCACTTTAGATAGTTTTATTGCACCTGATGAATATCATATGTATTAAAACCCGGGTCGTACCATAAAATAATTAGTTATTTTCAGAAATTTATAATTTTTCTTTCTTTACTTGTTCTTTTGACTCAATTTAAATTAATAAGACTTCTCGCGAGAATTTCAATGAAAATATTTCTCAAGTTTTAAATCACTAATCGAAGAGTTCCCTGGAAAATAAAATTTGATGAAATATTAACTCATAAATCTATTGTTAACTTCCTATCATTCATGGTTCCCGTAACCGTTTTCTTGATTAGCGTATCATGTTATCCTTATCCCATCGCATTCGACCGCTGTTATCAGCCGGCATCTTGTTAAAGATATGGAGATAATCAATCTTATCGTTCGAAGAAAAGAAAAACACTCAGCTATTCCACTAAAGTATAGCTTTACGGCAACAGGCCTTGATACAGAGTATCATCATCCAGATAATGATACGATGTATCGAGACTGATAGCAGTAAAGCTTTTATAACTAAGGAAGATGTAGGGTGTTACACCAAGTTACGCCATCCGCCAATGCAATCTTCTGATACATATTTTATATTCGTATATCGTATTTGCCAATCCTAATCAGTCTTCCTCTAGTAATCGAAATAATTTGCATATTTTTGTTATATCTTCATAGAAATATTTCATTCATTCATTTCTTTCTTTGCCCACTTCCGCAACATCCAATGTACAGTAGTTTTAGTTATTACTTACTATTCTTTAACCTTCTGAACCATAACATGCGGATATCTACCGATCTAGGTACAGGGTGCGTTCCAAATGTAATGCAAATAATATTTTGAATATATTAATCGAAGAGATTTGCACAAGCTCCTTCAGATGCTCTCCTTGGGCCTCTACACATTTTTTCCAGTGACTTTGCCATGACTAGTACGCACCCTGGAAGGCGTCTTCGGGGACCTCTCACAAGGTCTTCGTCACGACTGATTGGATCTCTTCTATGGGCGAAAAACGGTTCCTTACTGGGCTGTCTTCATCCGAGGTAGCAAAAAGAAGTCTGTTGTGGTAACGTCTGGACTAAAGAGCATCTAGGTTAGCGTTGGCACATGGTGTTCAGCCAGGAACTCGGGGACTCGTAGAGCGTTGTGGGAAAGTGCGTTGTCGTGATGAAGTTACGAGGTACCGGAGATGTTTTTCTCGTCCTGATGACCCTTTGCACAGTCTATCCAGCGCATTGACGTAGTAGGTAGCACGATCTGTCTGTCCTTGAGAAACACAGTCCTTATGGACCACTCTTTTATCGTCGAAAAAGACAATGAGCATTGTTTTCACTTTTGATTTGCTCATTCTTGCCTTTTTGAGCTTGGGGGACTGGTCGGTGTACCACTCAGAGCTTTGGCCTTTACTTAGACACGTTTTTACGGCAAAGCGTAGCACCCTCCGCCACCTACTGCAAGAAGTTCGATCCCACTCTGACAAATGAGAGCGGCGCGGCAAATTCAAATGCATTACATTTGGAACGCACCCTGTATATCATGCTCTCTAAGTTAATACATCAAAATGTCATAATTAAATAGTTAATCCATATGTTCGAATATTAGTAGACGTGTTCATGTCACTAAGAGAAAAGTTGATGACCAGAACTAACAGAAGATGTCACTAACAGAGGAGTACCAAATCTTCCTGGGAGACCATAGATGGGGAAGGGAAAGAAAGAAACTTTCCCCCTATCCGGATGTGTGAATTTAATTTGTAACTTTTTGAATAACTCCTCCAGTTAGTTAATTTTTGAATTTGCTTGTAAACGCTTATTCCGTGAAGACTTCCCAAATAATACTTCCCTTTATCCTTTCTGTTGAATAAATACGGCCGTTTATGTGAAGGGGTGTTCGTGGAGTGCGGCGAAAAATCAGCTCCACGGAAATGAACTCTCTGAAGGAGCACCTTTTTTTGTGAAACTCTGCATGATAGTCTGCAAATTCTGACCCCTCCATCGAGAAAAAGAACGCTCTTGTTTGAGCAAATCAACCCTTCAGGAAACTTGCAAAAGAGGGTCATCTCGATAGGTTTATACTATGAAATCCTGACTGAAAAATTGGGGATACATTGAGTCGCAGCCAATTTGGTACCTCGCCTGATGTCTGTAGAACAAAAACAGCTTTGAGTTCAAGTCTATGAGGATCTGTTTGATCGAACTGAAGAGGATGAAATCTACTTATCCAGGCACATAACAGATGAAGAGTTATGGTTTGATGAAGAGGTATGGATGTGATATCGAAAATAAAAGTGAAATCTTCAAAATGGGTTGATGAAATATCTTCCCGCCTCGAAAAAGCTGGAAAAGTTTACTCTAAAGTCAAGGAGATGTTAACGGTTATTTATGCAAAGGCAGTTTTGCATCAGTTACATCACCCTTATGGCTAGACAGTTAACACGGAGGACTTCCTTGGAGTTATAAAATGCCTAAGAGATAGAATATCCCCAAACTTGGGGCAGCGGCGAGTGGTTTTTTCACCACGACAACGTTCATTCGTCTATCAGTACTCGTTAGTGATTAGCCAAAAACAAGAACGCTGTGTTTCCGCATCCACTATACTCATCTGGCCCCATGTGACTTTTTCCTGTTCCCCAAACTAAAAACCCCGTTCAATGGAAAAATATTTGCCGCCATTCAGGAGACGGGGAAAAACTCGACTTATGAACATTCCGGAAGAAGCGGTCCAGGACTGTTTCAAAAAGTGGAAATAGCTGTGGGATATGTACTACTTTGAAAGGAATCCTATCAATAATGTTAGCGAAGTCTTTTATTTTAATAAATTTCCAAAACTTTTTAAATGTGTATACTCTCGAGTCTCCTCGTGGTTATTGAAGTAATAGGAACGAGGAAAGGCGTGATTATACTAAGACGTTTGGGACTACTCGTTTCTGGAACTTAACTAATTACGTGCTAATAAGCCTCCGGCTTCCACTTAATGAAAAATATCAGAATAAAAGTTTTTATTTCATGCCACCATAAAGTTATGTGTTGTTATGCAGTTTTAGAAAGTTTTTGTCTCCACAGACAACCTCTTTTGACACTTCCAACACGGGAGTCAAACGTCCACTGCTCCAGACATTCAGCCTGTTGTAAAGTTACATGTAAATTAAACACATTCAGAAGTTCCTCCTTGCACTCAATTCGGCATACGTATCACATTATTAGAAAGATTCCTGTACTTTATAAAAAGTTAAACCACTAGAGAGGATCTGACTGAAGAAGCCTCTGATGTAATTCACGATAAACCTGCGAGTATTCAAGTAATGATAGTCTAATGGTCTCCTCAGATTATGTTTCTTAGCTAGAAATGTGAAACATTTTTGTAGATGCCATGATATATCAAAGAATTGGACAGCATATTACCTTATCTTTCTTATGGGTACTAAAAATGTTTATTTCCCATAGCTTAGGGGAATACTGAATTTAAATTCCGATGTTAGAGTTGTTTCTTCATGAAGAGTACAAAAACTTCGTAAAAAATATTTTTCCTTGTTCCTATTATAATGAGTTTTTTGCGTAACTTGCACTAAGTGTTCTCTGCTCATCAAAAACAAGATCACTTACATACATTTTTATCGGATTCAAATTTTGATGGAAAATATTTCGTTTCAAATTTCTAGAAATATTATAGAGACACTAAAAAACCTTGGCTAGAAGAGGCACGCTTAATATTTTGCAAGTCCTTCTCGCAGTCCTCCCTCATAATACATTTTATCCTCAGTAGCAGTCTTACATATGGAGCTTTGAGGTTCATTAACGATATTGAAGCAAACTGTACATTCGCATCCCATTATTTTAGTAACATAAGTATTCCCCTGATCCTTGAACCTTGATGGCTCCCGATATTTATGCCTTTTTAATAATTATTACGAAAAAATCGTTAATACTAATTATATATATATATATATATTTATGTGTATATATATATATATATATATATATATATATGTATGTATGTATATATATATATATATGTATATGTATACATATATATATATATATATATATATATATTACACACGTATACACATAGTTTTGGCTGTATTAAATTTTCATCAATTACAAATTGTGAAGATAAACCAGAAATACTACTAACACTGCTTTCATAATTTTGCGCAAAATTGAGTTTTATGGTCAAGTCCTTCGTACGGCAGAATATTGTCTTCGAAGATGCTAAATCAAAATATTAAGAGGTAACTTTTAAAAATGTAGAAAAGTTTCTGTTAAGAAATGATATAACATTTTTCTCTTCCCAAAAGTTTAGTTTATGTCGGTAGAAGTTCACCCCAGAAGATTTTCATTATCTCGTCAGGATCTAATTATACATTCAGCCAATCAATACCGAAGAATTCCTGCGGCACGCATTCGATTAAACCGTACGAAATTATCATCCAAAAGGCTTTCAAATATTTCATGTGAAATCAACCTGTGGGCCCGGCCAGCCTCGGAATCTGTTGGTTTTTCATCTGCGTATAAATGCATGAAGAAGGTTGCTTTCCAGGGGGTACTATTTAATGCAGTCAGCCGCATGAATACGTGCAACACTGGGAAGCAAGGCAAATCCGATTCCTTCCTCTAATAAGTTTATTTCCTTTTTTCTACCCTCCTTTTATACTTCGAAATATGCATGTTTACACGTATACACTCGTGTGAATGTATTAATAAGAGATAACCTAGACATGAATGACAGAGTTTTACAGGTAGAGGGGAAAGTAACTTATTCATTACTTAAATTACTATTCTCATATTTTTATTGTAACCGATGCAGAACTACGTTATATTCCAGCATCTCCCAGTTTTTCAGAATACTTCTTAATATTGTTTAAAATAATCACCTAAGGAAACGGTGAGGTATATATTTGAAAATGTCAATCTGCACATAAATCAAAAATAATGAGCAACACCAAATGGATTCTTTGACCGATTTTTTTCTATTTGCGAATGTCTGGCTTCACAAAGATTTTGGAAACAATAGGTTAGAGAAGAAAAGGGTTCCTCCGTTAAAACACTGAAGTTTCATAATTCCTCTTTCCTCGCTTTATCCTTCTCCAAATATGGAAATTGAAAAACTCAGAGGCAAATACCATTGTCATACAATGCAGTATATTTCGTTTGCATACATATAATTCATTTCTATCTTTATTTATATTTTGAAAAAGATCAAATTTAAAATATTTATTCATACAATATATATTTTTATCCTAATAATAAGCACATTTTATAATTTTTTGAAACCAAGAGATCCAACTAATTTTCTTTATTTATTTCCTTAAATAAAATTTCAAAAATCAACATTCGAGCTTCCAATTACTTTAATGATCTTTCAAACCAAACTCTTCCACTGCCCATCGTGCACATTTCAGTCCCCGCCAATAGTTAAACCTTTTACAGTAAATTCACGTGAAAATGGTTATTCAGGAAATTACTAAGCATGGAAATACTTATGTATCACAGTTCTCGGAATTATTATAATTATCTGCCGTTGCAGCGGAATTCCACGTTGCGCGCATCGTGGCTCTTCCGACAGGAGCGACAAGGCCACCGAACACGTCCTGGATCTCGCGTCGGTGGCCGCTCGACACCCCTGTCCTCTCACCGCTCCGCTAGCGCCCGTCGAGTTCCAAATAAGCATTCAGTCGTGCGCCACGCGCCAATGGGATCTCCAAGGATCCCCCGAGCCACACCAAACTCGGCTCAGAGACACGAAATCAACCCGATGGTGCAGGAAGGTCTTTTTTGTGTCGGAGGCGAGGGGAATGGCAGGGGCTTGGAGGCAATGGTGGTAGCGGCGGCGAAAGGATCCTCCCACACCAGTCCGACTCCTTTTGCCCACCATCCCTACCCTTGACTAAAGTCTTCTCTGTGTTTTGGGTGCAGTCGGGTAGAAACGAGCCTAGTCGCCGGAGTTGGGAGTATATTTTTTCCCACCCTCATCACCCCGCTCCCAAAAACCCTCTCCACCCTCCTTCCTAAGGTTTCCAGACAAACAGAAAGTCCACCATTAGCTCCTCCGCCGAAGCCACTCGCAGGGATGGGAGTTTGAAGACGCTAGGCTGAGAGTAGGGAGGGGTTTGGGTCGAGGGGCGTCATCGGGGGGAGGTTGGAGACCCTTCGGATCGATCGAGAAGGGAAGAGAGGGAACGAGGGCATGCGAAAGGGCCAAGAGGTGGGTGGCACGGACTACCTCCCCATGTGCCCACCTTTCTAAACCCGACTGATAGATGAGGATCAGTCGGAGAGAGAAAGTTTTGGGAGTTGGATGAGATGAAGAATGTAAAAATGAAGAAGGGCAGATTCGATCTCATCCAAAATATGCCTCAGGCATTGGAAACCAGAGTAGAAGGATGTAATTTGTGAATTTAAGGGAAATCAAAATAAAGCTTTCTGATTGATTAAAATACGTTATGTTTGAAATGAAAATCTCATAAAATTATTTGGATATTTACACAGAAAGCTAAACAATTAACAAAGATGACATTCAAGGAATGAATACAGGAAAAATTATGTTCATTCGAGATTAATTCTGTCACCGAAGCTGGTTAATCTACTTAAGAAAATGTTATATGTGAGGTTAAAATGTGAAGTTAAGTAAATGAAAGCGTCTAAAATTTGAATGGGCATAGATTTTTATTTTATTGACTTATTTCCCATGGCGTTAATAGATAAAAGTTAATGAATTATTGATATCAATTATAAGTTAGTGTGCAAGCAAAATGTTTCCTAATTTAACCATAAAAACGTATTTTTCCTTTTTGTCTAACTATAAGAAATAAGAATATAATTATCATAAATATCCATGAGTCACAATTAATACTGGAAGAAAATTGATAGCAAAACTGCTAAAATTGTGAAGGAAATATAATTTTATTTTTGGAGATATTTAAAAAAATAATATGCGTGCATACATAATTATATTTAAAATATATCTCTATAAATAGTTCAAATAAATGTGCTTTTACGCAATTAATATACATGTTTGTGTATGCTATATACCTTTTATATCAATGGTATATATAATATGCCTTTATATTAATTTTATAAATAATAAAGTATATTTTTTTTCTAAATACTATGAAGCTAATACAATTTAATGCCAGTTTTTTAAATAACCTACCGGTTAAGGTAGGTTTTGGATGGACACAACTAACAAATAAATATTTTGTGACATCTAACAAAACATAATCCAGCGACTTACTCTACATCAGGTCTTTCTTCATCTCTGAGTACTTCCTTACTCCCTACATCCCGTCCAACATCCCCATCCTAAGATCTGGTGCTTTCCCGGCGTATTTGCTTCATGTAGTTTTCTTGGGTCTTCCACCGGGTCAGGGGTTCCAAATTGGCCCAATCGCAGTAAATTGTCGTAGTAAGATTTTGTCTCAATGATCGATTTTTCCTCCACGTTCTCCATACTTCAATATTGTTAGCTCTTAGGGTCGGATACACATAATTCTCTGACGTCAACATTAGATGTTTAATCTTTAGCAGACGAAGAAAATTTCCATCTTCTGTGCCCAAATTCCCCTAAATTAGTTTTGATGTGAAAACTTAATTTCCCATTTATAAAATTTAGGCCTATTTATGCACAAATATTTGTGTATGATAATCTTAACCCTTAAAGAGGAATAAAAACATGCAGAATTTCCATTTCATTCAAAGGACTCCAAACATTAAAATTGACGGAATATTTTGATGCAATAAAAAGATGAAATATCCTTGCATAAGAATTATGTGTTAGGAAATTTCACCTTGGAGGTAAAACCATTCTTCAGTTTCCCTAGAAGAGGTACCTAACCTCATGTATGCCCTGTCTAAAGACCTCACGTATCGTTATTAATATCATCCGTCTATTACTTGATTGGTAAATGGTTTGGTATAATAATGCCCTCAAGGATCGTTACATACAAATGGTTATTATCTAAACGGCTCATGGAAATTTAATTCACCAACCGAGGTAAACATCACACAGGAATGATGACATTCACGCTGATATAGTTTTATATTTAATATGGTAACTTATCTAAACTTTATCGAAGAATTGTTTCCCATATTTTCAAGTATTCAGTAGTGTAAAATAAACCTTGGGAATAGGTTGAAGGAAAAACTAACTAAAACTAGATAGTATACGTATACATCTATATCCACATTTGACACATGTGACGTGTGCTAGGAAAACCAATGCATTAAACTAATCTCTATGGAGCAAAACGTTTTCATAGCATTCGGAAAGTAAGAAAATAATAAGTCTTAAAATCTGCTTAGGTAACGTGTGCGCGAAATAACTCTTTGTTACACTTGGAGAATACGTATTCAGTGCCTTTTTTCTTTACAATAAGAGATAAATTTGTAAAGGTTATGTTGATAAATTTTTCACGATAGAATCTACAGCTAAAGCCACATAACGTTATATGTGTTTCTATCCTTTTTCCTAATATTTGCATCCATGTGCATTTTTAATGTATATTCTACGTAAAATGTATTTGGTGAATGGTCTACGAGGATTATGGGCGCCATACCCGAAATACTGGACGCCAATTTTGGTGAAAAAAAGACAGACTCTACAAGGCGATGCTAAACAAGGTAGGGTGAGAGGGGGGGAAAATTAATTTACATTCAATATTAATGCTCTCCTCAAGGAAGATGGACACCATTTCCATGTTTATTCATAGCCCAGTTATCATTGAGAGCATAAGGCACAGTTGTGGGGTTATTTCATGAGAAAGCAAAACAACCAGAGAATATTGACAGGAGATGAACACCATTTCTCAACTACTACCTTTTTCTACATCACTTAATCGAAGTCTGGTTATACATGCATTCAAACACGAATACCCGCCAGCTGGTGAATACATATTCACATTATTTAAGATCCACTGAAAAGTCAGAAACGTACATGAAAAACAAAAACACGCATGCGGGATGTGGATGTATTCCTTGCGATTTTATGATAAAACCTTGGAATTCCATTACAGAATTGGAATCTTGAAAGACGTATTTTCTCTGCTCTGGTAGTGAAATTTTGTAAAATATAAATGTAACTTTGGACTATATAAGAAAGCTAATGTGCATTAAGCATTATGTATGTTGTATATATTCATGTATGTGTATATATATATATATATATATATATATATAAACATATATATAATATATAAACATATATATATAGATATATATATATATAAACATATATATAAGTATATATAATATATAAACATATATATATATATATATATATATATATATATATATATATATATATATATATATATATATATATATATATATATATATATATATATATATATTATCCGGATCTTTCCACTTGCCGGGCGGATGCTCTCAACCACTTGAGCTATCCAGGAAACGTAATTTACACTGAGATCTGCGATGCTTTATGCAACCAAGTGCCCCGATTCTTTGGCCAAGAGATGGCGGTAGGGAGCTGTTTCACCCACCAAAGGAGAAATAGACAACACACAAGAGGAAAGGAAGAAGTTTCGTAAACAAACAACATCATAAAGGATAAGAACAGTGCGTTTCGTGGCACGCATAGGCAGAAGAAGAGACGAGCCATATATATATATATATATATATATATATATATATATATATATATATATATATATATATATATATATATATATATATATATATATATATATATATGTATACTAGCTGAATACCCGGCTTTGCACGGGTTAGGGAGAAATAGTAATATAAATATACTACATAAATAAAAAAAACAAATTATAAAGTACAATAATACACTACTTCATAGAAATTTAAGAATCTTTTTTATTTAACACCTGTTTATAAACTACATTTTTTGTTTCATATCCAGGAGAAATAACATATAAATTTTTAGGCGAACCTACTCTGGAGCAAGCAACATAAAGTTGCCCGTGGCTAGAACTTGGCGATCTTAGATCAACACCACAAAACTTTAAAGACTGTCCCTGTGATTTATTAATGGTAATTGAAAAAGCTACCCGGACTGGAAACTGTAATCTTTTAAAGTTGAAGGGAAGATCAGTTGGGATTAGAGGTATCCGTGGAATAAAAATTATTTCACCTTTTCCTTTTCGCGTTAAAATGACTGCCTGGATTATATTTTTCATTAATTTTGTCACACACAATCGTGTCCCGTTGCAGAGTTTTGGTGGATCTAAATTTCGTAATAAAATGATTGGAGATCCTACTTTAAGTACAAGGCGATGTTGTGGCAATCCAGCTGGATCAAGTGAATTTAGGAATGCCGTTGGATAATTTACGGCTTCGTCAGCATCCACTACGGTATCAACCGATTTATATTCAATCACGTCTCCTGGCAGCATGGCTAGTATCTCCTTGTTAATTTCATTAACATCATCGTTCTTAGGAGCAAGAATGGCTCTTTCTCGCAACCATTCCAATTTTTTATAATTTTGATTAACGTTGGGATAAACTGCTTGTATCATATCGCGGACCATTTTCACCGATACACGTAAATCTGATGACAATTTTATCATACCAGATGCTTCAATGACTAATCTATCTTCTCCAATCTCCAAAAGTTTATTTGCAAAATTTTGAGCATTCCCATCTCTTAAGAGGATTCGCATGTTTTCTTTAAGGCTAATTTCTTGGACATGATTGCATAGAACAGAATGTTTTAAACAGGCATAAATTTCATCAGCTGGAGTCGATTTTGGCATGACAGGCAGAGTTTGACGGCAGTCTCCACACAGGAGTACCAGAGCTCCTCCCATTAAACTGCAGTTTCCTCTAAGATCTTGAACGGTTGCGTTGAGGGCCTCAAGAGATTTTTTATGAGCCATCGTACACTCATCCCATACTATCAATTTACATTCTATAAGAACTTGTGCCTGGCCGCTTGTTTTATTTATATGACATGTGGGATTTTCTTGTCGGGAAATATTAAGTGGCAACTTAAGGGGAGAGTGGGCTGTTCTTCCTCCTTCCATTAATGTCGCTGCAATACCTGAAGATGCAACGGCTAGAGCAATTTCTCCATGAACCCTGATTTTAGCGAGAACTAAATTAATTAAAAATGTTTTTCCCGTGCCACTAGCAGCATCAAGAAAAATGATACCTCCTTCTTGTTTATCTACTTGATCCATTATTGTTTCGTACGCGAATTTCTGATCTTCATTAAGGAGTGGCTTTTTATCCGCGATGTATGCTTCTAAGTCTAAGACATTGTAGCTAGTTTCACGTATATAATCTGGATAAAATACACCCTGTTGATCTTGTACAGGTGCAAAAAGACCGAGTTCCACTAAAGTCTTGTTAACCATGGTGATACACTTTTCCTCCAAAATAATCAAAGTTTTATTAAAAATGTCGGAGTTAAACGTAATATCCAATGTAGGATTTTCACTTCGAACTTTAGCCAGTAAATCCTCACTCATTGATTCTTTATATATTTCCCATAATGTTTTTGGGTTAGATGGATTACAGGAGGTTATTATGATGGCAAACAAAATTCGGATTTGTCCTGGAAGAGAAATCAAACTGGCCTCTCGCAATGAGTCATCCCAGTGTTGATCTCCTTCTAGCAACCCTAAATTCTGGCAAGTTTCTCTGAATGTCTCACATATTTCTCCGTTTACCGTTCTTAATTCTGCAAATGAGCGAGGTCCTCTAATGGTATGTAGAAGCATTCTTAAAAAATAACATTCGGCGTTGTTAGGATGGACTGTGTAGACTCGGCCCAATGCGTCACATGAATAAATATTATTCTCAGGATCAAAGTTGCCCATTTTTCTTCTACAAAAGACTTTCCTTGATGTATCCCACGTATAATATATCGGCAATTCTGAATACAATAGTGTTCTTGCAAAAGTATCCTGCTGGCATAGTTGGAAAAATGCTGTTTCTATGACAGCAAAAAAGTAAACAAATTATATATAATACATTGGATAGCAACAAGCAATATAGAAACATAAAAAGATCACTCACTCGTTATTTCTTGATCATTTCGACGGAATTCTGCTCCGTCTTCATCGGAAGGTAGAGAAGTAAACCTGGTTGCCGATGAAAACAGGTTTTACGTTTTAACCTTGCATATTTTTAGGACTCAAAGTAATTCTATCAATTTTTCTTCTAGAAATGGTATTATTTTTTCCTGTTAAACTGATATCAGGCTAGTTTATTATGCTTTCGGTATTTAATGAAGATACATGAATTCATTCATGACAAGTTATAATTGTACACAATGCATGTACACGTAAATTAATTAAATACACTTTTTTGAAAAGAAAATTACAATTTTAGCAATTTCTACTCTCTACATTTATTCTAAACGAAGTTCCATGAAAATTTGAAAGTCAAGGGATACTATGTGGCCTACCCTCTTCTCTCTTAAACCGAAGATTGATTTTTCTATTTCCAAGCCGAGCTTGCGTGATCAGGTAAAGAGACTATTTTTAACATGGCCAGTTACTCGTCCACTAAAATACGTTTTATTCACCACATTATTTGATCAATAATTGATCATTTCCTTCTCCGTCTATTTTTATACTGCATAAAATATTTCAATAAATTAAATACTTGCGCACGGATGTATTGTGAAGAATATATGCCATACATTAAACAATATTTTATTTCCTGAATGTATTCCTAGAGTCTTTCGTGAACGAGTCCATTGCCGCCTTTGTATGTTTCATGTTTCGTGGGGCCAGTAAAACGAATTTCCGCAAAACGAGTGCTATTGTCGGAAAGAGGATTACAAATGTATATGTTCTGGGGTGAAGAAATACTGAAGTTTTTACAGTGGGATTCTTTCTTCAGGGCAAATAAAATCGATAAACTAAACTATTCAGCTATCTATAAGGCATCAAATCCACGACAAAATATATTTGTGAACACCATTTGCTTGTAAGTTTATTTTGAGTGGAGTCTATATTATGAAATGTCTTCCTCATACCTCAGAGATGTAATCCCTATAATAACGTTGAATGCTTAAAATTCAAGTCGTTGCGTTTATTTACCTTCTTATATCTGATACTTATCCTGATCTGAATAAGTTCTTCGTTGTCCAGATAATATCTTCTCATATTTCATTTTTGTGCAAACGCTGGACTTTGTTTTCATTTACTCATTTCCTAAATTTATATTTTCACTGTTACCTTTAATATGTAAATTGATATAATTCAAAAAATATTTTTTATTGGTTAACATATAATTATACGTATTAGGCGCAACTCAGTTGATCCAACCCGAGCGCTGGGCTAATTAATGCCTGGAGATCATGGATTCGATTCGGAGTCGACCGAGGTCCAACCCTTGTCCAGCTTAAACTTTACCCAAGTTCATTTATTTTTTGGTTTCCAATTTTTCTTGGAAATTATTGGTGGCACAGGGATAGGAGATACCCTCACCACCCTGATGTGTGAATTTAACACGCTATTTAATAAGATTTACGGCAAGTTTATCTCTAACCTCGCCTATTAATCCAAACTTTGATTTGCTTTCTGAAGTCGTAATTAAAATAAATATAACTTGAGTTAATCAGGCACCAGCTACGCCTTTTTGCGTACGCAATTTGTAAAGTGCTCTCGAAAATTTCATTTAAAATTATCGTATTATTCTACATTGACTATGGAAATACTACAAATACTGGTAATGGAGTTTTTAGTATTTAGACGTCAAAACTATGGTTATATTACTCAAAATATTGATGAAGGAGGGATAAAGATGGAAGGAAGCAATGAACTTCAGCTTTATTCACACTTATTATTACCTAGTTAACAGCATAATACACTCATCTGGCGGTCAGTAAGATCGTGATGCGTTTTCGCCATTCATTTATAATTCCGATCCTTTTAATATTTTCTGAACCTACAATGAATTAAATGGTAATTAAATATTCAATTACCATTACAGACTTGTAATGGCATTTTAATGTGTGCAATTAATTATCCTTATACCTGAACATGTACTGTTTCCCTCGGCTGTCCTGGAAAGAATTAAAGAATAAATTCTGCTTCGCCGGTCCTGACGCTAACATCTCAACTTTGTTGCCCTGTCACTCTTTTATATGAGTATATTGCATGGGAACTCGTAGTTGTGGGATATGTGCAACGAAAATGTAGACTTTAAGTTAGTCCTGTCATCAGTAATACTGGGCTTGCTAAATAGAAACTTGGATCTGGGGTTATTGATAAAAATATTTAGGGATTGTGGTAAAATCAGCCGATAAAGTACGCTTCCTTCAATCTGTAGGCTTCGCTCCGAATGGAATGAGTAAAATGCGTTTCAGGAACCAGAGAATTCATAAACACTTGAGTTCCCTTTTTTTATAGTAATGATGTTGCTTGAAATTCTTTTCTAGAGCTATAAAATAGTCAAGGTATACACTGAAAAGGTGAAGGATAAGTTCTCTGAGTATGTGAGGAAGAACTAAATCAGTATGATAATCATTTGATCCTCATGACTGTATTGGTTCCTAAAAATGGATTCTTTAAGGAGATCAATGATGTCTGAAAATAAATTATGATTTTTTGGTGGAAAGCGAATGGATAAAATTGGATGAAATAGGAGTAACGGGAAATTATACCTGTGACAACGGCAAAAATATTGCTTTTATAAAATACATGCATATGACTTTTGATTTCAAATCGTCAAATTAGTTATGAGCATTTTGGCTAATGAAGATAGATCATGGGTTATTAATTGAAGAATTAATATCGGCGTTTTGTGGTAATATTAGATCCGTTGAATTGACAACAATTACAGCGGAATCTGTGTAGTGATGAGTGAGAATAAAGGCAAGATAAAAAGAGTTACCCTATTTTGGAACAGCATATCACGTCGCATGCGAAATACTTGATGATTCAGTTTACACTAAGTTACCCCAGATATTCGAACCATGTTAAATCTTAATTACTTTAGGCTAGAGGAAAGTAGTTTGCCCTTTAATATTGCTTGCTTAAGAAAAAAGCTGACGCTCAGTCAATAGCAAAGCAATAAATGTAACGGCTGAAAACTTCCTTTGATGGCATAACTGTTAGATGTGTTGCAATTATTTCCAGACCTGCTGGATACTTTGCCCTCGAACTGAATAAAAGGCAGTTAACCTATGAATAAAATGGTATCATGTTCCAAAGTTATATTATAGATAGATTGTAGAATTGATAATGATATGCTTGTTGAACATAATTCTAACACATAACACAGTCTAATTTTATAATACAAATGAGGACATCTAAGCAGTAAAGCTCCTTTTTTGCTTCGTTTCTTTTCATAACAAATCCTTAGAGAACTACATCTCAATTTCATCATGCACTTGAGTATCTAATGTTTTACCAGCGAATTCCATTATATCTTCGCCGCAACCATATCACGGCGGCTCTCCCTGCGATGGCGGAAGGCCGTATGTTGCCTTGTACTGTCCCTCGGCTCCTCTCCCGCCCTCTCTCAACCAGTTTCACTCCACTCCCATCATCCTCCCCCCGATGTCCACATCTTGAGAGAGAATCCTGCACTTAACTGATTGAAGTTTCCTCGGGGTGGGGTTAACGGCGGTGAGGTGGACGCTGGGAGGTTGTCGCGCGTGGGCGGAAGCCGCCACGTTGAAACCCGCGAAGGGGACTCCGCGGTGAGAGGCTGCTTGCTGATGGGGAAGCGCCCAAGTAGCCCACAGGGTTTTCACGAAATTGGCTTTTTTTAGCTCGCGTTGCAATCCCCTCTCGACCGTCGACGTCACCGCGTGCTCCCACCCCCTCATGCTCCTCTTGTCTTTACATCTCTACGTACTCATTCGGATCAGAGTTATTGAAGTCAGCTAGCTCTACACCGTGGAAAAGCCAGGTTTATAATCTATAAATAAAGCAATCCACTATTTTTATATTTGCTCCTGAACTTTCTGCGTTGGGAAGCCCATTTTTATTATTACTGGACGCAGATAATTATCTAGGTAATGGGATGCAGATATCATTTCACAATGCTTTGGACATCGATGTCTTCCCTTGAAATGAAATTTTATCAATCAATAATATTTGAGAAGCGGGTGTTTTCTAATCAGAATTGAAAAAATGAAAGACTATTGAGACAGCAAATCTTAGAGGACGTTTGGATTTTCTGAAAATTATATTTAAGAATTACCTGCGATACAAGCAAATCGAAGTATCAAATGTGTGTAACAACATATTAAATATTACTATAAATATATCCTAAAATGTTTATTTATCGCTACTTTGTCATTTATTAAGAATTTCAAAATAAAGATGGTTAAAATTAAAACTATACGTTGGATAAATTAGCGTAATTAGAGAATCTAAACATATTTATCATTAATTTTTGTGTGGACGATATCACTTTTCTTTTTTCACCTATTAGATAAAAAGATAAAAAATTAATGTTTGATTTGTTTTTAGAAGGCAACAATAATAAAGTTCTAGACTTAAATTTTTCCTGTTTTAAATTTTTATGGAACCAGTAAGGTTATCTGTAGACCAAGGAAATAATTTATATATTTTAAAGGAATAAAATTAATTAACCTTATGGTAAATATATTGGGCCATGAAGCTAACAAAGAGTCTGTCATCGATGACAATGCTTTTAGTTAAGTCATGTAAGTTTACGATATGGAATGTGTAGTAAAGGAGTTCAAAAATGCTGTGGAGATATATTGCGTATTCGCGGATTTATCCAAGGGTTTAGGAAAACGAGGAATGAAGTTGGAGGAAGCAATAAAAACTGAGTAAATAGATGTATTGATTCCCTAATGATGCAACATAGGTTTTTCGCGACGGCCTAAGGCTTTATTTCTTGGAATGAAGAGCTTTCAGTGGGATAGTTCACATCTATAACTAGGGATAGTCATAATTAATTTGGCCAAAAATTTTGGCAGATCAGTATTCGTTCCCAACCCAAAAAATGGGAAAAAATCCATAATTTAGGACTAAAAATAACTTTCACATCACATGGCGCCAAGGTGGTATTTATGATCACGTCAATAAAAATATTGTTAGGACAGGAAATCCTTTTTTAGAGAATTACCTTTTGGGATTCTACATGAAGTGATGCAAAAGCTTTTATAAAGTTGCAGATAAAACAAAGTATCTATTACAGTGATATAAACTATATTTTTTATAATACAATATATTATCTATTCTAAGATTTCCAACAATAATTTAAAAAAGTAAATAGTTTCGATTTAATGAAATATTACAGTACCTGGGAATGTCACAGCGTTTGACGAATGGTGAGCTGGGAATATGGATAATTAATATAAGATAGAGCTCTCTATGGTTAACCATGATTTTTAACTTGTGCTTGAAGGAAATATAAATAAGAAATAAGAAGAGCGAGAGGTAGGGTTTCAAGTCGTTGAGAATAATTCTAATTTGAATTCGCGGTGATTATGTTGTAAAGTGCAAGTTATTCAAAGGATTACAATTATTGATAAGCGCTTTAGAAAATCAGTGTGATCAGTGAGGAATGAGATTCAATGAAAACAGAATAATGGTTCTGAGGTTTACAATATTAAGACTGACTAATTTAAACTTTATAATATTGGAGGTCTTAGATTGGAGCAGGTGGAGTATTTTACCTATTTTTGAAGGTATTTGGCTCGAGACGAGTGAAGTATTGGGGATATAAGAAGAAATCTATTAAAAATTATTAAATGAAAAAGTTTATACATTAACGAATTGTCGATTATACGGCGCCAAATATGCATGTAAAAAAAAGATTTGGAAACTTTATATGGAGCTCGGTAAAAATGGAGCGAAAAATTTGTTGTTGAAACAAGGTAACATGCGTATACATGTTTTATATAAATACAATCCAGAAAATTGATTTATTTTAGATATTGCTACAGTGCCTCAAAATTCTTCAAAGTATATCCCTTGAGCGTCGACACACTTTTTCCAGCGGCTTTTCCACGATCGAAGGCTCCCTGGAAGGTGGATTCCGAACGGTCCTTTAGGGTACGCGTGCAAGTTTCTTTGACAGCAATTAGGGTCCTATGGTATAGTCCTTTGAGCGAGGATTTCACTTTTCGGAATAGGAAGTAGTCTGCTGGAGCCAAGTCAGGACTGTAAGGGGGTTGGGAAATCGTCACGATGCCGTTGTAGATGGCACTCCACTCTGCTTTTGGTCCTCCGTCAAAACCTTCGGAACGAGTTTGGCGCAGATCTTTTGCATCGCCAAATTTTCAGTAATAATGGCTCCCACTGTTACTTTATCAAAGACAATATGAATTACAATTATGCTCAAACTTAACCGACGGTCAGAATTCAGCATTCCATGCAAACGTCAGGGAAAAATTTTTACTGATACTTTTTTACAAACTTTGATTTGAAATGTGGGATGTGGGTGTGGAAAGATGAACAAGGTAAAAGAAACGGAAATATAGATAAATTATGATAGCAGTATGATAATATGTATGCCCTAGCATGACAGAAGTATGACAAAATCAAAGGTATGATAGCCATGGGGATAGGGTTGTTGGAATAAATTCATTGAAGACAGGTAGGTTGGATGCAGAGCAGGTTGGCTGACGATGGAAAAATGATGAATTTGATAGATATCGGAAGTTACAAAAATGATATAGGTAGAGGAAAAGGTTAAGCAAAACTTACTGTACGGAATAAAAGGATGTGAAGTTTATGAGGTTTAAGTTTGATAATAAGAGTTTGTTAACATGTGGGAATTAAGGTCGTTAAATGATTTGGTGTTTTTGAGCATCCGAAATTTGTCTTAATTTAAGAATGCAAATTAATAATAGTAATATGCCCTGAGGTGGTATCCATAGTGCATGTAAGTTAAGCAAAATCCAATTTCTGTGAATATTTTATCATTACGTTACATAATAGATTCTTAATTAATGTTTTTTTGTTTCCAGAAATTTAATTAAAATTTTGCTTCCAAGTGAATTTCATTCACCAAATACTAGTGGAATTAATGCTCCTTATGTTTATAACGTATTTTCATTGATATGAGATAGAAATCATGTGCATAGAAATTTGGATAGTTACTTAGATAACTATAAATATTATTTTAATCTAGGATATCGTTCATTGAGATGAGTTCAAATTATTTTATTCAATTTCTGGATAGCGCCAATTGAACGGAAATAAGAAATTGAAGAAACAATTCTTTTTACAAAAAAAGTTACTTTGCAATTGACAGTTTTCATGTTGGGATAATTGAAAACACACATTTTATTTTGGAAAGGGCTTAAATTAGTTGTAGAACCATTTACTATTTATACGATATATATTTGGATCGTAAATGAATTGACAAGGATCCGACATGAGTCAAATCTGAATAACACACACAAAGATTTTATTACATTGCACTCAATTTATATACAATCAAATTTCAGGATATGCTGCAGAAAAAATAGATCATGTAAATTTACTGATGACATGGTTTACTAACTTTTTAACTTTCGGTCTAACTCCAATCTGAGGGTAAACATTGGTATCATCTGCTTACCTCTGGAGAAAAACATCGAAATTTATGGGTCGTACTTCGAATTACCTCCGGTGAAAATGTATTTAAAACTTAGATAACCTAATTAAAATATACTTTGGTTGAAGAAATTTAAGTTGCTAGAATAGTTGCTAAACTATTTGTTATACATCACGCAAAACATAGAAATAACTGAAACTATGGTTATAGATTCTGCTTACTTTCAGACTGATTTCCAAAGCCATAAAAAGGGAAACTTTGTTAACGTATACGCAGAAACACCTGTTCGGCAGAATGTGAAACTCGATTAAAAAAGTGTTACATGTGATCAATGAATACTATTCTCTCGTCTGCGTAAAATCGGTTCCAATTAAGGTAAATGAACCTTTGCTAGCATAGTCTTTATTTTTCCGTATAAGTGTGAGTGCAGGGAGCCAAGAACTATGCGCGTTCTGTACCTAGTACTTCATGAGTCGGTGATGTAATATGCTGATAATTCTCATACTTAATTGAGCATCCTTACTTTACCTTTTCTACATCCTCCTCCATTATTACAAGTGCATCTAAACAAAAGAAGATGCCAGCATTCCCACCAACGTTTTATTAAATACCCGGGAATTAGTTTTTTTAGCACATGCGCCCAGTAACTCGTGAATTTTCCCGAATACAAATACAGTCACAGCATAGCACATTCCTTGTACTTTGTTTCGCATTCAATTGATTTCTAATGCATAAATTAATAATTTGTAAGTAATATTCGGTACATACATATATGTCAAATGCTAACGTACAAGCTTGTGTTCATGCGGCAACATAATTTTATAAACGTCTTTACTGGTAGTTCGGTGATTTTTTTACCCACTTTAATGAACTAATATAATTATTTGTCAATAATTCCAAAATGGCAACAGCAACAACGTGTTGCCTCGTGTTTATTATTTCAGCATTGTCAAAAATATCATTTAAATAATTTAAAAGCCAAGGGAAATGCTGAAGCAAAAATGAAGTAACATTCGACCACAACATTCCCAATTTTTCACAAGAATACAAGTTATTAAAACATTGAAAGTGCATCGTAGTTTTAGCATCTAGAATTTATCTTTTATTTGATTAAGTTGATTTGATTTTATTAAACTAGCCTTTCGATTAGCGTTTTACACGGAAATTGAAAGGCTCTTTTATCCTGAAAGAGACTCCAGAGTGATTTCGCGGACTACTGATACTATCATTAAAAGTCTTTGATTTCTCGTCATTTACCGCTCAACAACTTTGTTTTGCATGCGTAGTATAAACTTTTCATTGGCTATTGAGTAATAATTACCTTGCATTTAACTTTTCCTTTTTACACATGCTTAGTGATTGTTAGGTAAAAGTATCAAGGACAATTGATGCATATAAAGCATTCATGTTGCCTAAAATTTTGCCTTGTGCTACAATCTAACTGAAACTATGTATATATTACCAGCCCTTACAAAAACCTCCTTTCGACGTGTCTTTTGGTTAAATCTTGGGTTGTGCTGCCTAAATTTGAAAAATATTCAACATTATACCTTTATTGGTACAACTCAAGAAATTATCACTGAGTTTCTCCATTTATATTATAATATTTATATATATATATGTATATATATATATATATATATATATATATATATATATATATATATATATATAGTGACTAAGTTTTTTAATATAAAGTATAGGCTGATGATTTTGGTGTTGTGACTTAATTTAACGTCAGCAGTTAATGCAATAATTTCACGTCTACAATTGATATTTTTCAATGTCACAGTATGCACAAATATTGACAGCTATGAAACGAAAGTAGGATAATGTAAAACTTAAGTTGGGTAGATTAGAATATTTATGTTTATATCAATAACCACACCCAATTGAAAGGTTTTTTTATAGAAGCCTGCATGAAATATCATATTACTGCTGTATTAAGGCAGACGAAAGAAATGTTTGAAGAGAATACAGCGGTAAGTCACATTTTTAGCAGTTAATTGTTTTGGCGATATTTTTCGAAGCAAATTTACTAAAAAAGCTTCCGTTTTTCTCCTGCATCTGTAGGAAGTTTTATTTGACATCGCTTATAAAAGTGCGAATGCCAATTTACGAGAATTTATGCATACAAATAGGAAAGCTGGAGTGATATAATGCATGACATACTCAATTTACATTCAAATGTTTTTTAAATTCCATAGAAAATGACATTGATTTGACAGCTTTGAGATGGAAAAGTGCGAGTGCCCTTTATTCATGTGATCATGTTCCGGTTAAACTTCTGGAAAAAGCAATTTTATTCCTGAAAAGTCCTTAGTTGCCAAGCATTTTCATTGGTACACACAGTCCCCATTTCAATTCAACCTACCGACTTCGGCTTCTCAGCCCCATTTTAGCTACGCCATAATGTTGAATTTGCCGACACGTCCGGGCACTTGTCGCATCATCTCCCTCTTTGTTGATTCAGAGTGGATCAAGCGTGACTATGGTGCCCGCGTCACCCAAATCACTGTCCTCTCTTCCATCTACTCTTATTCTCCCACCATCCTCCAAAATCCATTGTATAGCATTCAGCCATACATTTACGAATTTCGTAGAGAACCGAAGAGAAGGACGAGGGTGTGACATATTTTTGCATTCCAGCACTTTGGAGTTATTTCTTCGTGGAATGGTGTCCATCCCATCAATTCCACAGCCGAATCCTTGTATTCCCTATCTTGTATTTATATTTTCTATATTTTATTATAAGCGTGGTTAGTCATGTTCATGACCCGTACAATTTCATAGGGTAAAAACATTGAGCTTGTCTGGGACTCGGCAGTATCACTCCCGCTGAGTGCTTTAGACCTATTAAGCTACCGAAGCGTTCTAATGCACTCAATTGTGATAAACTTTAATGGAGCAAGATTTTATGACGAAATACCGGACTGATTTGCTTTAGTTTATTTGTAGTCGTATGCGTTTCGCTTCAGGTCACGGGTTTTAAAACCAACGTTTAAACACATCGGTATTCACCTTTGAAAAGCCTTCTAATCTCGGTCAAGGCGAAAGATATTTAGTCTTTGAAATTGCTGCATCGTGATACATACTAGGGTATGACTACACTAATTTTACGGTCACGACATCTCACAAAGTTTCTGTGAATCTGCAAATGACCCTAGTCGATCTTTTGCTTCTCCTGTTCTTTAGTAATTTCGATATTTTGGTGATTTTTTCTAAACCTGCACAATTGCGTTGAAAATATTTCCACGGAAAACAACATCGTGGATATCGGTTGGTTTTAACGGTGGCAGTCCAATGGAAGATCTTTTCAGAATCTATTCCCTGGATTATGGAGCATTTCGTGAACTGCTTTTAAATATACTTGGAATTATGCTATCATCCCGCTGAAATGGTTTACTATGGTTCTTTTCCGAAAAGAACCATAATAAACTTTTTGAGCGGGATGATGGCATTATCCCAAGTATATTTAAATTGAGAAACTGGTGTAGCACGTTTATTGAGTCTAATGGACAGATATTCTCTCCAGTTCTCTTTCACTTCATAAGATTCATTATCTATGAGAGACTTTACCTTGAAAAAGTAAACATTTTAGTTATGAATATTTAGTCTGCGTGATTTCATTCTGCTAGAGCTTCAAAAATTGTTACTTAACGCACTCTCATCGTGATGGCACATGTTGAATAAATATTTTTTACCTTCCATGATAAAGTTAGTTTAATACCGTTATTTTACATACACATACATATTTTACAAACGCATTTATGATCCATCATAAATGCGTGTATCTCATCAGTTAGTTTTAATGAATAAAAGGTGGTTCAATCTCAAGCCATACAGCATCTCTTCAGCTTTCTTAGCAAATGGATTTGAAATATTAAAATTCAACCACACTCATAAAGTTGCGACCATTTATTTCTAATGTCCTCGCTTGTCCACGGACGCCAGTGACTTAAAAAATTGATGCCCCTTCAAACGGGTGGAGAACAATGGCCGAATTTCACTTTCACCCTTCCCCACCCTCCTTTGTTTTACAGCAAGCCATCGTCTCTCTGTACCCACCTTCAACCACTCACTTCCGCCACGCCATACATCTCGGCGTCACTAACTTCCTCCACCCTGATCCTAATACTTTCATTCCAACTTTTACGGCCCCATCCCCGTTACCGCTGTCTCTCTCCCCGAGCTGATATCCTCCCTCGGCCTTTCCCGTTCCCCTACTCCCTCTTACATGCAAACACACCCGCACAACCCTTTGTCGATGGCGAGGTGGCCATGTGATATAGTGGACGTGGATCGGGTCCCATGCGATGAAAAGGCTGAAGCGATCGCCCGCCGCACACAAACACCGTTTCTCTCTAACCCTCCTGAAAAAGCTTTCATCGCATTCAGGGAGGAGGTCTCTCTATCTCTCTTCCCCCCCCCCTCGTTTTTGGGGCGGATGCTACGAAATCTTGCCCCTTCCACGTATCTCGACCACCAGGAATCCTCCCTCTTAAAAGATTTTGCCTGTACCGCGCGATCCGATAACTCAGTCACTACGACGCTATTCACTATGAATGTCAGGTGGTAGATTTTCTAATTTTCACTCTCTCGTCCAGTACCTGGGCTCGAGATGGTTGCGCCGTCGGTGGAACCGGTGGGAGACCAGGGCAGCACATGACACGCCGTCCACTGGCCCCATGTAGTCCTATTCCCAGCGGCCATAGACTGGAAGCTAAGCTTCTCGGTCTTCCACGCATTTTCCTTTGAAAAATACCTTCTCCACTGCAATTCATTAAAAGCCGCAGTAAACGGTGGACTGTGGTACACCCAGCCTCTTTGGTTTCTTTGAGCTATTTCATATTATTTGTTTCCTTTGGAGAAATATTTAAGCTCTCAATCTTTTAATGATTTCTACTCAACGTGTGACGCGGTATTGCTTTCAAATTTACTGATATTTCGACTGCCACCAACAGCTGTAGCATTTTTGTCTACGGGGAGTAGAAGTTGCGTCTACTGTGGCTAGCAATTAAACTTTAAATGTTTGTAATTGATAAGTCATTTATAGGAGAATTTAATCAACTATTGCATCGCCTTCGGTGGAGGCATCGTCATATTCTTTTTAATTTTAGTCGAGGGCATGTAGGGCCCCCAATGTTCATATTTGTAAGTCTAAACTTGAAGGCTTTGTCAGTGTATGTTCCGTGGAATTCGAAAATTATACGATAACTAGATCAAATTGGTGGCAAAATAATATTTTAAATTAATTTGTTCTTCTATTTATCTCCTTGATTTTTCCCAAGTATTCTGATCCACCAGAGTAAGTTGCGGCCTATTTTATCCTTAAATTAGTAACCTGCTTCAAATTTACGCAGTAAAATAAACTTAGATTTAAAACTACGGTCAACTAGTGGCTATTGGATCTGGAGCCCCTTTAGGATCGCATTTTGGTAAATGGATGATGATCTTAATGGCTGTAAATTTCCCTATTTATTACTTATCGTCACTTAAGTCCAGGTAACCAACATATCCATTATTACGACACTTTGGTCTGTTAAAAATTGAAGAATCCAATCCATTGCACAGCTATCTATCCGGTAGATTTCTAAATTCTTTGGGGACCTTTGTCGAATACCATTTTTTTTAAATCTAGTTATAAAGCATCCACTTGCATGTTATTTTCACCCGAGACCAAGGTATTATAAACGAAAAGTACTAGTTGGGTATCGCAAGATCAATCTTTACGGAAACTGTGTTAGTTTTTTTAAGCAAACACTGAGAAACGAGATATTTCATGATTGACCTTACAATTATGTGCTCTAAGGTTTTTCATGAGATGGATGAAAGAGAGATGGATTGGCAAGTACTCGCATCTTCTCAGTCGCCTTTTTAAATATGGGTGTAGCATTGTCTACGTTCCATTCTTTGTGTATTGCGCGATACTGGAAGGATTTATTAAATATTGTTTCCAAATATGGGCCTATTTTTGAGGCTATCGATTTTTATACGCTAGTAGGCATTTGATTAGGGGCTAGTGATTTGTTTGGGTTGATGCCATTAAGTTGGCGTTCTACTCCTAGGGAAGATATCACAATTTCATTCGTAGGTTCATGAAAGCGATCCGGTAGGATCTTGAATTATTCCTGTGAACGATTATTAAAAACACAATGAAAACCGTTTTTTGTAGAGTGGTCACAAAATTCCTTCAAGTTTTGCTATATTTAGGACGGCATCGGATAATTATTCAAAAGCTTTGGGGAGTCCATTTAAAGTTTGGCGTCACGTAACAATGCTGTTGAGGGAGCTAACGGAGATCTACTTTAACTACTTTTTCCATGACAATAATGAGAGTAAGCTAACAAGCCAATGCATCTGAGTAAACTACGTAAATTTACCCAACGGTCGCGGTGTCAATCCAGGCGGCGGGTGAGGAAAAACTTCCGTCGTTTAACTTAATATTCACACAACCAAGTTGAGAGCATTGGAATAAATTATTTAAGAGGAGACATCGGGAATATTCAACATTGATTTTTTGCAAAGTTCTAAGAAGCCGTCCCATTTTTCTGCATGATAGAAGGGTGGTTGAATAGAATGGCTGTTAAGGGTTGCGGTCAGTAAAATATTTGTGAGGAGCTTAAATAGAAATTAAAGTTTAAGTCAATTTTCAATTATAAACTATTGGAAATGAGTTTTTCAAAAAGAATAAAATGTGAGTATTTGCGTAGGCTTCTTAGTAGCCTTGGGAAAAATTGACGGTTAGATACGGTAATATTAAGAGAATGGAGAGCAAAGGCGAAGACCGTGAAAACTTTTTCCACTTTTATACGAAAATTAGATGAGATTCATCTCCTCGATTCCCAATAAAAAAACCATATGAATGAACCCGATCTCTAGTTAAGGTTATAGCGTGTGGGTAGGAAAGGAAATTCCCTAAATATCCTCCATGAACAGTCTGACATAATGTCAAATTTAAGGATTAATTATAATGACGAGATGTTTTAATGCATATTTTATTCAATGGCTTTTGCATGGCGGTCAGTTGTACATACATTTTTATACAACCATAAAACTGCTGCGTGGGGAATTAGTAGAGGGAGATATACGGCAATATTTCCTCTGTTGTGGCCATGGTGATATTTTATTCGGAGAAATCGTTATGATTACGGATGATTATGGGAATTGAAATGAGTTTTGAATAAAAGTAGAGAGTAGCTTCGGATATTGATTCAATAAAGTTAAATGGAATCTGAGGTTTTGCGGCGTTCATCCGTAATAGTCGAGGCTTTCGGGCATTCCTCCGCCTCAGGGTGTCTCTTGGCGTCAACTCCTGCTACAACTTGGCGTCTCCAGCTATGCTGATGGATTCTTCTGGCCTGAAGATGTCAGCAGCATGGCGGGAGAAACTGTTGTCGCCTGGAGACACCATGATGCGGTGGAACGCCCGAAAGCTTTGGCGATTCTTAATTAAATTATGTCGTATCATTCATCAGGTAACGTTTCTTTATTTTACTAACCCTTTAGCATTCTTCCATAAATATCCTGGGGAAAAACCAGTTTGTCCCAATAATTCACATGTTTTATTTACTCATATGTTTGCAAGAAAGGCTGGCGTCTAAATATCTCGCGGTATGACCTCTCGCAGTGGCGTCCGGTGTATTGTGTAGATGCTAGCAGTGTATAAGAAGTTCCCGGGAAAACGTGAAATATCAACGTGGAATCATTTGTTTTATGAGTCAGTTTCAAAGCGTTCAGATTGCCTGGTGTACTAGATTCGTTTCCTTTTCCTTTACTATATTTTCTCTCTTTTCCACACAAACAGATATATTGAGGTGCAGTGAGGTCATATAATCGTCGGGTTTCAGGACGTTATTTCCCTTTTTGGCCGTTTGATATTCACTTCGACTTCTCTCTTTGGCTTGCAGCCAAAATGCAATTTCCAGGGTGTCATTTTAGTATATTTTCAATAATTATCCATCGTTGAATAATCGACTGGGAATGTTCTGGTTTTTACAGGCAGTACACTAGATAAAACGAGACCTACCGCCAATGTTACCAATTTTGCTTTCCATCATGGGTAACGACTAATTCATTGTACCAATTCCTATTTTCTTTTGCTCCTTGTTACCTATGAGACATTAAAACTGTGTCACATGATGAAATATGTCTTACTGTGACGATTAACATGGAACATCTTCTTGTTTATATTATCATTAGCGTGAACATGCACATCAGTGGGTCTAAAGGAAAATATCAAGGACCTATTCTGAAATGTCAATTAGGAGTCGTAAATCTCATAAATCAAATGTATTTCTTCGAATAATTGGTTAATATTTCGCAATAATATCCGTGAGTTACCTCTAATCAATGATAACCAAACTATTCTCACCATGATTGCAATGAGGAAATGTACAAGTTGTTAGATAGCGCACTTGCTACGACAGGTGAGCATATTCTTTGGTGATCTGGGTGGAAGTCATCACACGCCTCAAACAGGAAAGGTAATGCAGCTCCCATTCTAGAGTTAAATGCACGATGCATTGATTTATTTCTGCGTTTTTACAATAAGTTAATATTTCAGTCACTTCAGAGGAAAACTGAATTCCATGTACTCCAGATCTACATTTTTAAGACTAACTGATTTCATAAAAAGTTACTCGTAATGATGCTCTGAGGACGGTCGATTTTATGTAAACATTCCTTCTCCAATTGTTGCTTTTTTACGAGATTGTACATCGTGTTTCCTTAGGCGATACATATTGAAAGCAATTAAGCATTCCCCACATCCTTTTAAAGCAAACGTCAACTCTTGTACTGATAAATTCTCCGGAGAACCGATCCTTTTGGGAATTAGACGTCACAGGGAAAGGGACCGGTTCCCCCACTCTTTTGTGTGAATGTCACACACTGCCTTGAAATATAAAATATACCGTTCAGTTGAATGCAATGGTTAATTTTTAATAACACTTCATTTTAACAAAAAGACAGACCAACGTACCAAAAATAGTAGCAGGGAAACGCATGTGAATTATTAAATGTTTAACAGGAGCTACTATATTTGAAATTACATCTGAATTCGCATTATATTAGAAAAGTCAGAGCTGTTTAATTTCCACTAAACACAAAACATTCTGTTATTAATGTTATAGCACCGATAAAGCAAGTTAAGAACACCGATTAAAAATATGATGACTTCTTTTAGAATACCTATTGGATAAAAATCCATGAATATTATATGTATGTGGAGAACTAACGGGGAGCTGTACTTGATTATTGTATAAAAAACAATGTTCCCTTTGGTCAAATGCAGCGAACGACATTTATGCTGCACATGGCGGCAGGAATGAAAAAAATTGCCTCAAATACATATTCCGGACACATATCTCGACGCCATTTCATTATTATGCTCACAGTATGTGCTCCCTACTTTCTTTCGTAGAGAAATTTGTGTCTTCTTCTGACGGTAATCGGTTTTATATGTCACCAAGACATTACATGCCGCCACCCTGCTTTGCGCCAAAGGCGGCTTCGAGAATTTTGACGAGGCACGACCACCCCATTCACTCCTTCCCTCTATCTCTAACCACCTCAGCCGTCCGAGAGACGTTATCTCTTTTAGCATTCACCTCACTCACGGCCGGAGCTAACCGCCTTAGGCTTATCAGACTGCTTACCCTTTTGGCCGTTTCACGGCGTGGCGTGCGGGAAGGAATGAAACAATGGTCGAGGAATATTACAAGGGCACGAGTGACAAATTTCCCCTTCCTTCGTAACATACACATTTTGTACCTTCCAAACTCTTGTCCATCATTGCCCATCGGATTGAGCGTTTGCACAGTGTATCGGGAACGAGGAAAATAGTCATACCCTCAATATGCCAGGCTGCTCAACAACTTATGCCTCGTGACTCGGTGCAACGCGCATTTGATCCGATCCAACTGGAATCAATTGGAGTATTGAGGCGTTCTCCGATTCTTCACCTTACTCCCCCGCTTTGCCCCTTCCGGTGAAATTCTGAGCTGTCTTCACCCACCTTTTCGATCGCCGCACGGAAATACTCGCACATTTACGCCATTCTACCTCTTGCGAAAAGGGCCTTCTTAGGACGAATAGGGGGAAGTGGAAACACTCAAGACCCCTCCTGGCCTCTCCCTATTGCCTCAAATACCAGATGCCTCCCATGCCCACTACCATGGTGCAAACCATTAGGGCACTCTCATTTCCTCCGGCCTGCCCCCGAAACGCCTTCTCAGCGCCCCCACATAGCCCTTTCGCCTCTCCGCCTTCCCTTATCGCTCGCTCTCTTCACTTCCTTTCCCGCAGGTCTCGAGCCGGACGCCCTTCTGCCCTCCCGCCGTTCCGTGGGCTCTTCCCAGCCCCCAAGGAATTCTCGTCTTCCTCACCCCAACCCTGAATGCTTGCAGCGAGAGTTCCCATTCCAATCTTCCGGACACATTCCAGAGTCTCCCACTCCCCACTTCCTCTGGAACCGATTCACTTAAAAAGATGTCGCCGTCATTCCACCCCTTCTCAAACTCATCCATGTGATCTTGGGCAAAGAGTCCTTCCCTTCGCTTCGGTGTAAATGTTTGCGAGCCGTTTTAAGTTCCCCTACTCTTTGTTTTAAATGGAAGTGGCTTAACTGCCTATATTACGGAATTGTCTGGCGTAAATATTGGTCGGTTGTGATTCTTGTTCAGACAGTGTGCGTGAGTCGCTCGTCCAATTTCATTAATTCCTCCAGGACTTGCCTTCCCGGCCCCACTCGCCCCAAATCGCCCCAAACCCCTGTCCCGTTCCATTGGCACCGGCCCCGTTTTCGGATAATCCTCGTCGAGGGTGAAGTTCCTTTTATGATTTTGCGTCAATGTTTATCCTTTCGAACACGTTTTTGAAGCGTGTACGCCCTGGATTAACGTCGGGTTTTATGCGCTGTGAAACTCGGAAGTGGAATACGAATTTCCAATTTGAAACGCTCGTACACTATTGATTCGCTTACGTTGTTGTTGAAGTTTTTTTTTATTCTTCAAATTGAAGGTTAATTCTTTCAACAATTCACGAGCAGATTGCCATATCTGTGAAGGGCTTTGGCACCATAACTACCCATTTACCTGAAAGTTCGATAATTATATGCGATACCGTTTGTACTGCTACAGTGTGACATTAGGCTATCAAGCGATATTACTGTCTTACGCCGTAAAAAGAAAGCGATAGTATCTGTTGCCGCAAGATCAATATAAAATTCCAGTTACATCCACATGTCCTGCAGCCACCGGGAAGGTGAACTGCTGGGGGTGTATCCACACCAAGCATGAACAACACATGAACAGACAGTCACGTACAATGCATTAGACGTAACAATACATACGTAGATGAATGCATGCATTTCAGAATGAAAATAATTTTGTGACCATTTATCAATGCAATTCGTGACAAGATACTATACGACCTTAACTAGTTATGAATTCATTTACTATCCCTCACCCATTACAATGCTACCCTATTGGGTCGTATTTTAACGGATAGTATGACCTTACACATTCTAATAGATTTATACCTTTACATAATTCATTTAACTAAGCCACTAGTACCAATTTGAATACCATGTAGCTAACTGTATATTAATTGACAGGGTTAAGAATATATAGGTGAATTAAACAATACAAATTGATAAATTATTTGTGAATTACCTGCCATATTAATGCCACGAAGAGGATTATTTATATTTAAAACGAATGAGAATAATATATTTTATTTTAACAAAGATTGATAAAAGGATATCTTAAATCTAGCTTTTGCTTCGGTTTACAATCTAATACTTACCTAAGAATTTTGGAAATCCTTTGTGGAATTTCCAACTCTGTTACATAAACGGGCTTTCTGATGCGTATGCTTATTGCATACAATTTTGCGGAATTGGCCTTTCTTAATTTGAGATTTATAAGTACAAAAATGTTTTATGCAGATGTTAACATTATCATATGATTAAACCTGGAGTATATTTTCTACTCATAAAATTAGATTAAATCACTACTTCTACGAAACAATTTTTTGAGTGGTGGTTTAATTTTTGCTAATCAATTCAACAAACAGGCTAAACCTTATGCTACTGCCTAATGGTCATCGTATGTCTATTATAGTAACAAAAAAATTGCAATATACAGGGTTCGTCCGGAAAATAAGTGTACTGAGCTCAGGAAAAAAAATGTATTACATTTTTACATATCTTAAGCTAATATTCCTCAAAATAGGACCCTTGTGAGTCGATACACTTGTTCCAGCGGCGTTCCCATTCCTGGAACGCTCCCGCGAAGGCATCATCGGGAACCTCTCGAAGACTCGTCGTCGACCTCTTCTCTGCCCTCCACGAACATCTTGTCCCACCGAAAGATCATGTTTCTGGACATGGCTGACTCCCCGTAAGCCTGGTTAATCATAACGACAGTTTCGGTAGACGATTTCCCAAGCTTTACCGCAAATTTGATGGAATAACGCTGCTCCAAAAACTTCGGCATCGCGTTCCGTGACGTTGGTCGAGCGTGGAGGTTAACAGGGCTCCTCACTACACCACAGCTCAGAGCCGACTGCCTTTTTCAGCGTCGCTTGCCAACATACCCCCCTCCAATTGCAGCCCGTCAGAGCGGTGCTGGGCGCGCCTGGAGCGGCGCGCCCAGCCCAGGAGTCAGTACACTTATTTTTCGGACAAACCCTGTACGTATAATTTAGAGTACATTTCATTTGTTTCAGATTTAATCGTTTATTTATTGTTTTTTTTCATTTTTACGAACTGAAGAAACCTGCATGTAATATATTTTGATTTTTCATCAGAGAAAATGATCGCTGGTTTCAGGGAGCTAGAATTGATTCAATGTTTGGGCGATAAATGATATTTTCACTCAAAATTAGGGTCTTAAGCTTTAATTCACACAATGATACGTTGGTCACATCTGACTTATTGAAATATCATATTCGGCGGTTCTCAGAGGGAGAGCAACTAATTTTATTCCAACGTGTTATATTTATCATTTTGTGGTATGGCAAAAATAAGGTTAGGCTTCATTTATGTTTCATTATGATTTTTACTTAATTGTTTTAAATTATTCCTAAATGTTTCCAGCAGGGGAACATGGGCTACGGAGACGGATGCGGGATTCTCTTGCATAGCTCTGAAAATACCTGTAACTACGCATTCATATTTCTTAGCCGTACATACTTCATTTCTTACGCAGTTTTTCGTATTGGCAATAGGCATATACAAAATTTTTAATCGATTTGGATCAATGAAGAGAAGCGTAGATGCTCCGGTGGTTTTCTTAGTGCTGCAAGTTCCATTCATTCCAAGGGAACCTCCACAATAGCTTGTAAATCCTTGCTTGATGCTTTTTGGAACGCTAATCCGAGGGCTCGTGGAATCAGAAGAGTAGAAAAAAGTTGTCGGAACCGTTGGTTTCCGATTCTATGCAATTTTATGGAATAGGATAAGTTTATAGAGTGAAGGAAGTATTTTCTAGGAGGTGGATGTGAGACTTCTACAGTACTGATGTTCGTACGGAGCAAAGGGCGCGGTGCCTTCATGTAAAATAAGCTTTTAAAATAAAGCGTCATTTTTAAGAGTCTGTATATTCTTACTTTACTGTAATTGGATATTTATAATAAAGACATGTACATGATTCAACAACGTCTCTCAAAAATGATTCTATTAGGTAATATGTGATGAACTCTAATTTTGCGATATTAATACAGTTCACTATCGTCCCTTTTTCTCATTGATTTTTGTTATTATTCGGGTTTAATTAATAAACTGTTTTAGCAATAGGTGTTACATTATAATTTCTTTAAAGAGTCATGAAATTCCAGGAATTCTATCATAGTAACCATTTATTTTGTCCATTGAGCTCAGAAATAATGTAATTTTTGTTTGATTTTTACAGAAACGTAAATTTGAATTGAAACAGACACTCAAATCTAGTCAAATAAAGATAATTTTCTCAAGAAGTGGTTACCTACCACACATTAGGCCACAATTTTGCCACAATCTCATCCATAAACCAGCTAAAATTATTATTTAAATGGTATTAAAATGTGCATCAAATTTACTATTCCCATTAGGAGACGCATGGTTCTGAGATTTTTTATTCATTTGTCCACAGGAAGAATTAAATATTTGAGTTGAAATAGAAATAAAATCAGGCAAGAGAGAAGGAAAATTTAGGGTCGAATATTTACAGTGGTGTGACAGTTCGTTTTTGATCAGAAAGAGCAAGCGTTGAGAAAATAAAATTTTGGATGAGGAACAACATGGGAATGAATTTCAAACAGTATCAAAGTTTTGCACAAAATACTGCAATCAATGTTGCCATTATAATCACTTGAGGCGTAAGTGTATTCCTTTGAATGAAGGTTGGTAATTGAAGATTAATTCCACTGAATCATACGCGAGATGGAAGAAAGTCATTTGCGAACGAGTAAGATGAAAAGCGATAGAAATATTCTTTGCATACAAATTGCAGTCGGTATAAGGGAGCATACAAGTGGTGCAGTCGGGCATTGTCCGGTAAATTCACATGAATACTGACACATAAACGCTTGCGGCCGTCTCACACGCTCCGGTGGCTTCGAAAATCGACGCGGCCGACCGCTTCCTTTCATCAACTGCTGTATCGCGACCGAATCCTACCTGGGCGATACACGCAGAACCTCTCACTATCGCTCCAGTTTCATAAACCTTGCTAACCATGCCCTAATTTAACTCCATCTCCTTACTGCTACGGCATCCGATTGCGTCCACACACAGCTGCCTTCGTTGCTGGCCCCAACTGCGGAGGCGGTCAAGCGGTTCGGGGCAGGTCACTGTCCGACTTGGATTTCATTAAACACACTGCGTTGACTGAGGTTGTGATGTCGGCCACATCCTGCGCGTGCGTTTACCTTCCCATCGCATCAAGGGTCCATTTTCGTGCTCTAAAACCCCCACATTTAAAACCTTAACGGTGGCCACGCACTTACTATCCCTTTCTTAGAATCCCCTCCCAAAAATGGAAAATGAGCTCCCAATGCTCCCTCGTTCGCCTCTATCCCCACACCATGTTTGGGACTATTCTCAAGGTTGGTGCCAGTTTCTTTTTTCTCATGCTGGACTTCCGTCGACGTTCGAAATCGTTTCGGTCCATTAGCATACCACACTTGGGGAAAGCATCCGATCGGAAAATATTACTGGGGAGGAGGGAAGGAGTGCGGCCGAGTTATTAAAACTTTTGGAATAGAATTCTTTAATACAGACATTGAGAGATAGGAATGGCGCCAATGGAACTGTGATGGAAGTATTTTGAGGCCCTAAAATGAAAGAGTCGTGATATTCATTGAATTTTCCATAGACATTAGCTGTTCATTTCAAGATACGGCGTCGGCTTTCATTACCATTCCGCTTTTCCAGAAGGAACAAGCTAAAAGTGGAACGTTGAAATTGTTTTCATATAAGAAATATGCATAGTTTGATCATAACACACCATCATAACCTTTATATCCGAGAACTCTAACTTAATCGAATTGCTCTTTCAATTTACATTACTACAGTTTGAATGACAAATCAGTTGACTCAAGGACACTGGCTCCTGTAAATCTTTATCCATGCTGAAATCGAGTCGAAGTTATCATTTTATCTTTTATAACATTCATATCTCGTAGAAAATACGATAGCTGATATATCAAACAGGAAAATATTTTGAAATGTGGCATCTACATTAATTCTGATGAATTTTCAATACCATACACAATTAATTTGACCAAAATGTCATGAACGTTATGACCAAAACCGTGTGAACAAAATAATGACAAAGGAACCTAAGAATCACATCAAGTTAAGAGTTAGAATTTCTGTTATTAAATTTTTCGTGTATGAGTAATATTAATAATCATTTGCCGACCCCGGTGGCGGCGGGGTAACGTCCTCGTCTGCCATTCCAAGGGTCGCGGGTTCGATTCCCGCCTGGGTGAGTTTTTCTCCACTTAGGGCTTGGGTGTTTGTAAATTTGATCATTGTTATCGTTGTTAATAGTTCGATGTAAAGACCAGAATGCGCTGTTTTCGGACTTATACTGAATAAATAAATAAATTTCACAGATAATAGTAAGTTGTGTAAGACACCATAAATGAAACATAAGAACCATTATTATTAACTATAATATCCATTTACAGCCGTGTTGCTGGATACGGACTCACACGGTCAACTCAACAGTGAGTATGAGTATCCATTTTGCTTAATAGATAGGGAAGTAATTGCAGAAGCTAAGTAAGGAAGAAGTTAATGTTTGGTGGGAGCTGAAGGTATAGGTAGAGTCGTGGAAGTTAGAATAGAGGAAAAAATGGAAGCACCGATTTTAATAAACATCTCCACATTATCCAGAGTTAAGCGTATCCGAAGGAATATTACACTAAAATACTTTCCAAACATTACTCAATTAATCTCAGCGACACTGCATCATTTTCCTGCCGTAGCGTGGGTCAAAAGGAATTATTCTCAAATTCCTGTAAAAATTAATTTTGAAAACGAAAAATATTCAATCCAACCCTGATTTTTCGTCAACCTTGTAGGGATCACATCTGGAATGAAACCCAAGCTAGTTTAATTCTTATGCGCTGGCGAGAATTCACAATTCGAAAATTGCACTGCCTTAAAATTAGAGGGCGGCTGTCAGTATTTATCGGGTTAAAGTGGTACGTCCAATCCGTGTTAATTTCCCCCTAATTATTGCCAATTGTTTTGAGAAAATTGCATGTAGCATGGAACTATTTTTGCATAGCGAATGAAATAATTTTGAACCAATTCATTGAGATACGCTAAAATGAGATTTTAATCATTGGGACTCTCTTCATATTGGATTATTGCTAATGAATGTAATTGGTTCATGTGATGCGGAAAGTAAATTGGTGGCGTGAATTTAAGTGATGATCAATATCAGAGTTAAACGAGCACAATTTACAATATAAAAACTAATTGGCGTGCGATCGACCTCCCAGATTACCTGTTAAATTAGAAATAACCAAACTCCCGCATTAACTTTTTCATAACCCAAATGACTCATCGGTATTTCAACGTTTTTCCCGTTATCCTGCCCAATAAACAGTGTTGAAATTCCTTTATTTTTCATTTTTCCTATTTTTAGTGAATCATGACGATTTTATTTTATTGCAACTCTTCTTCCAGTGAAGTGCTGATTACAGGTCCATATTCCATTTACCTCTCATTAACAAAAAAATTTGTGACTCCATTTATTCTGGTAACAGTTTGTTCATAGGACTTTATAAATTAGCAAAAATTATTACAGCAAGATCATTAAAATATTTTCGGTTAAAGAAAAGGTAAGACAACCAAAGATTTCAATTTAGTTTTGGACATAAATTTTAAATTACTCGTACTGAAAACTACGTAAAAATTTACTAACCAGGTTATTATTTGTATTTCTTTGTCAAAAATGTAATTATTCATGTTTTTAAATTGTTTTTATTAATATAAAATTTAGACTTATGCCTTTTTAATATTTATTGATTTGAAAACTTTTCTGTCACTGCTTCGAACATTAAAAAAGCTCTGAAAATGTCTTCAAAACATGCTGCCTTGTATTTTGAAAATTTTTCAGTTTTACTTCTCAAGAAAATTTAACGGATTGAGATTGAGGTTTTCTCTTAGAGAACTAATGGAATTCCGATGTGGAACATGCCTATTGATCTACAGCGCAGGTAGATGCCATCAGCACCGTATCTTGCTCTCTTTGATGGCATCTCAGATACTCAGGACGATGTCTGTATTTTAGAGACCTACATTAAAATGTTGACTGAGGAAAGCAAACGATGGTTACCATCAACTCCAAATGAAAACTTTAGGCAGTCTCTTTCGCCGTTCTCGTTCCAGACTTCTCCGTCACTCGTGCTGAGTTCTATCGGGCACCGTTTCTTTTCATTTCACGTGAGGCAAATTTGTTTTATTAGCTCGGGTAATAGCATGCATCATTTCTTACTCCATCAATTAGACATAAGTTCCTGAAAAGTAAAGCGAAACTAATAATCGGATAAAGTAGCGAGGATTTTGCGATGGACAGGCCAGGCAAATATGAAATATTTTTGTGATATGATTCCATTTCTCACAGCAGTTTATTTCAAATAAATATTAGTTAAAATTACTTTTCAGGAACCATTGTATGCCATGAATTCATGAATATATAATTCGGGAAATAGATGCCAGGACTAGCAGACTGAAGGACTCCCACGGACAATACGGTATAGGAGCTGTAGGGTTAGAGATCGCAAAAATCCCACTTGCCGCCCACAGCGTCTAGAGAATAAGTAGTTTGACTCAAGTGTATACAATTTCCCTCATCTCTTGTGTTTTGTAGACAAATCCCTGCCCGAAAAACGGCATGGGACCGCCATTTAATGAATGCAGTCAATACAATACAATATTTCCTGCCCTGCTATGTTGTTTTTAAGCCTCTACTTGTATCCCTCGTGTCTCTCTCTGTGCCATGGACTCCTCATGCCGTCCGCTGTCAACAGCGGCGGGTCACATTCCCATGAATGATTGTGGTTAATTTTAATTCCCTTTTTTCGCATTTTAGATAACTAATTATTTAGGTGATTTAATAGTTTTCTTGAGTTAATTCTTCCTTCACCATGTTAACTAACTTGCAAGCTATTTAACAGTTTTTTACTATGTTTTCCCTTCCTCTCCCATATCCTTCCTTTTCAATTGCCATTCCAACGTGGTGTTGAATGACGCAATGAATTATTTTATTTTCACGATTCATGGTTGCTCGTAATAATATAGTAATTGATATTTCATAGAAATATATGTTGCAATAATAATACAATTTTATGATTATTCCATAACGTAACATTTGATTAAATCTGTTATTAATCTTATACTATAATTCAGCTATTAATATATAATCGTGTAAATGAAAACGAATTCTAACTATTTATTATTAATTATTTATGGTCAGACTTGAAAAAAATTACACAATTCCGCGTAACCCGCCGCAAGTGCGTATGGTGTCGAATTTTAGAACGCCGTTAATGTATGTAGAAAATAATATTTCACTCATGTATTTGACTATATGTTTGTTCATATAGAAACATACTGAAAATATAGATCAATAAATGCCATTTATGACATTTCTGCTTTTAATTTTTAATTCGATTAACATTTCTGATTTTAATGATACCTCATGAAGTACTTGATGTTTTTTATGATATCGTGAAATGTTGGCCTTAAAAGGTTTTGTTATGAATACGTGCGTATCATGTGAGAGAATAATGTTGGAGCCTCTGTCCTCGTAGAGGACATAGGTTCCAATGTTATATAAATGTATAATCCAAACGGCAATACTAACGTCATTGGGTGCTGAAAAAAATTGCGCATGACCCCGGTAAAAAATTTCTAACTTTAAAAAAATCTTTGCATGATTTTTAGTCACGGGAGAAAGTTACTCTAAAATATTCTATGGGCCTTGGAGCGTCAAATTTACATAGCAATAAGAGCAAGCAAGGAAACGACCGACATAAATTATCGTGCTTTAATTTTACTGGAGTCATGTGGCACCTTACGAAAAGTCAGCGGCTGGAAACGACACAATCGCACTGTAATTAATCGGGAACAATATCAGGATGGGTCGTTCGGTCAATGCAAATGTAGCGAGGGATGCGTAGCGAGCGACTCATTCGACGGCATCAATGTTCTCCGCATCTGAAAACTTCACGCTCGAATGGGTCCAATTCTCAGAGCATGGCCGATAAGGCCCCCAGAACCATGGAGTTGACGGAGGCTTTATCGAGTGAGCGCTTAGCCGCCGATTCACTGTAGTGAGAGGCAGGCGAGGAGAACTTGGCGCGGAGTAGTGGTGTGAGCAGTACAACGACGGCGAACTGATAATCGCGCTACTATCATCGCCTTGACAGGAAGAGTCGGGAACGACTTCTAATGTCCGGAGATCGAAACCTATGACTGGATTGCATTCGAAATTAGATTGAATAATTGCCTCGTTGTAACAATTGGGTAGTCTTCTGTTTGAAAAACATTACTCTTGAAATAGTGAAATCAATTTATTTCTCAAATAAATGTATTTATTCTACGTGCACATATAATGGTGACAAAGAAATTTTCAAAAAAGAGGATATTTAGTGTTTAAATATATAGTGAACGCTATTATTCTAACGGTATTTATTCGCAAGTATCAGACGCCCATGTGATATTTAAACATTTGATCTTGGTTAGTGATTGTTAATTTTCTTTAGATAATTTTCCTAAACGGCAAAGTTTCTCTCTATTTTATGAATTTTTCTGTCGAAGCTTGGACAATCCCCTGAGGGCAGATATGAAAGTGATGATGGAGTTTTTCTTTATAGCTTTTGAATGTATCAATAAATTTCATGTAGTCTGATAATATATGCTGGTAAATATTAATGATGCTGATTTTAAAATGATATCTGCATCAATGGCAAGAGTTTTTTAAATTCATTAACCTATAAAATATTCTAGCGGATAGCCTTCCATTTATTTCGTTTATTTTTTACCGATACTAGCAAGAATGCTACTTGAACTTTACTAAACATTTCGAGTGGTATTGTGAAAGAAATCTTTATGAATACAGTCCGTATCATCGTCATTATCGTGTGTGTCGGCAATCAAGTACGAAAGGAATGCAATATCACGCATATATGTGGCAAAAAGACCATGAGACTCATCAGGTCGCAAGGTTTAATTTAAAGTATATGCTAAATTTCAAAGTAAAATAATAATTTGATTTCAAATTAATTCTTCTTCGAATTCAATAATATACGTCCGAAAACTTTATGCAGTTTCATTTAACATGCCTCTTTATAGCCTATGTATGCCGCCTCCGTAGTGTATGATAAATTCCTAAACTACTTGGACGGAAATCAAGAGACCCGGGTTTGAATTATAGTTAGGAATTTTTTTATATGGTGTAATTCTTGAAATATTTAGCAAAACGGCGATTGACTGCGCTTAATTAGTTGTTGCCCATGGCTGTTGTAACGATCTCTATCTAAAACTCATCCCCTAACGTGAAGTCACATATTGAATGCAGTTTTAGCAATGCATAAGAATAATATTTGAAAAACACGTTAAGAATAATATTTGCGAATATGGGCAACCGTTCATCAAAGCGTCTAAATTGTAAAGAAATGAATTCAACTCTTTTCTGGTTCTTCCCTTCGTTTATGAATTTAAAAAATCTAAAGAGAAACTGTGTTTCCAAAGAGGCACTTGTGCTGGTTGGTGAAAGTCCGCCGCAAATGCTTCCGATAGTGAATTGATAGTTCACCTGATATCCGTTGCTGAAGTTAACAGTATGCTTGGGGAGGAGAGTTTTGGGACCGAGGGAGAAAAGACTGAACGAGCTTCCTTTGCCACAGTTAGTAGTATAATAAGGTAGGGGAGAGTTGGGAAGGAGGGGAAAGAAAGACCGAAGTGACGAAGGGGGATAATAAGAGACGGGGAAAGGACATCAAAGCCCTTATATATTTTGATACCGTATATCGCAAGATAAGCGGTGTCCTTTTTATATACTTAGACCACAAACTGTCGCCTAGCCCTCGCTTTTGCCATGTCGTCCCTGTTTAGTGCAAGAGTAAACCCTCGCAGTATTGATGGGTAGGGCATTTCGAAAAGTAGTAGTTTAACATATGGGTGCCTTGACGACATAGAACCTTTGCAGAGAACTTTGACGGTCACGCTGAGGTTTTACTGACTTGGATCTAATATTTTTATTTGGTATATTGTCCGAACTTCACCACCGAAAGAAAGAGAGCTAATAATGCATTGGTATTTTTGACACCCAGGAAAAAGGGTAGGGAAGAATAGTATGGGAACTATATAGATATCAGAATAATCAGTTTTCTCCTCGCTTCTTTTGACAATGCTTAGTATTAATTCGTGTCCCCATGGCCAAAAAAGCTAAGCCCTTAGAAACATGACGTGGAATTACCTTTGCGTTCTTCTCGCACGGCACTTGAAAAATAAAAATATATTTGCTGTAATCGGAGAAAGACTTATTACGGCTCATTGATTACGCAATACGCATCTATATACTCATCTGGCCTCTTTTATTGTATATAACGAGGTGATTCAACGCCTGGCAAGCAACAAAATATTATCTCATTATTTAGATACAATATAATTGTATGATAATGTCAATGATATAGACCTAATAATTACAGGTCCATGCGCCATAGTATCTAAGTAATATAAACTTCTCTACAAACAAAATAATAGCTTTAAACAACAAAATGGGCATAACTTGGATATATAATGAAACCAAGTTTGAGCGCAGTACTACCACCGGATGGTTCATTTTCAACAACTGGCATCTGAAGATAACTGTATTCGCGGGTAAACGGCCAGTCTGGACACCATGTATTGGTCAAAATAATTAAAGAACATATAGAGAGTCAAAATAGAAGGTAACCTGTGTATTGACTAAATAGTCGGCTCACGGGGTCGTTATCGCCAAAAATATCTCTTGCATTTTTCAGATCCTTGCTTTACTGCGAATGACAAAATTCCATCTCCCCTTCTTACAGTATAGTTGGGAATCCCTTATCATGAACAGAGTTTGTGCTTGTTTAATGGGACCTGACCAGACCGTTGAAAGCAAATCTGGGCTCTAAATAACCGAATAGACATTGATAAATCAGGGATAAGCTGCGAATAAGAACTCACACGAACGTAAAATGTGTGTCATGATTTCCGGCTGGGTTAAAGAATTATGGCCCAGAAGGTTTATCCTGAGGGAGTGCTTTTCCTTTTCCCTCCCTCTAATATTTTCTGTCCGTAGTGACTAGACCCAACGCAATCAATACATATTGCCCTGTGTTCAAGAGGCCTTTCGTCTAAGCAAAAGAGAAGGCAAATAATGGGTACTCGAATCAAAGTCTACCCACTCTTCCTCCACTCTAGTTTTCGTCCCTTCCTGGCTCATTAACCGGTTTATGCCATTTTCCTTTTGAATTCACTTGAATTGTCCACACAGGATTTGAAATTGGCTTTTAGATTGGAATAATTTGCCATAAATGTATCAGTTATATGAATTGTACTTTCCGGTACAATAATGACAATTGCAAATAACAATGATATCATATTGGTTGCAGTTAACTACTAAAAAATGAACTTCTGCATCGAAAAGCTACTCCACAAGCCGTTGCAAGGACGTAGGAACGGGAGGTTTTAAATGATTAGCTATACTACATCTAATCTACGTACTACTTCCAAAAACACATGGCACACCTTGGTTCACTTTAAAGGCACGTGAACGTGCACAACTGAATGTAGCATACGTTACAGGCATTACAACTGTTATACTGCTGATAACCTCTCCTCTGAATACACTAAGAACAGAAATAAGGAGGCCCTTAAAAATATGAACATGCAACCATGCAACGTAGACACCAACTATTAGGTAGAATTCCATTCATGCTGGACGGATAATTCACAAATGAATTAGGTCTACAAATCTATTTACACGACACTCCGCAACCCGGCTCACAGGCACGTTCCGGGGAAGTTAAGACACCAGCAATTAAGGGAGTTGAGAGGAAATGACTTTTGTATGTACCTCACTTTTTGGCAAAGGCTAAACCACTTTTGTCTTGGTGTTCCCCCTTGAGTTGTTAGTGGCTAATCATGCTCAGGAAAATGAGTTCTTGAATCTGTCCGCTCGGCAGTCTACATATATCTCTCCTTTTTTGTGACAATCGTCTGCCCTACTTTAGTAATTTGCGGGGTGAATTATATATTCTTTGTCGGATTCAAAACCACAGATTTCGTATATTTGCAATTGATTTAATCTTGCTTTGAGCACTCGTATATACAAGGATTCCAATCCCAGATCTTATACTAAATGACTCTTTGTATTCTTTCATAAGAATGTTCCTCGAATCTATTGACCCTAATCTGAACCTTGTTTAATTCTGTTGTCAGTGTTTTTAAAAATATATTTCATTTGTTCGCAGGATAAAGAACATCTTCCTTTGATGTTAATTATTACAATTTCAAATTAAACGCATGAAGAATGTAAAATTCAATTGGATCTCTCAAAAACTGGTGCAAATATGCACTATTCATGATGCGGTTGTTGTACTCAAATACGAGGGGATATCGTATACATTTTCTTATCGCTAAATATAATCGAGATAGATACTTAATTTTGTATTTGTAAATATTAAGACTTTTCTACATAATCACCATCCAGAGTTACACATTATTCTCAGCGTTTCTTGGTTTTCCAATGGCCGTCATAGTAGGACTCAGCAGATTACATCGAAAATCAATTTCCCACCTCTTCCATTTGTGTAGTCAGTCTCCGACCTCGCAATGGTTTTTGAGTAATAGAAATAAGAAAAAGTCGCTTGAACGATATCGGGAGAATATTTATAATGCGCAAAAATTTCAAAACCACATTGCATTGATTCCTGAACCACACCACGAGATATTTGAGCGAGTGCATTTTCGGTAAGAGGATGGATGCCTTGATAATTATACTGGTTCTTTTTCAGAGCACTACATAATTCCTTAAGCGACGTGCATTAATAGGCAGTAATGATGGTTTGATCCATCTCCAGGTAGTATGTTAAAATCACTCAACAACACCCCTAAAAAAAGACTGCGTGGCCTTCCCTGTAGACGTTTGGACCTTAGCCGTCTTGAGGGAGGAGAGTGGCTGTGCTTCCATACCGTACTGATCTAAAAAAGAATCCAAAAAACTAAAAAAATTCCCTTCAATTTTTCTCCCAAATATTCAACATTTCCCTTGACAGGTCGCGACGTGTGTGTTTCAGAAAAGGTGTCAGCAGTCGTTGAACCGAGCGTGCTGACCCCTTTGAATCGCGCAATTTCCAAGAATAATTTTCATCGCACTGTCCTAACTAAGATCTGTCTCAATCATAATCATTTGGATGACTGCTCCTTGGTCAAATCGGATTAAGTCCTCCACTGTCTTCACTGAAGCAGTATCGCCCGTGAGTAATGGTCTTCCACTTTCTGGATCGTCTGTGAGAGATATGTGACATGTTTGACAATTCCTTTTTCACCTCACAACTGTGTCATATGATGGCACATCATTTCCAAAAGCAGTCATCATTTCATCTTGAATTGGCCGCGTTCTTTAACTTTCTATTTCCTCGGCTAGCCTCTATTTTACCCATACTGTGAGTTACTTTAAGCTACGGCTTCCCGAAACTAAACAAATCAGACATTTTTCGCTGTAATTTGCAACATTATGTGCATAAGTATCAAATAATGCGTGGAATGAATTTTATTCAGATATTCCGTTTATTTCTTTGACATAAAAACCGAAAAATAAAATTCCCATGCGATATACGTGGTCTGCACCGTACAACCTTAATAGTTAAAAATGGCAAAGCGTGGGAAGATTTGAAGAAGGAAATAGAAACTCCGAATTTTAAGGGCAAAAACGACCACAGTTTAAAACAAAAATAAGAACATAAAAACAAATGGAAAAGGTTTTAATTGTAAATGGACATACTGTGGAATAAAAGCTACCTGGAAGGTTGCTTGAGCCCTGTGCATCAAAAGTTGGGAGTTTTAAGAATATTTGTAAGGCATCCCCATGGCAAAGGACCGGATGATAAATTTTGCGGAGCCCGCGTGCGATATTGGTGTTTAAGTGATGAGGATGGACTGCGAAGTAGGGCTGTGAAAGTGGGTGGTGTTTGAGGGTGAGGGATTTGGGACGGGGTGTGATGCGGGTCAGCGTGATTTTGGTCGGGATGTTAATTTGGACAGTGCGTATTTTATGATGGGATGCGATTTTGGACAGGCGTGGTTTTGGACGTGCAGTAGTTCTGGTGGCTACGTGTGGTATTATTTTGGGCCGGGCAATGCCTACTTTTACCTTATATTTTCTTTGATTACCCATTTAGCGGTGTAGTGTTGTTTTTTAAATGATTGTGTCAATGGTTAATGTTCTTATTAATTACTTTTTTGTCCCGCGAGTAATTATTCTGATTCTAGGGTGCAACTTGTCAATGTCTTTGCGCACATATTTGAAACAAAAATAATAATTCCTCCTTCGAGTTTGTAAGTTGATAAAGTCTGTCCATGTTTTTATTATTTAAAAAATGTGTAACCACATACTTTTAGTACCCATACCCAAATTAAATTCTGCAAGGCAGTTATGAATATGATTTAGGCCAATGTTTAGTATTTGACGTTGTGCCGTTTTCTATTTCTCTGCACATTATGCACTATCGTCGTGGAATATGCCGCAATGACTTGGGATCCTTGGAGTAACCGTTGAAAAATTAATTTTGTGAAGTTCCCTCCATCCTCCCTATTCGCCAAAAGTTCTTGCCATATGAAGACGATTTTGACAGGCTTTTTAGAAGAAATAGGCTGGGAACTGCTTTAAATGCTATGAGAACAAGCTAGACCTAGGCTTTTAGCAAGGGCCAGAATCCACGAGTTTAAAAATGACACAAATGGAATTATTATGACACCGCTATCAAACTAGGTTTGACCGCAAAGATAAGACAAGGTAGATAGGCTTCCTACAGTTTGATTTAACTTTTTGTTCTTTCCTCAGACAAGGAGGAATTATAGCAGTAAAAACTCGAAGTCCTAAAAGAGATATTAAAGGCTTTCTAATTATAAGCGAAGATGAGATTAAACATAGCGTAGATATCTGTCACATTCGTAGGTACATGTTTTTATGTATTTTAGTGGCTAATATTTGTACTTACATGTGTGCAAATGAATATGGGTCTTGCATGAATATCCTCGTATTCGTCCGCATGGGCATGAATTAGCATGCTTTTGTTTTTTTGCATATGATTTTATCTGATTTGCGAGTGGTATCCTAAGAGCCTCGCCTTCACGCCCTTGTGGAGGCTAGTAAGGTATTGTGCAGATGTCATACATCATTTCTAGGAGTCTTCCCGCTCTCCGGGGGTCATTTGGGTAGGGGAGGAGTAGAAAGAGCGCGGTCGGCAAAAATATGGGTGGGAGATGGTGGCCAGACACGGAGTAGGAGGAAAAGTTTTAATTATTACCACTCTTAGTAGGAGGGAAGGATCACTAGGTAGCATTACATTAGTGATATTAATTTAAAATTGCTTGGCTTTGAAGTTTAAATGAGTCGGGAGTAAGGCGAATGAGAGTAGGAATGTGATGAAGTGAAATGAATGATCGATGAGGTTTAATCTCGTATGCTAAAATGCTGCGTCTAGATTTTTTATGGCTGTAACAGATCATATGGCAGTAAACTCATCGGATAGGATCCCTGTAGGGAGTGTTACATTGAGCGGTGAAGCAGTCGTCAAAAGTTCTTCCTTGTGTCAGTTGATGGAAATAATTGGGGGCCTTGCGAGAGGGGGAGGAGGTCATCACAGAAATAAATATGGATTTTAATATGAAGATTTGAGTTCCATCCTGCAGTCGACATCGTAAAACACAGGATATAGATTGCATTGTAGAAAGGGATCTAGTAAAACCCCCTTCCTGGAGACAGAATCCAACTAAGAAACAAGTAATTTGTTGCAAATTGGCGTAGCAATTTCAAACCTGAAATGAAGTGAGCCGAGCCGGGCGGATTCACGCAAGGAAGGAAAATAATTCCACATGATCCTAACCCACCCATGGCTTGCTGAAAGCAGAAAAGGTCAAAGAGGGATTGAGGTTTCTGAAGTTGGGCGGATTTCGGTGTCCATTTGAGCGAAAAGGATGGACGATTTGGAGGGAAAGCCGCGGCTCTCACTTCATTTCTGGAGCCCAGGCCCGAAGGCGGGTTGCTTTCATTACTTTCGCCTGCGTCACTACTGATTAAGAGAGTGAGAGGAGCAGAGAAAAAAACCAAAAGTATCTCTTCTGCGTTGTATGCAGAAAAAGGTCCAGCAACCAATTAATCTTTTTAGGGGTGATCTCTTTTTAATGCACGTACTTACGTCACCTATGCGTTTTATTATTTCACGTTGAATGCAATCGTCAACGTATCTGAAATCGCATACATTTTACTACCAATCCATTGAAGTTTTTTATCTAAACGTTCCTGCTAGCAGTTTAGTTTTAGAAACAGTATTACAAATATTTAGAATAATTCGTCAATAACTATTCACATGATAGCCGAGTTGGTTTAGGATCCTTGTATAAATTTATAAACATTTATTATCTATTCATTTCTGCGACTAGAGAGAGATTATGGTGGCTCACTTATTGTCTTCCAACCCCGAGGAACCCTGTTTAAATTACGCAGAAGTTACCATTGATATTGTTACCACGATCCCTTCATAGAGAAAGTTGTGTGGAAGACACCGTCAGACGAAGGGGAATGAAAATTACGGACGCATTGGACACTGATTTTAAAAGTAGACTTTTGCCAGCACCAGTGTTTTCCATTATTTCTCTATTTTCTGAATATCCACCTTTCACTAATCGCTAGTTAATAGGTTCGTGAAGAGTTGTTATTAGCAAGGTAGCAGTATCACGACACTATTGGAAAAATAAGAATGGGAGCCACTAGTTTACCGAAGGCTTAAATTCAGGTAAAATTTACTGCGTAAATTTGAGGATGGTTACTTATCTGAGGATGTTAAGGACTTGATTTTTACGCTCTGAAATCGTTGCATTGAAATGCACATTAGCAGATGACTCCGTTAAAAGTTACTGTTGCGGCATCTCCCGCATTTTCTTTGGAATTTGTCAAAGGGAAAACACCATAAGTGTTTAAAGTTGGCTTTAACCTCGTGGACAGTGGCGCCTCGCGCACGACTACGAATGCATGTGACATTGTATGTAAGGTATTTCGTCATAATATCTAGTTCCTTTAAAAGCCCCAAAATTTCAGAGTTTAAGAGGACGCCTCGGTAGCTTAAGTGGCTAAAGCACTCGACCGGATATTGAGGGATCTGGGTTCGAGTCCCAGTCAAGGCGAATGATTTTTACGCTCTGAAATCGTTGCATTGAAATGCACATTAGCGGATGACTCCGTTAAAAGTTACTGTTGCGGCATCTCCCGCAGTTTCTTTGGGATATCTTGCATGTTTATTCCTAATAGACTCATCTTTTGAAGAGTTCTACAGCAGGATTTGAATGTACGTACCCTGTTATTAAATATTATTGCATGTATATACTATCTTTCGTGTGATTAAGGTTTGTTGAGTGCATGAACAAACTGATATTTGTGTAGAGGTAACATAATTTGGTTTTTCATGTGGTTTTATTCTAGTTGAAGGGTGGTGATCTAACCGCCCTTGCGGCGGCTTGCCGGGTATTGTGTAGATGTAGATGTATATAGATGCCTTAGCGGCCGGTCGTCTCCCAATCCACCTTAAATCTCAAATTAGAGATAATGTTATAGTGGTGCAGAAGACACTGCTTTACAGATAAGGACACCAGCAAGTAGCGTTCTACTCTCCATCGAATTAGACCTGATTCTGAAGTGGTGTCAAAGAAGAGGGTTAAAATAAATTATCAGAAAATATACAGAACTTAAGTTTTGGACTAAAGTAATATATTAGCAAATCATAATTTAGAAAATAGGATAATTCGAGTTAAGCTTATTGAAATAGGTCAAATTTTTGGTGCCACACTGACATATTTTCATCTGGCATATACATCAGAGCCATATGCAGATAAGCCCGTAAAAGGCTAGTTTGTTTACTAGATGGGTTTGAGGAAAAACTTATCTACATCTACACAATACCCCGCAAGGCGCCACAAGGACGTATGGCACGGGGTAGTAGGTCACCACCCATGCTAAATACATTCACTCTATTTCCTCATGGACCTGGCACCCCGCGATCCACCAACAACGTATTTAAAAAGTATAATTGTGGCACATCGATTTAGCATTAAAATATTTCGGTGCTGATACTTCTTTCTTAATTTTTCTAGGAGATTAAATCTAGACAAGACTAAAAAATTAGCCAGCCGATTTCGCCTTGTCTGTGAAAAACTTTTTTTAATAATTGCCATTAGGAATAACTGGGTAATTTTGTAGGCCTGGGAATATTAGGGAAGAGAAAGCTGACGTCGCCAATAGTCTTCTCATAAAGAAAGGTCGTAAAGGATCCGCAGTGTTACGTCCCATCAGATTGACGACGTATTCCACTTGAAGTGCTCACCACACAACACCCCTAGGAGGCATATGTATTCCACTGAAAAATCCTGCCGCCTCCGGCCTTCAAACCCGGGCCCTCAAGATAGGAACACTAAATTATTCAACGCTCAATCCAGACCCCCCCAATCCGAATCCCATCGCCCTCCCTTCCCTTCTAAGTCTATCCCCGTCGTCCCTCTCCCTACTCCCACCCCGTGTCCTGTAGACGCGTCTCACCGCGGGGGACTGAGCCACACACTCAACCACCCACTTCTCTTCCTTGCCCATTTTCTCCTATCCCTAGAAGCAAAAAGGCTTATCCAGGCTCTCCTCCCGCACATTCGAAATTTCCTCCTTAATTATCGAACCCTCTCGACCTCGCGTTCGCCTCGAGGAGTCGGTGCTAAGGAGCCCTCCGCTCGGCCCCCGAACTGCGGCCATCCACTACCCCTCGAGATGTTAGGTGGAAGGGAAACGGCCGTCTTAAACACAAAAGAGTCCCACCCATCTAATTCATTCTCGTCCTGTGCCAACCATAGGCGCTTAATGAAGACATTGGTGTGACCGCCCTCCGCCTAAAACACTCGTTTTCCGGCCCCTGGTGAGGTCCTTCGGTGGATTTTGTCTATGTGTTACATGGCGGTATGATGTTAGGTATCCGTGCCTATGCGACGTGGCGAATTCATCGTTAAAAAATAACGCTTTTTTATCCAAGCATTGCCATTTTTCGTTTCGTCCAATTTACTTGCCTTTAAATTGTGAATGCTTGTCAAAGTTTCACTGAAAATGATAACTTCTCTTCAAGTGTTTATCAAAAACATATGAATATTTTCTCGTTCCCCTGTAGTGCAGTTGACCCTTCACAATAAACAGCAATATAAAAGAATTTTTCTGATCACACGCATATGTATATTTTATTTGTTAAATGTTACATAGAAAATCAATATATGGAAAAGTATTCATTCAACAATACGTCAGAAATACGAACATTCCATAAGCTACATATGACATCGATATCTCTTATATGTATCTACCTTGTTTTGCAAGTACCTACTATAAAATATGTCATCATTCCACGTGTATTAAGCTTAGCCAAGAATGGTTCTTGACGGAAAAACACCAAGACTAAGAGGGATGTATGTGTACATTACTGGTGATTAAGCCCTTGATTAGTTCTCCATACCATTATTTTGACTAATATTTTTTAAAACCTTCTGGTATATTTAGGATGCTTAAATTTACAATCTTCTTCCATCATTTACTGAGTTAGGAAAAAATTCTCAATCCCATTTAAGTGCCCATCAAGTATCTCGCGTTACTAAAAATCATTAGGACATAATATGATGCAGATTAGATACAGCACTTGTAAATCAGCGATCAACTGGACCTTTACAGAGTGTTATCCTTCGCTGTCATTCAATAACCGTCATGGAGCCGTTCATACCTGGTCCAAAGTAGCTACGGAATGGAAACGAGATTCTTGAGGGTCCACAGTAAAACCATATCATCGTCCTTACCAATATCAAGCAGTTTCCAACATTACTCATTTGCGCAATAGTCTCTCCCGACTCCTGGGAAGGAGTAATTAGTCTCGGCCAATAACACCCCTTGACGAATGTGAAAGTCAGCGCGTGTATAACACACTTTACAAGCCGTAAATTTTAAAAACTCATTTTTCGTCATTTGATCATATGATGCTTCCCTTGCCATGTGTGTGTATTATTATGTATATTATTATTAGGTAATCTACCGGTTAAGGTAGGTTTTTGGATGGACAAAGCTACTAAATAAAACATTTTGTGACTTCTAACAAAACACAAAATCCTGCATCCTACTCTATATCAAGTCCCTCTTCATCTCTGAGTACTTTCTTCCTCCTTTCATCCCATCCAACATCCCTCTCCTGTTCCTTCCCTTTCCTTGTTTGCCTAACATTCTTCCCTCAATTACAGTCCTCAACATCCCACTGCTGGTCAATACCCCCTTCATCCACTTTTCATGCGTCCAAAGGATTTCTCCCAACGACCCCCCTCTTCGCCCGCCATACCAAGTACTTCCTCATTTGTTTTCTTCTCCGTCTATTTCACCTTCTCCATTCTTCTCCACACCCACATTTCAAAAGCCTCAAGTCTACATCATTCCTCCTGCTTCAATGATCACGTTTCCGCGCCGTACATAGCTACGCTCCATATCAAAGTTTTTACGAGTCTTTTCTTAATATCCTTACTCAATATGTCTCTCTCATCAACTCCCTCCTCCTTGTAAAAGCCCCCTTGCCTAGCTCAATTCTTCTCCTTAAGTCCCTACTACATTGACCGTGTTGGTCCAAAACACTTCCCAGATACGTAAACTGTTGTACCTGCTCTAGTTTTTGCCCTCCTATTTTAATGCTTAGCTAAGCCTTTTTCTTTCTAGAAAATCGCATAACTTTTGTTTTATTAATATTGATTCTCATCCCATATCTGTCACACTCAATTTCCAATTCACTCAACAATGCTTGCAACCCCTTGGCTGACTGACAAACTAAAGCTTGGTCATCAGCAAACCTAACTGATTTTACGAATTCCCCGCCAACTTTCATTCCTACCTCCAGTTCTACTCATGCCTCTTTAATCATTTCCTCTGCATACAGGTTGAACAGTAGCGGTGATAATAGGAAACCCTGCCTTACACCTCTTCCTAACACTGCCTACCCTGACTCCCCGTTCCCCACTCGTACCTGAGCAGTCTGAGATATGTACAGGTTTCGGATTAGCCTCCAATCCCTACAATCTATTCCTATTTTCTGCAATATACTCATTAGTTTTTCCCAATTCCCTCAATCAAACCCCTTTCGAAATCTACGAAATAGGCAAAAACCTCCTGGTTGTGTTCTATATTCCTCTCGATTAATAATCTCATTACTGCAATGGCATCACGCAAACCTTTCCCCTTCCTAAACCCAAACTGATCATCCCCTAAGTAATCATTTGCCCTACTCTCTATCCTTATGTTTATTATCCTGAGAACAACTTTATTTGCGTAAAAAAATCAAACTAATTGTCCTGTAGTCCTCACATGATGCAGCCTTTACCTTTTTCGGAATAAGAACTAAAGCTGATCTCACGAAGTCTTCCGGCCAGACTCCTTCCTTATAGATACTACGAATGAGCCCATATAGCCTCTTCCTCCCAAATTTTCCTAAACATTTTAATAGTTCAGCGGGAATGTTATCCACCCACACGGCCTTATTTAGTTTCATCTCCCTTAATGCCCTTCCTATCTCATCATCGAGTATGCCTGGACCTAAGCTATCTTCCTCTGCGTCCTGTTCCTCTTCTATTTCTAACTCAATTGGTCTAAGTTCTTTACTATACAGTTCTTATATATATTCCTTACATCTCTTTTGGATCTTTCCTACGTCGACTATTTTCTTACCCGCCTTATCACTAACTGCTATCATCGACTTTCCTTTCTTACTTAACGATACAGATTTAACTTTCCTGTACACCGCACCAATTTCACCCTTCCTCTGCAAACTTTCCATATCCTCACACTGGGTCTTTCACCTACCACCTTTCATCCTTCTTTTGCTTTATTTGTTGCCCACCTCAGTGTATTGTTTAATTCTTTGTACTTCATTTTGCAAAATTCTGTATTTACATTCTTCCATTTTCGCCGCTCATCCATCTTTGTAATCATCTCATCCGTGATCCATGGTTTCCTAGTCCTTTTAGTGTTAACCCTCCCAATAGTGTCTTTTGCAGCTTTAGACAACCCTTTCTCGATACTTTCCCATTTTTCTTCGATGGTACTTAGCCCTTTACCATCCTCCATGATTTCCTCTACCGCCTGTTTGTATTACTTCCTTTTCAGACCATTTAATGCTTCTACATTCCATTTCCTAACTCGCCGCCCCTGCCTTATATTTTTGAAACGGACGCTACATTTCATAACAACTAAATTTTGGTCTGAGTCCGCATCCGCTCCCGGGAAGCTTTGCGAATTTATCACACTGTTCCTAAACCTGTGTCTAACCAGGATATAATCTAACTGATACCTTTCTGAGTCACCTGGCATTTTCCTTGTATACCTGCGTCTTTTGTGGTTTTTAAACCAAGTGTTGGTGATGACTAAGCCCTGTCTCCTGCAGAACTCAACTGCTTTCTCCCAGCGGTCATTCCTCGGGCCTAAACCGTATTCCCCCACCTCAACACCATCTCTTCCTTCGCCTACCGTCCCATTCTAATCCCACATCACTATCAAATGTTTCCCTGCGTGAACACACGCGATTATGTCCTGTAACTTATTGTACATTCTATCTACCCCTTCTTCTTTATGGTTGCTCAGTGGCATGTATACCTGAATAAAAACGAAGTTCGTCGGCTCTGCTTTTATCGCTACTAGTAATAATCTATCCGTGACTTGCTCTCTGTTGACTACGCTTCTTCCTACCTCTTCATTTAATACTATGGTAACCCCTTGTTGGCTCTCGTCCCCGCCGCTGTATATTATTTTATACTGATCACTCCAGTAATCCCCGCTATCCTTCCATCTCACCTCGCATAGGCCTAAAATATCTATATTTCCCCTTTCCATTTCTTGCTTAACAATCTCCAATTTCCCTGTCCTCATCATTGTCCTAACATTCCTCGTTCTTATTCTAACCAGATTGGTCTTCTTCTCCTGCGTCTTCTGTCCTGCTAATGCTGGTTTTCCCCCGCAAGGGTTTCGTGGTATGACGACCGCGGAAGCCTTGCCTCCCCCGCCGCCGGGCACGACACACGGCCGATTGGACCGAGGCCCGTAGTTTCCAGGACTCAAAATCTCTGAATTGTCCATCATATTCATCTTTGCAATGATAATTGAGGTGGTTTCCCGTTGCCTTACTCAATAGTGTTTTTAACGTGACACCATCACTTACTGGGCGCCCCACTGGGGTCAGACGCCATTGCAGCCGCCTCACTGAGGAACAGACGCTGCGTGGATTACCTTTCGTCTGGCTCCTAACCTTCGATCTATCTGGCATGGATGACCCTACCAGGAGCAATTATTATTAATCCCGCCAGCACAGCTCTAGGTGTCATCGGATCGCACAAGCCCTTCTACCACTTCAAGGTTGTAGTCCAGGGAGGGGTGTGTGTGTATATATATATATATATATATATATATATATATATATATATATATATATATATATATACACATATATATACCCGCGACCCTCTATATATATAAAGATATATATATAGAGGGTCGCGGTATTCCAGTGGGTAGAGTGTTGGACTGCTGACCAGGAGGAGTCCCTGTCTTGGAGGGTCCCGGGTTCGATTCCCGGGCAAGGCACTCTGGGCACCTGCAGCTCCACCCAAGCTATGTGGTTTTTCTGGTACCAGATCTTTCTGGCAAATCATAATCACAGGGAAAGGAACTGGCCCCCTACCCTGATGTGTGAATGTCACACGCCGTCGGGCTTAGTACTGGGTGAACTCTACCATAACTTACTAAACCGACTTTCGGGTTGATTACTGTTGACGGTTATATATATATATATATATATATATATATATATATATATATATATATATATGTGTGTGTGTGTGTGTGTGTGTGTGTGTGTGTGTGTGTGTGTGTGTGTATACAAATACATATATTACAAAAAACCATATTAACAGTTATTTACCTGAAGGTCGGTTTAGTAGGTGATGGTAGAATTCACCCAGTTCAAAGCCCGACGCCGTGTGAATTTCACACATCAGGGTTGGGGGGCCGGTTCCTCTCAATGTGCCGGTAATGGTTTCCTAGGATGCGTCAGAATGCGTGGCTCATACTGAGTGAAAGCATTACCTGGATATTCGTTTTCTGATACTCAATAAGAGTTGTATTTCATTTACTCTTCCCATAAGTAGGTGAAAATAAGAGGTGCGTTAATATGATATTTAACATTGTTGCCACGGAGCGTTTGTAACTTCTATATGGGATATGCAGCGTAAATCCGTCATTCTGGTTGAAATACAGGGTTCTTCCCCCGAGATAATGTGGGGAAAATAAATTGTGAGCCAACTGCCTGTAAAATTATCGTTTTCTGATGTCCATTTTATCCCCATTGCATAGTAATATATTTCCAAAATATCCATTGAATGGATTTAATCTTGATTTAATATTATAGAGTTTATATGAATTTAACACGGCTTGGCTTACTCATTACTTGACTATTCATATGATTGCCATTTAATAAAAAATGTCCATATTTTACTACTTTATAACACCCAATCATGATATTTACGCATTTAAAATAAAGAGGAAATTCATAAAAGATATACTCTAGTTTCACATTCATCATAATGAAAACATTTACTTATCAAATGCCACATTTTGTACAAGAAAAACCAGCATTAGGGTAATTGAAACGAATGGCATGTCAAAAGGTGGAATACGCAATCGATTTTTACCTGAGGCATCTTTTTTATAGAGTTGGTATAGAATGTAATTACATATTTTTGGTATGCGTGCAATGCTCTCAACTGAAATATAGAAATGCCGTTATAATTAAAATTAAATTGATAAATTCCCATCATTTCTTTTGTTCTTTCAATTGGTATGCTTTGTTATCAGAACATCGTTAACAGGACTCACCCTTTGATTTATTTAACTTAAAATAATTGACTACACATTATCTAGAGTAGAAAATTTATTTTAAATTGACGAAATTCATATATACACCTACCAATTAAAATTCAATATACATTGCTGTTTTTATTCCCATTCTAATAACTAAAATCTAAATGCATTAATTTCGAACAATTTTTGAATTTTAAATTATTTTTGACAGCAGGAAACTTAAGGGTTGTGCATTATCGCGTATACCAGGTCAAGATATCATTGCTGGGTTGAGCACTCCTTTAAATCTTTGGATATTCTTTCATATTAATTTAACCATCATATGGATTCATGGTGCCACGGCACTTTGTATTTTTGAAAATTTTTTCGAATTGCCCACGAAGAATTCACCCTGGTATATAATGCACATAAATACCAAAATAATATAAATATTCCGCCGGGCATATTTATTATTGTTCAAAAATGGGTAAAACACAAATTAATTTCCTTTTTGCAGCATTCCCCGTCGTATATTTTGGCCGAAAAATGCTCCGGATATTTCGAGCTAGGACACTTTTAGCTAGTTCATATTTTCCTAAAATAAGTGTTTTTATGATTATCTCTGCTGGAAAGTCTTTCATTTCTACCTATTGTGAAACCAAGAAGTAATCTATGACTGAACTACCCGTGGTCACCAAAACCGGGACGACCAGTATGATCGATTCTGATAGATCCAATCTGCTATCCATAGACATAGATCATGGGCCATGTGGAAATTCTGAGAAGAGTTCTTAGCGAGAATGTGCGGGGAAATCATCAAACCTCTCCTTAAAAAATACGAAACTCACGAAGATAAAGATAGAGAATGAGAAAATATTGAGTGAATAGAACCTCGTGCTTATGAAAGACCCTTTAAAGCATCTGAAACTTCAATATCAGATGGACTATTTTTTCTTCTGGTATATAGTTTGAATTTTATTATTTCACAGCACGTTATATTATTTGATGATAGTGATATATTCCAAACGTACTTCAATGAAGTTAGCCGATATATGTCACATCATATTGACAGTGATGTTAGGGAACAGTGTTCTGCTCTTTACAGTATTGTAATATATTGTGTAAAGTTGGTTCTACCATATATCTTTTTAAGGTCCCCTCCCATCCCTTGCTTCTCTCCGTGGGGGGACCCTCCCGCTACCTGCATCGTTGGGTCACATTACCCACTTGTTTCCTTGGGAAGGAGACCGTTTTATATTGCATATCCATGTGGTGGTGGAGTTTCGCCTAATTACTTTTCAACTTGCACGTTATTGGATGAATTTCGTAGTGTATGCTGAGGTGCTGTTGTTTTTTAGATTACAGTGTATCTATTTTCATGCGTGTAGAATGAAGTGATTTTTCAAGAACGTATTTGCCACAGTGGGTAATGTTTTGCATTGATGTGTGGAATTTGCATGTGATTCTGTTCCTTTTTACGGGTGGCGACCTAACACCCCCCGCCACACGCCCTTGCGGCGGCTTTCGGGGTATTATGTAGATGTAGATGGAACATCTTTTCAAGATATTGTATGACTCTAACATATTCATGCACAAATGATTGGAGTGCATTGTAGTAAAACGCGTCCGCCGCTGTGTAATAATGTTATATTAAATAATGAAGTAGATCAATAGGATTTAATAATGGTATCACATAACCCGGTCTGAAGAAGAAGCCTGAATTAGGATTAGCTATAGGACTAGCTAATTGCTTTAATGGTAGCTAATTAAGAGATTGTCTGACCGTTTGATAAAATAAACTGAATCATTCCTATATCGATGTCAATTAACTTAAAGTATATTTAGTCCAAATTGTTCAAACGTGATTGCTTTTTGTCGAGAACATTGATTTTAAGGTACTAAAATACCCCCATACTAGAGAGGATTGATTCACTCAGGTATTGCGGTTTGAGGAACGGAACAAGAAAAATGGAGTGTATCAACAACGTTAGGCCATCATTATTACATAGATTAGAAGATATTTGATGGAAGACATGAATAATAAAAAAGCTGGGAATTTGCCCGTGAAGCAGAAAATAATAAATAGGCCTTAATGAAGGCTTTTTGCAAATAAGAAACTATAGCATTAAATATTAATGTAAGCGTGGCCCACCATTGGTTTTCCAAAGACATAATTCAATGGAAAATTTAAGCTGAATAGATTTGGGCTTTGATACTATACTGAGAAAGTGAGCCAAAGCGAGTTTTTCATCTCAGTTTTGAAAAAAAGTCACAGTAAACCACAAAAATTAACGCTTATAGTGGTGTCATATAAGAGGGTTATAAGGTATTTAATATTAATCCCAATGGGAGGACATTGGCACTAAACGCACTGTTTTTTGGAAAGTATATAAAAAATTACAAAAAAGTAAAAACATCAATTGGATATGAATATAAGAGGTTTGACAGAGAATCAATAACACTATATTCCAAGCCAATAGCACATTACACCCGATTCCAAGAGTCAATCTTCATTTTTGACCCGATATTGCCGGAAAAGAGCCCCGTAGCCCAAATTTGCTTCGCCCCTTCTAGGAAAAGATCCCTATAGCCGCTTTATGAATAACCTGTTTTTTCTAAGGACTAGGTGTAGTTATTGTAAATATCCCGTACTCCTCGAATGAATGTCAGATGGTATGAAGCCCGACAGGTCTATGAGCCCCAGCCCGAAGATATTCATTAGGAGTATTCCTTGCCTTTAAATAAACCTTTAAATAGCGAAATCTAAAATAGGTGCTAATTAACGAGCAATAAAACCTATATAATGAAAAATAAATATGGAGGTGAAATAACGATAGGAAATTACTTAGACGAGGTTTTTCCGGAAAGCATCCAGCTATGCATTAGTTTGAGAAAAATAGCCTGCAAAAAACAACAGGCTTCAGTTCTCTTCAAATTACCCCCCTTTGGACTTCACGCACCTATCCCAGCGTCTCTTTTATTTTTGAAAACAATCGATGAAGTCCTTTTTCGGAATGGTTATCAGCCGTCTCGTCGCATTTTCTTTTATCTCGTCATCATTAAGAATTTCGTGCTACAGTTGCCTGGGACTTACTCCAAGATGATCCAGGTTTTTTAAAAGCTCTTAATTGGAGATGACTCAGGGGTCTACGAAAATGACTTTGAAAAAAGCACAGTCTGCTCAAAAGTCAGTTTACAGATTACAGAATCCAAATGAGACACAACATCGGGAGAATTCACAAACCAACAGCAACATTACGAAACCAAATCGTAAGAGCGAAAAATGGTATCTGTTTTATAAAAACTCGAGACCACTGGATCCCATTTTTTGTGGTTAGGTCTGTGTTGAAGGGACGGGCCGAACAATCGCCAAAAGAATAAAGGAGCATCAGCAATATCTCCGGCATAAACGGCCGGAGAAAACCCCTGTAAAAGAACGAACACAACAACTGGTAACCTGCAATTAATTTGGACCATGCCATCAGTTGGTGCCAAACCAAACCGTGCAGCTCAGCAAAGTTCTGGGAACGGCTAACAAGAGACGCCATTGGGACTCGGCTGGTGAAAAATAATTTATTTGGAAATTACGGTTTCTTTCTTAGCAATGCCGGGGAACCAAATTTGGAAAACACAAGTCAAGGGAGAAATTTCAGGCATGCAGGCAAGTGAAAACAAATAAAACGAGGTATGTCAAAACACTTCACACGAATTTAAATTACAAAAACTACTTCGCTAACAAATTATTGGTCCGAGTTCTCAACTAGCCTCTTCTCCTACGTATACACTTATCCAAAGGCTGTCTCCACTTTTTGAAACAGTCCTAGCGCGCCTCCAATTTTACTCGATCTCAGGAATAGTGGAAAATCGTTTACCATCGAGTGTGGTTTTAGTTTTGGGAACAGTATAAAGTCGCATGGGGTCTCGTCTGGTGAGTAGGGTGTGTGGGTAAGCACAGCGGTCTTGTTTTTGGCTAAAAACTCAGGGGTTCTGACCGACGAAAGAGCCGACGCGATGTCATATTGAAAAAATCACGCGTCGCTCCTCAGAATTTCGGGGCCATTTTCGCCTTATTCTCTCTCTTTGGCGTTTCACAACCCACAGGTAGTATTCCGAGTTGACTCTTTCACTATTAGATAGGTATTCGTGATGCAAAACTCTCTTGGATCTTAAAAAACAGTCAACATCGCCAAGGCATTCGTTCGCCAATTATACTAAATACTGAAATTTAAGGAATTCATATTACTATGTTTTCTATCCATTATTAATGCACTCTCGGACGTCTGCTTTTTGAAACGGTTAGTGCTTTAAACGGAGAATATTCTGCGGAAACGGATGGATCCCATGTAATCGTAAAATCGTTCGAAGTTCAAATGTAATCTGTGGCAAGGTATTTCCTTCTAGAATTGTTACATCCTTGGGAAAATATAATTACATGATACATTTTTTATGAGAAACTTAGGAGTGATCTCGACATCATTTAATCGTTTCAGTCGCAGGTAAAAAAAATGTGACCACAAAATCTATTTTATTATTGAGCAAATTATCACTTCTCGACTACTATAGAGAATTTTCATCAACATATCTTAACAGGGCTGGCAAAAATGATAGCGAAACAATGAGTGAGTGAACAGCCGACGAAAACAACCTAAATAAGGATCTTCTCATTTTCTCTCCCTGCATAATGGATTTGCAGCTCATCGTGTTTAGCTTGTCACGGTTCAGTTGCTGGATTTTCTGTTTCGTCGGCTCCGATAAGCCCGACTGAGGACTGAGACGAGGGAAAATGAGAAGGGGAGGTGGACTGAGTGAGATGCCCATCCCTAACTCCTCCCCTTTCAACCCCCCTCCCCAGTAACTACTAGCGTGACGTTCCCGGCAGGCCACCCTATTCACCTTCCTCGAGTCCCCCTCAGTTTTCCCCTGACGTTCCTCTCCTTCAAAAACCCCTCCCGGCCTTCCACTCCCGCAAAATTTTCCCTCTCTCCCGCCGGCTCTATCGCTCCCCTTCCTCACACCCCTCACTCTCTCTCTCACACCCCAGTTTCTCTCTCTCTTACTCTCCCTCTACCCCGTGGAATGATTCATTCATACATCCACTGCCACTTATCTCCCACACTCGATTCAATTTGCAATGCAAATATTTTGTTTTGATTTGTTTAGTCAATACCGACGACACCACCCCTCGCACCGACGAAACCAACACACCCCCGCCTCCCATGCGTTCAATCCCTCTATCCCCCCTCCCTTTCCCAGTTGGTCCATCCCTTTCCCTATCCCCTTGATCCCCATTTCCTGAGGCCCAGTCCTTATATACACATTTTGGGCATTTATTTTAAAAGTTATCCTGTTATTTTATGGTTTGATGCCTCTCCTGAGCTATTACCGGAACATTTCTTTCCTGCTTAATGACCGTGGGGATAAAGTTACGTAATAATTTCAAATTTAGGCACTTAACACTCTTCCGCTCTGGGATTGCCAGGCCCTGTCACTAAATTAAAGTGGGTTGGAGTTCTTTTTGAAAACCTAGCATAACTATGCTATACATACGAGGGTCATCCGGAAAGTAGTACCCGTTCGTGCCGCATGAAGTGCTGACGACGCGAGTAGCCGCTGGACGAGGTCAGATAGCTTCAGTGGCTTGTCTGCCTTCTCTGAGCCAAGTTGCGTGACGCTAGCATTGCCTGTGTTGTTTCTGTGATTGTTTACAATGTTTAAAAAAATTGAGAACGCCGCCAGTTGTGAAGTGAGGGCAGTGATTAAATTCCTCAATGCAAGAAACGTTCGCCCATGTGATATTCATCGCCAATTAAAGGAGGTGTATGGAGACAATGTAATGGACGAGTCGTCTGTTCGGCGGTGGTGTCGCAACTTCAACATGGGGAGGGGGAACACACACGACGATGAGCGTTCGGGGAGACCGTCTGTCATTACAGACCAACTGGTGAGCTCAGTTGACGAATTCGTGAGGAACGATCGGCGCGTCAAAATTGATGACATCTGTGAGCATTTTCCCAATGTTTCTCGAACAATTGTTCATGAAATTGTTAAACACCATCTGCATTATGCAAAAATTTGTGCAAGATGGGTCCCTCGCGTATCTCAATGAGCTGGCGGCGAAGGACTATGTAGCAGGAATACAGAAACTTGTCACACGTTATGACAAATGCCTTAATTTGCTTGGAGATTATGTTGAGAAGTAGTTTAAAGTATCCTCTTTCAAATAAAATTTTTTATGTTTGTTAATATTTACTTTTGTGTCTTTATTTCACGAACGGGTACTACTTTCCGGATGACCCTCGTATATAAATAGAGAAATATACATATATATACATATAATATATATATATATATATATATATATATGTATGTATGTATATGTATATATATATGTAAATGGTTTATATATATATATATATATATATATATATATATATATATATATATAAACCATAAACACAGTAATCAACCCGAAGGTCGCTTTAGTAGGTGATGGTAGAACTCACCGAGTACTAAGCCCTAAACGGCGTGTGAAAATTCACACATCAGGGTAGGGGGGCCAGTTCCTTTCCCTGTGCCGGTTATGGTTTCCCAGGAAGACCTGGTACCCGAAAAATCACTTTAGCTTGGGTGGAGCTACAGGTACCCAGAGTGCCTTGCCCGGGAATCGAACCCGGAACCCTCGGGTCAGCAGTCCAACGCTCTACCCACTGGACTACCGCGACCCATATATATATATATATATATATATATATATATACTATATATATATATATATATATATATATATATGTGTGTGTGTGTGTGTGTGTGTGTGTGTGTGTGTGTCTATCTTTAATATATATATATATCCCCTTGTTCGACGAAAGGACTCGTTAGTTTACGTGTACACACTCAATAATGTCTTCCCCTTCAATTAAATTGAATTGTTAAAAGGCCTTTATTGTTACTGATGGACTCCACAATTTTTTGTGAAATAACCAATGATAGTATGTCCATTTTCAGGTGATTTTACAAAAATTACTCTATTTTTTTATAACAATTAAGAATGAAGTCCCTTTTAGTCGAGCACATTCATCAACGCGAATTCAATACCCAGCCAAAATGTGGCCAAAATAAATATTATTAGTTTATTCACGTACGCCCATGGGTTATTTTGAAATCTAGCACTAAATGAAGTGTTTTAATTAAATATTTGACTGCATATATCTATATTTTTTCACGACCATTGAAGCAACTGGGAATACATAATTTTATGCGTAAATATAAAGTTAGGCGTTTTACGAATCGAAGTAAGGAAGCAATTTTGCTTCGAGTCATTCAAGAACCAAAATCATCGTACTATACATATTCCTTGGGGTTGTATAAATACCTATGTATATATCAGTTTGGGTCACCTAAATTGAGTGCGCCGAGGAGCTATTATTCCTAGATATATATTCAGGCAACTTTGGTAATTTCACTTTGATGTACCTTGCAGGCTTTTAAAGCTAATTGTTGAATTTTTTCTTTCTTTAATTTTAAAATGGCTCTCATGGTCTATATTTTCACCCGTTTGGTGCACGAATGCACACCTCGGCTGATTCTCCTATTATTCTACTGCTGAGCATTGTGCCATCTACTCCCTGTAAACAACCGAAAACTTAGAAGCAGTTTCGTTTTGGTTTGTATTTAGTTGAAAATATTTTCAAAATAAAAATGAGACAAATATTATTCCATATGCATCCAGTACTTAATCAATTGTTTTTAATTACCAAAGAAATCTGTCAAATTTCTCTCGAAATTCCCGAATATTTGATTCATTCCTGTGTTCTAACGAAATTGTCCCTTAATAATACTGCCTCGTGCTCTACATTGCCTCTAAATTAAATCAGCTATTCAAGCAATACCTAAGTTTATAATTAGATGCCGATATTAAAATTTAAATCCCTGCGTTTAACCTGTCCGTAGTTTCTAACATATTTCCATGCCACCGTCGACAATGCGTCAGAGTGCAAATCATTATTGTTATGAGCATGGGTAACCTGTCGGTTAAGATATATTTTTGATGAAGAACAACTATGAAATATGTATGTCTTACCCAAAAAATACACTTCAGCATAAAACTCATCCCAAGCCCCTCTTTATCCATCCCGTACACATCTTTTCTCCCTATTTTAGGTCCATAATCCGTATGCTATTCCTGCTCCTTCCTCGTTTATCATACATTTTCCTCTCTACCAGTGTTCAGCATCCCACAGTTAATCTCTTTCCTTTGCATCCAACATTTCCCGCCTCCTTATGATTTCTCATAAAAATTCCCTCTACTCTATCATACCTAGCACTCCCTCATTTGTTTTCCTTTCGTCCCCTTTCCCATCCTTCTACACACATTTGAAAAGTCTCAAACCTACGTCTACCATCCTGCTTCAATGACTTTAGCTACTCTGCCGTTCAAAACTACGTCCCATATCAAAGCTTTCACAAGATATTTCCTAAGATACTTACTCAGCGTTCCTGTCACCAATTCTGTCATCCTTCTCAAATCTATTTCGCTAAACGCAATTCTTCTCCTTATGCTCTAAGTACTTTAGCCATTTAGGTCCATAACTCTTCCGGGAAAGATACATTTTTTCTATCTGCTCTATGTTTTGCCCTCCTATTTATAAATCTGGTTCACAATTTCTCTTTCAAGTAAAACGCATAATCTTTGTTTTGTGTATGAACAGGTATTCTCATTCCATTTCTATTGCACTGAATTTCCAATTCATTCAGGAATGCTTACAGATCCTTGGCTGCCTAGCAAACTAAAAATTAATCATCAGCAATTCTGATTTAACTGATTTTGCGAACATGATAGGGTTTTTCGACGGGATGAAGGGAGGAAGAAAGTACTCAGAGATATTGAGGGACCTGATATAGATTGGAATCCTGGATTTTTTGGTTTGTTAGGAGTCCCAAAATGTGATATTTAGTAGCTGTGACCATCCAAAAACCTACCTTAACCAGAAGATTACCTAATTATTATATTATATATGTATATATACACACACACACACACACACACACGAGGGTCATCCGGAAAGTAGTACCCGTTCGTGAAATAAAGACACAAAAGTAAATACGGATGACCCTCGTGTATATATATATATATACACACACACACACACGAGGGTCATCCGGAAAGTAGTACCCGTTCGTGCCGCATGAAGTGCTGACGACGCGAGTAGCCGCTGGACGAGGTCAGATAGCTTCAGTGGCTTGTCTGCCTTCTCTGAGCCAAGTTGCGTGACGCTAGCATTGCCTGTGTTGTTTCTGTGATTGTTTACAATGTTTAAAAAAATTGAGAACGCCGCCAGTTGTGAAGTGAGGGCAGTGATTAAATTCCTCAATGCAAGAAACGTTCGCCCATGTGATATTCATCGCCAATTAAAGGAGGTGTATGGAGACAATGTAATGGACGAGTCGTCTGTTCGGCGGTGGTGTCGCAACTTCAACATGGGGAGGGGGAACACACACGACGATGAGCGTTCGGAGAGACCGTCTGTCATTACAGACCAACTGGTGAGCTCAGTTGACGAATTCGTGAGGAACGATCGGCGCGTCACAATTGATGACATCTGTGAGCATTTTCCCAATGTTTCTCGAACAATTGTTCATGAAATTGTTAAACACCATCTGCATTATGCAAAAATTTGTGCAAGATGGGTCCCTCGCGTATCTCAATGAGCTGGCGGCGAAGGACTATGCAGCAGGAATACAGAAACTTGTCACACGTTATGACAAATGCCTTAATTTGTTTGGAGATTATGTTGAGAAGTAGTTTAAAGTATCCTCTTTCAAATAAAATTTTTTATGTTTGTTAATATTTACTTTTGTGTCTTTATTTCACGAACGGGTACTACTTTCCGGATGACCCTCGTATAAGATGGTGTTTATTTTTCGGATATAAAAATTTTGTTTCTGATTATATTACTTATTTGTTATTTTATAACCTCTTTTCCTTTTTTTATGAGCATTCGTTCTTATTAGGGAAGCAAATTTTTGAAATAAAGAAATGAGAGTGGTCGGATGCATTTGGAATGAATAATCCGCTCGTACCCTGCGCTACCATCCACATTGCACCAATGCTGTTTACATATTTAGTTATATAAGTTTTTCTTTCACCTTCTTCTTATTATCATTTTTTTTATGTCATTTTTTACATGGTCAAGTTTGTTTAGGCGTAACTTCAGGAAATACATTTGATTGTGCAAATTATTTTTTAACTTATTTGCAACGATTTGGTTTCTTTACTTTTCGTATTCATGTGAAAAGCTGCCTTGCTCATTTACAAGCAAAGGTTTCGTCCATTTTTTTCTCCAAAATCATGAAGCTTCTGTAAACTTCTCAATGGTTGATTTGCATCCCTTATTTAGTGGTCGTTACCGGTGGCGTAAAACGAAGTATTATCTTCCTATTTCTCTCAATCAGATCTTCCTTCATCGAGAAAATTATGCCGTTTAACTTCTACTCTCTATTCTCCAATATTTTTCCGATACAAAGGAACTTACCCCCAACGATGTAGACCACACCAGAGTGTCTAGGATAACACCACAAAAGAACGAAGGGGAGATGATGGAAGTGGGTGGAGCGGCAACGACGCATAGCTCGGAGTAAACAACTGCCACGGAAAATTTTGGCCGCGGCGACAGGAAAGATTCTAGGGAAAAAACTGCCAAGCTATCGCGCGAAAATACGCAAAATTCAGACCACCGTATTCAACAGGACTGGGAGTGTGGAAGAAGGGGAGAAACATGGGTCTCATGGAACGGGTAGGGGGTGAGAGGGGATGTAGGGAAGCGCGTGAGAGTATTCCGGGCGTGGTCGGGAATCGGGTGCACGACTCACATTCCGCGTTCCATTAGAGAAGAGTGTGGGAGAATGGGTGGCTGAGGAGGGGAAGGGAAGGAGGAGAAAAAGGAGGTCTTTAGAAAATACGGGCTTCCGTGAGACGAAGGGAGGACAAACAAAAGACGATCTCAAGGATGGAAAGACTGAGTGACAACACGTTCCCCCCGCGCTTGCCTTCTTCCCCTGTGCTTTGTGATGCTCAGGGACGACAAGTTGACGCCTCACTTCGGGTCCGAGACAGTCCATCCCATGGATGGAGATAGTGGTTGTAAGAAGGACACCGGGAGGTGAATGGGTGGGCGAAAAGCAAGCGCAGGCGGCACGGTTGGAGGGATAGCCGTGCGGGGTCGCGGACCCAGTCGCTGCCGCGAGATAAGTGCAGGAAAGGACGAAGGATAGGCGGTGGGTAGGTGGAGGCTTTGGCGGGGATGGGGGAATGGATTGTGGGAGGTTGACACTTGAGTAGAAAGCGTGCGGGGAGGACGGAGAGGAAAGGGCCATCCCACGTTTTACACCGCCTTTAATTAACTATGCGCCGGAATTTATGAGCTCACCCGCCCCGAATTCATATATCTTTGATTACGAGCAAGTTCACAGTTTTGCATTCGTTTAGAGCGGGAATCGAGTCTGGCTTCTTTTCATTGCGTCGTACTGAATCTGCTTAAATATCTGTCCAACAAGAGAAAAGTATGATTGAAATAAAAGAGAGCTCCGCTCTTATTGTGAGAAAGTAGAGAAGAAAGCAAAAAGTGAGTGAATGTTAATTAAATATTTCATAATCTTTCTAAAGAAGCTATTTCTGCTAGGGACATTTAGCCGTTACTGAAGTATCATTGATTTCCTAAATATGCCTTTTACATCTGCTTTCAAAGAAATTGATGAAGTGGCATATTTCCATGGAATAATTCAGATCTCTGACGAGGTTAGGGAAGGAGAGATAACTACAAAAATTTAAACTAAAATTTAAAAGCAATTAAAACCGCACAATTGGCATATTCCTTTTTCGGAATGGTGGTCATGAACTGCCTCGTAGCATTCTCTTTGATTTCGTTGACGTCAAGAATTTCGTGCTGCGGATGCAGGGAACTTGTTCATAGCCGTATATCTAGAGCCAGGTTTTTAATAATGGTCATAACAAGACATGAGTCAGATTGCTTGTTTTAAAAAGTAGACGAGGCGCTGGGACATGCGTGAAAGTTCATTTGGGGTCATTTAAAAGGGAACTGAGCCATCATTGTTCTAGGTAGCCAAGTATTTTATAAATATTGCATGACTGGATAGGTTTCGGACAGATACACCCCGGGTACAAACACATTTGTTGATTGGTGGGTGATTTTTACGTTTACGCACGACCGTCCAAAACAAAACAATCAATATTCACGTGAATTTATTGCACATGAGATAAACAATACGTCGTGATTATTTCCTCCAGTCCATAATATAATTACATGATAAATTTCCAATTACGAAATAAACACTTATTTTACTACGTGGATTGTATTTTGTCTATTTACACGTGAGGTTGATGCGTAATTGAAGTTTTAAGCAGGGTATATCTCGCTGGATGAGGAGACCCCTCTCCCACTGCCCTATTACTTTCTACAGAAGATTTGGATGGCAATTTCTTTTCTTTAAATCCACACACACCCAGAAATTATTAAACTAGACATTTGATTGCATTATATGTCCTATAATTTTTAATTTTCTTTAAATCACTATTTTGCATTCCATATATATATATATATATATATATATATATATATATATATATATATATATATACTCATATATACAGAAACATATATAAGGAAAAGGGATAGGAACACGTATAAAGGTCGAACACAATAGAGGTGGGGAAGGCGGAATCGAACGGATCACAAGAGTAAAAATATCTCCTCAACCGGGACTCAAAAACCGGATCTTTCCACTTGCCGGGCGGATGCTCTTAACCACTTGAGCTATCGAGGATATGTAATTTACCCTGAGATCCGTGGGTCTTATATATCGCCAAGCGCCCCGATTCTTTAGCCAAGAGATGGCGTCAGGGGGCTGTTTCACCCACCAAAGGAGAAATAAACAATACACAAGAGGAAATGAGTATTTATTCGCCGTTTGGCGGGATTTCGTGTTTGAATGTGTATTTGGCCAATGTGGCTCATCTCTTTCTTCTGGCTATGCGTGCCACGAAACGCACTGTTCTTTTCCTGTATGATGTTGTATGAATTCTAACCACTGTCCTTTCCTCTTGTGTATTGTTTATTTCTCCTTTGGTGGGTGAAACAGCCCCCTGACGCCATCTCTTGGCTAAAGAATCGGGGCGCTTGGCGATATATAAGACCCACGGATCTCAGGGTAAATTACATATCCTCGATAGCTCAAGTGGTTAAGAGCATCCGCCCGGCAAGTGGAAAGATCCGGTGTTCGAGTCCCGGTTGAGGAGATATTTTTACTCTTGTGATCCGTTCGATTCCGCCTTCCCCACCTCTATTGTGTTCGACCTTTATACGTGTTCCTATCCCTTTTCCTTATATATGTTTCTGTATATATGAGTATTTATTCGCCGTTTGGCGGGATTTCGTGTTTGAATGTATATATATATATATATATATATATATATATATATATATATATATATATATATATATATATATATATAACACTTTTTGAATGTCTCACGGACGTGAATAATAATGTATAACACTTAACACTAGTGGAAACAGACAAAAACACACAGAAACACAAAAAAGAGACTCACTATTTTTTGTGTGTTTCTGTGTGTTTTTGTCTGTGTCCACTAGTGCTAAGTGTTATACATTATATATATATAATTATATATAATTTATTTATTTATTAAGTAATATACCGGTTAAGGTAGGTTTTGGAATGGACACAGCTACTACATAGATATTTTTTGACTCCTAAAAAAACACAAAATCCAGCATCCTACTCTGTATCAAGTCCCTTCATCCCTGAGTGATTTCTTCCTCCCTTCATCTCGTCCAACATCCCTATCCTGTTCCTTCCCTTTCCTCGTTTGCCAAACATTTTCCCCTCAATCACAGTCTTCAACCCCCCTCTGCCGGTCAATACCCCCTTCCGCCACTCTTCCTCCCTCAATAGGATTTCTCCCAACAAACCCCTCTCTTCGCCCACCATACCAAATACCGCCTCATTTGTTTTCTTTTCCATCCATTTCACCTTCTCCATTCTTCTCCACACCCACATTTCAAAAGCCTCCAATCCACCCATATCTTCCTGTTTCAATGACCACGTTTCCGCGCCGTCAACCGCTACGCTCCATAACAAAGTTTTTACGACTCTTTTCTTAATATCCTTACTCATTCTCCCTGTCATCAACTCCCTCCTCCTTGTGAAAGCCTCGCACAATTGCCTAGCGCAATCCTTCTCCTTACGTCCCTATTGCTTGCAACCCCTTGGCTGACTGACAAAATAAAGCTTGGTCATCAGTGAGCATAACTGATTTTACGAATTCCCCGCCCACTTTCATTCCTACCTCCAGTTCCTCCCATGCCTCTTCAATTATTTCCTCCAAAAATAAGTTGTAGAGCAACGGTGATAATGGGTAACCCTGCCTTACACCTCTTCCTAAAACTGCCCATCCGGACTATTCGTTCCCCACTCGCACCTGAGCAGTCTGAGACATGTACAGCTTGCGGATTAGCCCTTTTCCCTCCAATCTATTCCTATTTCATTCAATATACTCATTAGTTTCTCCCAATTCACTCTATCATGCGCTTTTTCGAAATCTACGAAATAGGCAAATACCTCCTGGTTGTGTTCTATATTCCTCTCGATTAATAATCTCATTACTGCAATGCATCACGAATACCTCTCCCCTTCCTAAACCCAAACTGATCATCCCCTTAGTAATTATTTGCCCTACTCTCTATCCTTTTGTTTATGATCCTGAGAAGAACTTTAGCTGCGAGGGATATCAAACTTATCGACCTGTAATCCTCACATGATGTAGCCTTTACCTTTTTCGGAATAGGAACTAAAACTGTTCTCACTAAGTCTTCCGGGCGGATTCCTTCCTAATAAATACTACGGATCAGCCCATATAGCCTCTTCCTCCCACATTTTCCTAAACATTTCATTAGTTCCGCGGGAATGTTATCCATCCCCACGGTCTTATTTAGGTTCATCTCCCGTAATGCCCTTTTTATCTCATCGTCGTGTATGCCTGGACTTAAGCTATCTTTCTCTACGTCATGTTCCTTTTCTATGTCTAACTTTGGTGGTCTAAGTTCTTTACTATACAGTTCTTCTATATATTCCTTCTATCTCTTTTGGATATTTCCTGTGTCAACTATTACCTTACCCGCTTTATCTCTAACTGTTTGCATAGATCTAACCCCCTTTCTTACTTCCCGATAGTGATTTAACCTTACTGTAGAGCGCACCCATTTCACCCTTCCTCTGCAAACTTTCCATATCCTCACACTAGGTCTTTCACCATCCTTCTTTTGCTTTATTTGTTTCCCACCTCAATGTATTGTTTAATTCTTTGTTCTTCATTTTGCCTAACTCCGTGTGTAAATTCTTCCATTTTCTCATCTCATCCATCTTTGTAATCATCTCATCTGTGATCCATGGTTTCCTAGTCCTTTTAGCGTTAACGGTTCCAATAGTGTCTTTTCCGGCTTTCGATAACCCTTTCTTGATACTTTCCCATTTTTCTTCGATAGTTCTTAGCTCTTTACCATCCTCCCTTCCTTTTCATCCATTTTATGCTTCTACATTCCATTCTCTAACCCGCCACCCCTGCCTTATCTTTTTGAAATTGACGCTACATTTCATAAAAACTAAATTATGGTCAGAGTCCGCATCCGCTCCCGGGAAGCTTTGCGAATTTATCACACTGTTCCTAAACCTGTGTCTAACCAGAATATAATCTAGCTGATACCTTTTTGAGTCAACTGGCATTTTCCATGCGTACCTGCATCTTTTGTGGTGTCTAAACCAAGTATTGGTGATGACTAAGCCCTGTCTCTTGCAGACGTCGACTGCTTTCTCCCCGCGGTCATTCCTCGTGCCCCTACCTAATCACCATCTCTTTCTTCGCCTACCGTCGCTTTCCAATCCCCTATCACTATCAAATTTTTCCCTGTAGGAACACACGCGATTATGTCCTCTAATTGGCCGTATATCCTATCGACCTCTTCCTCTGTATGATTGCTCGTCGGAATGTATACCTGAATAATACCCAAGTTCTTAGGTTCTGCTTTTATCTCTATTGGTAATATTCTATCCTTTACCTGTTCTGTGTTGACTACGCTTCTTCCTACCTCTTCATTTAATACTATGGCAACCCCTTGTGGGCTCTCGTCCCCGCCGCTGTAAATTATTCTATGCTTATCACTCCAGTAATCCCCTCTATGTTTCCATCTCACCTCGCATAGCCCTAAAATATCGATATTTCCCCTTTCCATCTCTCGCTTAACATTCTCCAATTTCCCTGTCCTCATCATTGTCCTAACATTCCACGTTCCTATTCTAACTAATTTTGCCTTCTTCTCCTGCGTCTTCTGTCCTGCTGCTTCTGGTTTTCCCTTGCAAGGATTTCGTTGGATGACGACCGCGGAAGCCTTTCCTCCTCCGCTCTCGGGCACGACACACGGCGCACTGGGCCGATCCCGTAGAAGACAGGACTCAAAATCTCTTTATTGATCAGCATGTTTATCTTGGGAGGGATATTTTAGGTGGTTTCCCGTTGCCTTCCTCGATAGTGTTTTTAACGTGACACCATCACTTATTGGCCGCTCCTCTGGGGTCAGACGCCAATGCCGCTGCCTCATTGAGGAACAGACGCTGCGTGGATTACCTTTCGTCTGGCTCCTAACCTTCGATCTATCTGGCATGGGTGACCCTACCAGGAGCAATTATTATTATTCCCGCCAGCACAGCTCTAGGCGTCATCGGAACGCACAAGCCCTTCCACCACGTCAAGGTTGTAGTCCGGGGAGGGATATATATATATATATATATATATATATATATATATATATATATATATATATATATATATATATATATCTTCGAAATTGAATGCTCATCGGCGACGCGCGAATATTAAAAAACAAATATATGCATGTTATGAAATCAAAACTTGGGAGGAGAATTCGTCCATATTTTATCAAGAGAGCAAGCTTAACAGAGTTGAAGAATTTTTAAAGCTAGGAAGCAGGATTATTGGATTTTGAATAAAAAGTAATGGTAAGTTAACTAGTGCAAAACCTCGAGGCAAAAGGATATTTTAATCACTTAAGTTATACTGCTACATTTTATATTATATTGGAAAAATAGCGTTGGATTAGAAATTTCTTTACTAAAACATTTATTATATGCGTAAATTTTCTTCGGTATTATTGCCTACACTTAAATTTCAATAAGGAAGCGAAAATTCTTAAAAACTCAATTCGCGTTGAAACCACCTTTCATAGAAATAAAGAAGGGACATCGAAGTATGTTCTCTACTGCAAAATATTTTAATGTTTTTTTTTTAATTTTTGTAGACAGAATTATTAAAAAATTGAAAAATCCTTCAAGATTCTCAGCAATGTTATTTAAGAATTTGTATAAATAAAATTTTAAAATCAAAAAGTTATTTAATAATCTGCAGAAATCAATAAATAAATGGGAATTGTTAAACACAAGTCATTCTTGGAATGTTTCGAAAAGTTATTATTTTTATTATTATTATTATGTAATCTACCAAACGGTATTAAGAGATATATATAGAAATATTTTGGAAGAGATTAGTCGATATAATAAGGAAGGGGGCAACACATTGGTATTATTGGTATGTCGATATGAGACTGGGAAAAGTAATGCTGGAGCGGAGTTTATTTACACCTTACGTAAATTTTTAATTCATATAAAGTTAAAATATAAATGAAGTTTACTTTTATAATGACAATAAATAATTAACGAGTATGGTAGATGAGGTAAAATTATTATCGAATGCGGTACATCCATTTTAATATGTAAAAGCCATTGTTTGACGTTTTTATGCTTTGTATATTTAAGCAAAAATGTCATATATTCAAATATTTATAAAATTATTTGTGAAACTGTTCTTGAAACTCTCTTCAAAAAGTATTTAAATAGTATATCCTTTAATATTTGTGCGTCTTAAATTGCGATAGTCCTAAATTATTATAATTATTAAATTATTTGTGACTCCAATTCTCGTATGTTTAACGAATAAATGTGCTCTGATATTTGAAATAACATTAGTGAAAATATTGTGACTAGATTTAGTATAAACTTAGGTTCTTAAAGGTAACTTGAGGTAAACTTTACATGTTCTTAAAAAGAAACTGTCTATTTAAGCTTTGCCTACCTAAGCTGTATGCTACTGGTCTGTAGGTGGTCTTTGTACCTTTATGTCTAACTCTTTTTGTTGATGATAATTTCGCCTGCATAGCGTTAGCATTTATTCGTATTTGTGACTCTCTCTACGATATCTAAAGAAAGTCAACTCACAAACAACATACAGGGCATAAAAAATCAGTTATAAATCAATGGTAATTACTTTTTAGCACACCAGCCACAAGTATTTATGAAAGAAAATCTATATTTAGCGTTACCGGCTCTAAATTATTGTGCTCGGTCTTCAAGAAGAAAAAATATTTCCAATACCCTCTTAACCTGCCATTCCCTCATTTACATGGCCCGCAAAGGTTTGTTAGTCACACGCCTGGGCTGTAAGGTGTTTTTCTTCCCCCCCCCCCCTGCTCCTCAAAGTGACGTTATTAAATGCCTTCAGAGAAGGTTAGGGAACGAGACTGGCCCCCGTCGCGTTTCTCCTTGCCACGCAACCATCCCCCTTCCCGACCATACCTTTCCCCTTTATACTTTCGCCTTCCCTGTTTTTTTCCTTATCCTCCCTACCCGGATCCAGGGCAACATTTGCCTCTCGTCCGCCCTCCCCGCCTTGGCCACTCTCACCCCGCCTCCAACTCCCACTAGGCTTAATTTTTATCGTACCCCCGGGGCTGTTCCGCTTTGTTTCCTGGCTACCGCAAATGCGTAATCCCTTTTGACGAGGTTTTTCCACGAACGGCCGGAGATTTGCTAAGGTCCCTCCATATCCGGAAGTCCCCTATTGCCTCTCGTAACTCTTGCAACATACCTCGTCTCTGCATGGATGCGATGGCCGTCCATGCCTCGACTAGACATCTGGATGGGTCCGTTTCGACGTTTCGCCCCTTTTAAACTTGAGTTGCGACAATTGAGTGAGAAATCACTTAGAAATTCTTTGGCTATCAAGCCTATGTTGTGGCTTTTCTTAGTAATTATACTTATAAATATTAGAGATATTATTGAATATCAATGTGTACACAGTCTGTTTATTTTCCTTTTCGGTCTTTGGAAATAAAAGCCTGCGATAACAAAAGTCTTATCGGCATAAATTTGGCAGCGAAAGTAGTAAGCCAAACAATTTATATTCTAAGTGTATCGTCTGAAAAAATATCATCACATTCCTTACGATCCTGAGTTGAAGGATTCATCAGATATGTTCAGCCATGTATTATCTGTCTTGGATTTTATTACGATTAAAGTTAATATTAGCTCCACATTCATCTTCATAGATAGTCAAACTGAAAGCTTTCGATTTAAGCATTAGTTTTGAGTTACCTCTTATCAAACACTTTGTTTGAAAACTTTATATTTTATGTCAATTGTAACAAAAAAAGGGGAAAGTTTTGGGCAGAATTTTTGGATAGATTAAGGTAGAAGGTCATGAAGGCAGATTGGTGGGAACGGGAGGAGTTTACGTTGGGCTTAAAAGCGTTAACAAAGAGCTGGGACATTCAGCAGAGACTAAACCTTACAGGATCAAGCTTCGCTTCGTGAAAGTTTTGTGCTTGCATCAAATAATGGAGAGAGCATACTTTTCAAAAGAATTAGTATGGAAATCTGTGGAAAAGTACGGCCTCTCTTTCAATTAATGTATTAAACAAACACGTTAAGAAATTACCAAGACTAACTTTAAAATGGAGGTTTGGTGTGATTAAGACACATGATTATTTAGGAGAAGAATCATCTTAGTTTCGGGTCTTTTAGATATGAGTGCGGAGAAAAATAGAAATAAAATATTATTGACTGAAGAGAAAGCAAACTGTGAAGTTTTCAGCATGATGGTGGAGAAACACGGACGGATCTAGGAATTTTAAATATCTCTAAAGTTTTCCCGGGAAAAAAATTCCTTGGATTAGTGAGAACGTCATTTTCCGAAATATGAATAAAACTGAGATAATTCTATTTTAGTTTATCCGAATTAAATTTTTTGAGTCATTAATATGTTAAACATTATTATATCAAATAATTTCGTGCTATCTTTTTCAAATAGGATTGGAATATTGAATTGGTATTTACTAAGCTGTTCACCAAGAAAATTCAAAAACTCTTTATTTAAGCTTTTACAAGATTTGCATTTCGGAGATATTATCCAAGTTTAAATCTTCAAATAACCACAAAGAAAACACAAAAATTTTTGAAAAAAATGTATTTATTTTTTAATATAATCTCCTCACAGATCTATGCACTTTAACCAGCATTGTTCAATAAGTCCGATACCCTTTTTATCATAGGTACTGTCTTGCTCCTCAACATAGCCATTAACTGCCCATTACTTCCTCACGGTTGGAAAATCTTTGACCATCGAGTCTTTTTTTCAATTTTGCGAACAGAAAATTGTCCGAGGGAGTGGGCTAAATCTGGTGAATAGGGTGCATGAGGTAGCAATTCAAACTTTAATTCATGAATTTTGGCCATTGACACAACCACCGCCATCTCTAGTTCAGGTCGGGTACTTCTGGGACCGCCCTCGTATGGTATCTCTTAGGGACCATGGACTCAGCAGAAAAAGTGGCAGTGGAATACAAAATTAGTTAGCTTTATTCATAGATATTGTGATTGAAATTAGGGAAGGCATTATAACAACTAGGGTAACATTGGTGATCCACAGGGTGCAAGCCTTAAATTACGTTTTTTGGAAGGGGATTACATGCCATTTTTTTTAGTTTTCTTTTTGGATGCGAGGGAGATGAAGGGGTTTTATTCCAGTTTACGATTTTTTGGCATTCTTCACTTATAACTGAAATATGGTGAGTAACTGCTTTTAAATACTCTATTTTACGCACAAATACGGAAGACTCCTTTTCTCGTCTCTGACTGGAATCACATATACTATTATTTCACCCAAATTAGTCGTAAAACCTAATGAGATATTTCCTTGGAAAAAGCTGCAATATATGCATGATTACTTGCTAAAATTATGGAAATAGATGCTGAGAAATTATATGTACGGATGGGTGCGTTAGGAGATTTGCGAATATGTGCTTGTTTATGAGTGTATTATATACTATAATCACATCATTTAGATTACCAGGGTCTCTAAGAATTACTGGAAAATTATAATTTAAATACGTGCTATGTATTAAATATTTATATGATCTCATATCATTTTAATCAGAAAAATGGTGTACACTAAACTAAGATTGATCCAGAAAATAAAGCAATATATTAATAAATCATAAAACAAAGTGGGAATTTTGTAAGTTTTGGTGTACTGTATGAAATAAAATAAAGTAAAAATGAAATTTTCTCGAATAGGAGGACTACCTTAAAGAGAAAACATGTGCGAAAGAAAGCTCCAAGTGTATGTGTTGTAATAATAAGCTAATTATTATACTCATATTCTCTGCCCATAGAAAATACATTCATAATCAAAATATGAGGTTAGAAAAGGCTTGGGTTTGACATTAATGATTTTGTCGCTGATTTCCTATTATAAAATTCAAGTTATCTCAAAGTAAAATTGCGAATTAAATTTATGATTATTTTTTATCAAGCAGTTCTCGTGGATAGAATCTCCACTCCTTCAAACTTGTTTCATTACGAATCGTATGATTGATTATTTATCTTTGTTAAGCCAACCATTCACTATATGGGATTGATGTATTTCAAAACTCATCAAAATAAGCTACAAAACTGAAAACGGTATGAAATAGCTATTTGAAAAAAAATAATTTGCTAATATTGTATGACTAATTATAAGATAGATAAGAGATAACCGTTATCGTATAATCTTCAATTATATACACACATTATTTCATAATTCCTGAGAGAGGTTACTAGAAAAACACGCAATCGTAAATTACTGAAATGGAATAATTTAGTGTTTCTATATATAAGAATAGGTCAAATTGAATATGCCATGGAGCATGAAGTCGTAGAAAAATTATTGATTTTGTTTATTTAACTAATCATCAGTATATATTTTATATCTATTTCTATTGAACATATTTGGAACGTAATCACTAAAATATTTTTTACTTTCTGGGAGCAAAAACAATATAAAGATACCTAGCTTATCTATATTTTTCCTTTTCAATTCAAAAGGGTCGTATGGCCCAAGAGTATTATGATCAAATAATAAATTCGTATTTAATGAGGACATTTTGTTAAACGGTAAGGTAATACTTCATGATTCTTTATTTTCTGTAGTAATTTTTGGGCCATAATTAGATGAAATTGTTATGCAAATCTTTAAAGATAAAAAGGACTATCTTATACAACATGCATTGCTCATAACAAAGGATTACCAGTTTAAGGTTGACGGTGACGAAACTGGTAAATCATCTCGTTTTTGTTTAACCACTGTATCTTAGGGTTAAATTATGTGGTGAATAATGATTGGTTTGCATATGTGATTCACAGTAACATCCACTTAAATGTCAAGCAATTAGTGGCAGTAACATCAAACATCCTGTACATTCGCGTCAAAATACATTTTGCAAGAAATACGACTTCTGCGTAAGTGTAAAAACCGCCACCCGTCCCGAAATCAATAACTCCGGCGAAACGCTGCGGAAGCTGAAACTCCAACACTCCAACATTTGAGCGAACTCTCTTAAGTTATAACTGTTACGGTATTCCCTTTTACTACTGCTCGTTAACTAAAAGATAAATTCTCTGTCCGGTCGAGTGTTAAAAGTCCGCCGTTTGAGCAGCTGCTGCTGAAGGATAACTTCTAAAAGAAAAATGTCAACAAATAATTAAATGACTGGTTTTCATAAATACTTTAAAAATTTCCACCCACGCGTAACCCACATGCAATTACTTCGTCGGGTTTCTCAGCAACTGACATAAAGGAAAATCACATGACGACTCTTGTTATGGAATGCTGATCAATAATTTACAGTTAATTTGAATGAAATAAAAATTTGTTCTTTTTCAAATTAATTTCTGGACATGTTTCTTTCTCTATGCACACAATCTCATGCATGGAAAAAATGTATGCAAAAAAAATATATATGTATGTACGTATGGCTGTATATATACATATACATGTACATATCACAGATTACAGGTCTTATATAATCCGATTTTCTATCAATAACTGCCATGGATTAATGCCCCTCGCTTCCTTAATCCAAGCCCAATTAATGAGCATTCGGGCTTCCGATGTTTAATTATTTTTTTAACCATTGTTCTCGCTCTGGATTACATCGAGCACGTCCATTGAAACATTTTTAATTGCTGACGTTGACTGAATTTCTTTTACCAATTTTGAGGTATTGTTTCATTTTTGATTAATGCGTATGAATGGTTTGCGTTGACGTATCACTGAAATGAGATAATCAAATATATACAATTTTGCCTACAAAGAATATATGTTTTTAATGAATTATTTGACAGGAGCACTGATGTTGGACAGAGAAACTCGTGCTACAGTAATATTTTAATGAAAGGTTAAATGTGATTGGGAACTTCTGACTTCCAATAAAATTCTGTGTTGGACATGTTTTCATTAGGTTAACGAATATCTTCCCTGTGTAAGATCTTATGTAAATGTAACGCTGTGCCGAGTGTGAGTGTAGATACATAAAAAATGCCATTCAGTTCATTGATGGCAATTCGATATTGGTGAGTTTATTCTTTCCAGCAGTTCAGGTTACCATGTGTGATATTTAAAAGCATTTTTTTAGGTAGAAAGCCGAACATAACAGTAACACCAATATACCATAGCTTTGAACGCTGTCGTTTATTGTGAAAAACTGTATTTAAATCCACTAACTACATAATGTACTAACGAAAGTTGCCTTTAAAGTAGCCACTAATAGCAAGTTTATTAGTGTGACGAGAGTAAAGAACCAGTCTCTACATATTTATCCAAAAATTCTTCTCCGTTGGCCGTTTTCCTTTCCTTTAATTATTGATATTTTATAATCCTTATTTTTACAAATCTTTTATGAGTAAAACGATTGAGATAATTCAAGTTAAAATAACAGATGCTCCTGTCGTTACTTTTTGGGACACAAATGCTTTGGAAGTTCGTTTTCAAATTATTGTCTCACTTCAATTTAATTCAACAGGAGCACGAGGCCTTGTATTTGAAGGAAGAGTAATGAAAGACAACGAATCGTGATTATATGATCCACAGCACCAAAACTCGGTGTACATTGATGGTCCACGTTGCCATTGCCCATTGTGTACAAACAGTGATGGTCCACAAAAAATTAGGTTGGAAAACTAATTATAAATCTTTCTATTGATAGCATTGTACAGAATTTGCATTGCCTCCTTTAGTATTTCCTGTCCCAATTAATATTCATTTATCTCATTGTAACCATTCGCCTTCTAATTTCTTTCCCTGTATGTGATAAATCTCAGTTTTTTAGGGGGTGCGCTATGTCTGTACTGCCACTAAATCTAATTTTTTCGCAAACTAATTTTTAATGCACAGTGATTCAAAATTACATTTGATTTCAAGGATTCTGTTTTTTACTTGATTTTTAGTTTACCTGATTTTTATTTAATTTGAGAGATTGTTGAGGCCGATAATTTGTGGAATTCCATTGCTACAAAAAAGGGCAACAAATAACTACGCGTCTCCATAGAATAGAATGCCTATAAAAATAAGCTATTAAAAATATTTGTTTCTTTCTTTTCATTCAATTGACGGTTTCGTCGATGAGTTATAGATACCTTTTATTCCGCATTGGAAATTTGTTACGAGATTATCGCTTACTAATGCAATACTAAAAGTGCTACCAGAGTTTTTTCGTGTTTGTTAGCTAGTGATATTAATGTGACTAACTTCACTATGAGTTTGAAACAGCCCATTCTGTTAGCTTATAAAGATAAAATATAATATTGCACTAAAAATACCATATTGAAAAATATACAATATACTCTCTTGTGAATAATATTAAATTTTGCTGATAAAAAACTATATTTTTTGGTTTAAAAAAATATTCTCCTTTCAGAGTGCGTATTCACCATGTATTTAGAATAGCTTTTTCTACTTCCAAAACTGTTTTGATTCATATTTTTTTACTAAATAAAATCTTTCCGCCACCTATATTAACTCTCAAATTTCAGTGTCCCGGCTCAGTGGTGTCCATTTCTTAGTTGCCCATCTTGCCTATATGTAAGGTTAGTGCTGCAGTATTTTCAGTTTTTGTGAGGCTAAAAGGGTAGCTTTGAAACAATTCTAATTCATATTTTATTGACTAACATTTTATATTTAATTAAGGGAATGTTATGTAGAATAGAAAACAATTCGCCATGAATAATGACATATTTCATTTTAGGACAGAGTCAGTCTTTCACACATGACTATTCAATTCCATATGGTAACTCATTTTTACGAATTTGTGATTAAACGTTTTCATATTTAAGACTAAAAAATCATTTTACCTATTGTAGCAAATATTTTACTATACCCTTAACAGTCCAGTAAATTAAAGAGTGGTTATTATTGCGATTGATATTGCCTGTAGAAATACATTTGACGAAGCCCATCTTGATAAACAGGATAAAACTAACAACCCTGATAGACAAAGTCAATAGACTTTGATTTATTTCAACAAAAATATAATGACAAGGATCCATCTTATTTATGATTACCTCTAGGATTCCCCTCTCCAAGACACTATGGCGTGTCACTTTGCTCTGCAAAACAAAGGAAAAATCGTTACGAATCCTACGGTTGTAAGTAGTCCAGGAAACATAGTTGAATATTCCTTACCCAGTCGTGAAAAGGGAAAGAGTGAAAAGTGCTTTCACCTTGTCAGCATCAAGTACAGACTACTCACTTCCCACGGTTTTTAGTGACCAAGTGGCTCACTTTACTTCCAACTCGGGTGACTTAGAGAAAGTTGGAAAGTCCAGGTCCTGCAGGGATCCGCTCCATAAGAGAGCGAGAGAGTAATGTCAGGTTGGACAAGAGGATGCGAAATGGATTGAGGTACAGACACACAAAAGGCGCTGCGAGTCGCCCACGGAGTCCGGATCAATCACCAAGGCCAAGCACACCAACCTTCGGGACGCGGGGCCGAGGAGGCGGCGAGGAGACTCGCGTTTGCTACAAGAATCGGTCGATCAGTCCCCGCTCTCATCCCCCCAATCCATCGACCTCTCCCGCCTGCCCACAATCTTTCTTATCCCACATTCCCCCAACTCACCCGAAAACACTAAGCCACCTCCCCCTCTCCTGAATCCCATTCCTCTGGGTAACGACTCGTCGCTGAAAGATTCCCTATCCAGAACCCCCAAAAAATCCTTTGGAGACTCAAACAGGAAGGATTCCCCGCGATAAGCCCCGAGGAAGATGGCACAAAACAAGACCACTTCCAGGCGTGCCCTGGCCGTATTCCTTCACAGTTCTCCTATTCCCTCTTGACTCTTGCTACTTTTCTGGGGTGGGTGTTGGCCATCGATATATCGATCTGACGCTTCTCGCCAGAAGCCGAACATTTCTCCCGTCTAGTTGGCAAACAGAATGACCCCCCCCCCCGCTCCATCCTCACGTGCCCACATCGCCTCACACCTTTCTCACACATCCGCCAACTCTCCTCTCGTAGCCCCCCACTACCGGTTCTTCCCCTTCCATCTTCGTAGCCATCAAGTTCGCTTCAAACTTTAGTCACCCTCCGTTCCTGCCGCTCCCTCCAACCCTTTCCTTCAACAACCTTCGGCACCCGGAATTCGCGAAAACTGTTGTTCACTGCCTTTGTCTGATGCCACTCCTCACGCCAATCCTCATTGTCACACTCCAATCTCTTACTCATCTGATCTAAGGATTGACGTGGCCCACTGCCCTCCTTCGAGGGAAAAGCCCCTTTAGAAGGTGTCTATACCACATTTTACGCAATTTCCCCGTAAAGAGATGTTCTCTGATTGTAATAACCTCGGTAAGAATTAAAATATGTAATAAATGGATAAAAAGGGATAAAATATTTTAGCATAGAAAAATGGAACACTTTTATCTCTGTTCATTTAATCATGACTCTTTTGAATTGTGAACGCTGTAAAAAATGATTCATTTATTAACGGTGATTTAAACAATGGTTGAAAATTCGTCTGATTGTTTATAAATTTCATATTTTTTTATTTAAGTATCACGGAATATAAACATTCAGTATTTAATCTGTTCTCTGTTCCTTGATCAGCATTATTTATTTGTGTATCCACTGAATGAGTTCCAATGTTTCGATCCATAATCTAAACATTGTTTTCAATAGTTTTGGCTTTCGAGCGTTCCGGCTCCGCGTCGGGGTGTTTCTGACACGCGGAACGACTACAATTTCTCCTTATAAAGATAAATTCAGTGTTTCTTGGCGTTAAAACATGATAACAAAATGTTGCACAAATCTAATCCATTCAGTTTGCTCGTGCTGGAATTTTCCTTATATTAAAAATGGTTTAAATTTTTTTTCAAACTACATGAAGGTAAAAAATATAGAAAAGAAACGTGTTTCATTAAATACGAGGGTAGGCTTAAAAGTAATGCAAACATGCTTGTAGAGCACGAAAAAAAACAAATAGCCCGATCGGGAAAAATGCCTTAAGTACAATTCCTAAGTTTCAAAATCATATATTTATTTTTCAACATGGTCACCTTTAAGGCTAACACATTTCTCCCAACGTGTAACCAGTTTTTTCATTCCGTCACGAAAAAACTCCTCCCACTTTTCTCGAATGCAGAAGTTGATAGCTGCCTTCACCTCATCCTTCGAAGTGTAATGATTACCCTTGAGGTTTCACTTGAGTTGAGGTAAAAAAATAAAAATCGAAAGGCGCAAGATCGGGGGAATAAGGACTGTTGTGGAATCGGTCGAATTTCAGGTTTCGTAGAACCTTTCCAGTTGCGCGCGAGGTGTGCTAACGAGCGTTGGCATGCTGCAAGATTCTTGGCGACAGGCTGCCTTTAACAAGGCATACTCGAAGTTGGACTTGTTTTAGAGTTTGTTTATACTGAGAAAAACTTAATTACAGAAACTCGTTGAGCATCCCAAAACATAGTCAAAAGAAGTTTCATCTACAATTATGACTTTTCCATGCTCGCAACCACGGAATTTTACCACCCATCAATATACAGTAGACCTATCAAAAGCATCGTCACCATAAAAAGCCTTTAAACGAAGATGTATCTCAGTAGGAGCCACTTTTTAAGCTTTTAAAAATTCGATAACAACACGCTGTTTAAATCCATACTTCCGCTTCTCGAAATACACTGGACTGATGAAACAACCTCAAACCTGCGCATGTATGTTAAGGGGAAATGTTACTTACACATGCCACCAGGAATGCTTAAGGTTTGTTTGTAGTCAACCACCGTGTAAAGATTAGTTTTCAGTATTTTGCCGTAAATTAAATTCAATCTTGCAAAGCCTTTGTTTTGACGTCAAAGGATATTTACAATCCATTAAATAAGTTTTATCTAATCGTGAAACTACTAGATATTAACAAGAAGTAATTTATCTGTCGAAAATTTATAAAATGCATTTATACTGATGCATTTTTAAATAAGAGGCAGTGTGAATGAATAGTTTTAAATAATAATTATTTTAGGTAAATATATTACGAAATGAAATAATAATGGCATATGCATTTTTATAGCCATTGTAATCACCGAACTCCTCGATCAATGCCGGAGAGTAATTCCAATTGCAATAACAAAGACAAGAATTAAATGTAACCATCATCAAAATTGTGGAACTACGATTTCTGATTAACCTTTTCAAATATTCTGTGTTTTAATTGAGGACCAATTTTTTGAGCTGCTTCCTTATTACAAGCATAAATATGGATTACATTGGATTTTCTTTTCTTCCAGGAATGTTCCAAGCAGATGGTCAAAAGGTACCTGGAACCATGTGCGACTACCAGTTCGTGAGCAGCAATTTTTCACTTTCAAAAGGGCGTTTCTACTCCCCACGTTACCCAGCAGGCTATCCTAGAAATATCAAGTGTGCTTACAGATTTCGAGCCAGGTAAGAATATTATTTTCTTAATTAGTCTACACACAAATATAATAGGTAATGAGTAAGACGTGAGAGTGCCTTTTACTATTTTATACAATATTTGTTGTCCTGAGAAAACATTTCTTGAAGAACCTCTCAATTCACCGATCTTAAGTTTGTCTTTGCAAAGTTCTCACTAATCAAAGGTAAGATGAGCTAGAATATTGTTCAATGGAACGAAATTTGTGAGGCTAAATGTAAAAATATGTGGGAGAGAGAATGTTTTTAAATAAGAAAAAATTACTCCGCCTCCGCTTTGTTTGACTGACCTTATCTTCACTGAAATCACAGATAAAGTGTTGAAATAATAGAATATTACCCTAAAGTGAAAGTTATCGAATGCAGAAATGGATATACTAGCTGAAACCCTTCTTCGCTAATTCACATGATGCACAATTATATGGGGTCGAGTTTTTTACCTATTATTTTAGAACAAACGGTACATTTTTCTCAATTTTTGAAGGACACCCGTTTCTTTTAAGTGCCTCCTGCCGTAGAATAGTAATTGAGTCCTAAAACATTAAAATAATTTAAGGAAAGGAAAATTAGTAAAATTTCATTCTTTAACCAAAAAAGGAACATAGTAGGGAGATTTTCTCTTGCGGAAAAATGTATACGTAACAGGATAAATATCTAATCATTCACCCATCAATCACTTGTTTTCAATTCCGTGCTTGTGTTAGATAGATAAAGTACATTTATCAGTAATATTTAGAAAAGATAAAGTGCGCTTATGTAAGACCTAGGTTGTAATAATTGCTCTTGAGGGAATTAATTGCTTACCGTAAGCAATCAATTTTCCATCGGACCTATAGAAAACAATATATTTCATGAGAAGTTCAAAAATCTGACTTTAATATGATTATATACGCGGTATTTTCAAATTACAGGAGCCGTTTTTTCTTAGAAAATTGTAATCGCTTGAAGAAAAGTATGTTCACGTTTTAGTTACCAAGAACACTACTTCACTTTTCTATGTAGACGCCGTTTACTGCAAAGCACTTCTCGTAAGGCTACACCAGCTTTTCTAATCCATCATGTAGAAGTTCGCCGCCCGGCAGTTGAGCCAGTTTGATAGCGATGGTAGAGTCTTAACTTCCTCCTCGTCTTCAAAACTTTGTCCACTAAGCCATTGCTTCAAGTACAAGATGGGAAAAAGAGTCGCGAGGTGCAAGGTTGGGACTATCGATAGCGGTCCAATAACCCTCGTCCACGCAACCTTCAATGCTTTGTGTTAGCCGGTAACCATTTTCTGTACCCTCTATGCATACAATTTGCAATATAAGAGCTTTTACGCAACAATTGTGTAAAATGTAGAGCGTCAAGTAAGAGGAAATTTATTAGGCGGAGCATTGATAGCCAATCGTCTATTAGATCACATTTATTGGTCTACTGGTTGAATGATTTCATTGGCCTGGATACTGGACCTGCTACTTTGCTTTTCATCATGCACATTTGTGCGGCCATTTCTAGACTCTCGACACCACTGTAATCTTTCCTTCAGTCATTATTCTAGGTGCATGGGCTATGCCTAACTCCTGATGAATTTGGGCAGATGATTTTTTTGTGACATGGTTATCTGAACTTAGTGATAGGAAAAATGCTACTGAATTAATAGACTTAGTTTCAGCAGCTTCAGAAACAATTAATAGAATAAGCTGTATGCGTACAACTTCGTATTGGCCCGCCAATATGTAAATGTAAGAAAACGGATCTCACTTTTGAAACAGCTGTCGTAGTAATTATAATTAAAATTAATTGAGGAGATTAAAATGTCAGTGAAAGTAAGTAATGGTTAAGGAAGCAGCACAAAGTATACGGGTATGCAATGGCCCAAATTCATAAATTTAATATCCATACTAAAAAGAAAGGCGCGTACGTACAGGTACGAGTCTTTCTTTTTAGTATGGATATGAAATACTTCCACGAAGTGAAGCCTGAAACAATAGAATATATTCATAAATTTAAGTTTGAATTGTTACCTCATACACCCTATGCGCCAGATTTAGCCCCATTGGATTATTTTCTGTTCGTAAACTTGAAAAAATGGCTCGGTATTCAAAGATTTACCAACCGTGAGGAAGTGACGTCGGCAGTTTATGGCTATTTTGAGGTGCAAGACAGTTCTCATTATAAAAAAGGGTATCGAACTTATTGAATATCGTTGGGAAAAAGGTATTAAAGCTGAAAGGAGATTATGTGGAAAATAAATGCATTTCTTTCCAAATTTTTGTTTTAGTTTTTGGGTCGGGCACTTCTGGGACCTCCCTCGTATACCTCTACACCAAGCATGTATTCCAAGAGTCATAAAAAAGGAATATTTAGCAAGACACGGATATGATGATTTTGAACACAATCACAATTAAATAGACTTTATAGTACGAAATGTTGTTGTAAGATGTCATGTTCGTAATATGACTTAAGCCTGTGTTCAGTCAAGTAGAAATTGTAAACCACGTCACGAGAAAAGAATTTATAAAAATAAACCACCCAAATTTTAGCCTGTCTATGCAATGTAAGAGTTTTATGCGAGTAATCAAGGAGTTAACAAAATATGTAAAAATATGATGCCAGAACATATTTTTTCTCATTCACAAATATTTTGTTTTTCATCTTGTTCAACCTGATCTGGATACTCGGTTTGTATATTATCCCATGAATCATTACCTTTTTGATGCATGCAAAAATTTGCATTGTTACGGGGAAGTATTTTGTTTCTTATCAAGTTTCTCATAGTATTCCCATCTGAAGATAAATGTCTGTTTTGAGAGATACCGTATCCGTAATTTCTAAGAAGTAACGATAAATAAAGCGAATGTAACCAATTTAGTAAATTAAGAATATCATGTTACATTTGGACTGCTACAGCGAGTTTACAACCATGGAGAAATTGCCTCCCTAATGCAATGTGTCTTTGCAATTATCTTGAGTATATAGGTTGGATTTGGCTTCAACTACTCCTTAGTATGTCTCAGGTCATTATTATTTACACATTAACTCATTAATTTCCACGCATTCACCCTAGTAAATTTCACGCATTAATCTGTTAGGGTATGATATGTTTTCCAACTAAAAATCAAGTTGGAATAGTAATTTTTCGCCCAATTTCAGACTCCTCAATCAAAAAATATCTATTTAGGACAAAAAAGTAGTCTTTGGATTGGAATTTACTCACCTGACAGGTTAATTGCAGCGGATCAGGAGTGCGTACGCTCGAGGCAGTGTTGGAGAAGCTAGGAGGATTGAGGGCAAGAGGAAATGTCCGATATATCTCCGTAGTTCTTAGCCCATTGGAGACGTCTTTTACGTCATCCTGCATAAATGCGTGTATGGCGTCAGTCTTTGAATTGTCCTCTCTAATATTCTTTACCGTTCTCAGACCGAAATATGACTTAAAAAGTTAGGGTTCATTATAAAGCACTGAACATGCCCTTGAGTATGTTTGTTTCAGTGGAATGGAATATGAACTTAAATGCGCGACTACAAGTAGGATTCAAAGGACTACTGTTTATGTATTATCTACGAGAATTTGAAGCGTCCTATTGCATTAATCTTTAAATGCAATAGATTTAAAATATTTAAAAATTAAAATTTTAATAATAAATTCCATGATTCAATGTATCAAAAAGATAAATATTTTTGTAGCTATCGGTGGAAGATAAAAAGTGTATTCTAGGAAGTAAATTAATGTTACTAGTTTTTTTCATCTAATTTTCTCCGAATTTTTGGTAAATAAAGTAGCAAATGTACCGTAGGTTGTGGTGGTTTCGGTTCACCGTCTGGAAAATTATTTTGCCAAAAATTCCTTAGCCTATAATATTTTGGGGATATGAGAATGATTTTTTTCCGGATTATATTGATTTATTAGTTTCAGTAGAATTATAGGGTATGGGAAATTATATTGCTAGCATTGACATGCTACTCCTTCACTATAAGCATATGCCGAACTTAATCAGCAATGATCTATTTAATGCATTGTAAGTCACAAAATTATTTTAAAATGGAATGATATATGTCGTACATGACGCATTTAACTCATGATTAGTAACTGAATGATGAGTTAGTAAATATTTATCACATCATGCATGTCATTTTTCAATTTGATCGCCCAATATTTCCTTTGTTTGTGAAGAAACAACGAAGTCGACTACGTTTTACGATGGATTGAGGATGTTAGTGAAATCAACCGCGAAAAGAATAAAAATTTTTCCCCTGCAATTCGTTTCGCAGTATATTTTACCAACATGGATAGCCAGACCCTCTCTTACCTTCCATGCCCGAACCATTTCTTTTGACGGTCATAAATCTGTCCTTGGTGGCAATGAATTTTAGCCAATGTCGCACCCTTCGTGCGAAGAAACCAAAATGCGTTCCTCTTTCTGCGTCACTCTTTCAATTTATCGTCGTTCTTCGTGGCTTCCATTATTCGTTCTCCTTCATTTTAATGGTCTTTGAACTCAAATTTACGTAATCATAGAGATATCTCGCGGATTAATGGATGTATACTTCGGCTATCATTTTCAAAATGTAAAAGTCAATAAAGCCCAAGCGAGGCAACAAATATCCAATTAAAATTTTCACGTAATATTGCCGAGTGGGTAACATAATATGATTGAGAATTCCGGGAAAATACGTAATCTTCATATGGTACATGTTAAATTGGAATAAATATTTAATTGTGCTATTTCACTCATAGTTTAGGCACCATTCGTCTATCCTATTTATTCATACTCAATACTAAGGCACCTGAATGATGCAATCAAGTTAATCCACCAAATAATGTTAGTTTTGAACAGTCATAAAGGCTCTTATCTACCTAAAAAGAGAAAATCCAATTGTTTGTTAATAATTTTTATTATTATTCATTCCTGCATTACCTATGCCTGCTCTCATACTGTCTAGAGACCCTATACTTTTTCTATCTCTATCCCTCTGACCCAAATTCTCTTTTTTATCACGTTCTACAATATCCATCTATTCTAATAATTTCCCTCGCAGAGTTCCCTGCCGTTTCCAATTACCCTATTCTTTCACTATGCACAAGATTGTATCGTTTGTTTCTTTAGATTCTCAGACTATTATCTATCAACAACGAGAAAACCCAATTCTCTGTATAAATGTAAATAATGTATATAATTGGTCAAGTTATTCTAAATTCTTTCTCACATTCACATCCCAAAAGCGCTTAATCTTCGACCTTCCACAAGACTCACATGCATTTTCTCATTCACGTAAAGTACGTTCCACACTTTAGCTGTTACTACTCTAGTAGTAGTATTTAGGGGAGGCTACCGACTGCTGAGGTCATTTGCGCCATAGGGGATAGACAGGAGAGGATGAAGGGTGGAGAGAAACCCGACGTCGGCATTAGCCTACTCTTTACGAAAGGCGCCAAACGGTCCTCAGCTTAACGCCCCTTCCGACGGACGGCGTCCTCAGTCAAAGTGCCCTACACAAAGTACCTCAAGTAGGGATCGAGATGATACCTCTGAAAAATATTCAACACCGCCGGGATTTGAATCCGGACCCTTTGGGTGGGAAGCCAGTACGTTAGCCCCCGCAGTATCTTGATTCCAAAACCTTATTTATAAAAAAAGTGATATTATCTAACCCTATCACGATGTTAGAAGACTTCTCTTATCGACTCTACGACCTTGTTTTCTATATTGCTGGCAAACTCGCCCCACGCCATAGTGGTCTACGTCGCGTTTCCGGTCTATTTGTCCCCTCCCGTCCATGCCTCCCAAAACTCCTCTTCGTATTAGTTTTTCCCTCATCAAATGTCGTCTGGTTGTATAACATCCATTTCATGTCTCTCAAGGCTGGTTGAGTTTTCCCTTCCTACATCAAGGCGATTCTCTATGTACTTAATATAATTTTTCCCTGAAATTGCTCCATATTACCGCTTAAACCCTTCCATCAAGTATGTAAAAGCAAGTATGTATTGTTGTATTGTATACAGGCCTGTGCGTGTGTTGCGAACCATATTGCGAGCAAACATTCATTCACATGAAAATAGATGCAAAGAGAAGGGAGAGGAGTACATATAAAGGCCGAACACATGAGAGGTGGGGAAGGCGGAATCGAGCAGATCACAAGCGCATAAATATTTCATTGACCGGGACTTGAACTACAGGTCTTTTGACTTGCCGGGTCGATGCTCTTAACCACTTGAGCTTCCAACACGTGTATATAGAGGAAGCGTGTTTACTCTAAAATCTGTGGGGGGGTAATGCAACCAAGTTCCCCGATGATTCTTTGGCCAAGAGAGCTGTTGGCGTTAGAGAGCAGTTTTATTCACCAGAGGAGAAACAGACGACACAAGAGGAAAGGGCAGTAGGGAAGCAGTCATACAAGGACATATAAAATAAGAATAATGCCTTTCTTGGCACGTGTGGCCAGAGGAAAGAAACGAGCTACATTGGCCAAAGGCACATTAAAACACGAAAACTCGATATGTGATGAACAGGTATACATGCACATGGAAATACGTATATATATGACGAAAACGGAGAAGAACACGCATTAAGGACGAACACAGGAGAGGGGGGTTAGCGGAAACGAGCAGATCACAAGCGCAAAAGATCAAGTAGTGAATTCATCAAAACGGTAGGTAAAAACAGGTGCTGAAGCCCCGGTCAAGGAAATATTCGCACTTGTGATCTGTTCGATACCATCTTCCCAACCTCTCCTATTTTCATTCTTCAGGTATATTCCGTTATCCATCCTTGAGTATTCCGGAATCTGGCCGGAAGACTTTGAGATGAGTTTTAGTTCCTATTCCGCAAAAGGTAAAGGCTACATCATGTGAGGACTACAGGACAATAAGTTTGATATCCCACGCAGCTAAAGTTTTTCAAAGTATCATATACAAAAGAATAGAGAGTAGGGCAAACGACTACTTAGGGGTTTTCAGTTTGGGTTTAGGAAGGGGAGAGGTTTGTGTGATGCCATTGCAGTAATGAGATTATTAATCGAGATGAATATAGAACACAACCAGAAGGTATTTGTCTGTTTCGTAGATTTCGAAAAAGCATTTGATAGAGTGAACTGGGAAAAACTAATGAGTATATTTGCAGAAAATAGGAATAGATTGGAGGGACAGGAGGCTAATCCGCCACCTGTACATGTCTCACACTGCTCAGGTACGGGTGGGGAACGGGAAGTCCGGATGGGCAGTGTTAGGAAGAGGTGTAAGGCAGGGTTACCCATTATCATCGTTGCTGTTCAACCTGTATGCAGAGGAAATGATTAAAGAGGCATGGGAAGAACTGGAGGTAGGAATGAAAGTGGGCGTGGAATTCGTAAAATCAGTTAGGTTTGCTAATGGTCAAGCTTTAGTTTGTCAGTCGGCCAAGGGGTTGCAAGCATTGTTTAGTGAATTGGAAATTTAGTGCGACAGGTATGGGATGAGAATCAATATAAATAAAGCAGAGGTAATGGGAATTTCTAGAAAGAGAAAGGCCAACGTTAACACTAAAATTGGAGGTTAAAAACTAGAGCAGGTAGAGCAGTTTACGTATCTCCAAAGTGCTTTGGACCAACACGGTCAAAGTAGTAGGGACGTAGGGGAGAAAATTGCGCAAGGCAAAGATCTTTTCACGAGGAGGAGGGAGTTGATGAGAGGGACGTTGAGTAAGGATGTTAAGATAAAGCTCGTTAAAATCTTGATATGGAACGTAGTTCTGTGCGGCGCGGAGACATGGTCATTGAAGCAGGAAGATGGACATAGAGTTTTGGCTTTTGGAATGTAGGTGTGGAGAAGAATGGAGAAGGTGAAATGGACCGAGAAGAAAGCAAATGAGAAAGTATTTGGTATAGTGGGTGAAGAGAGGTTTTTGTTGGAATAAATCCTACGGAATCAGGAAAAATGGATTATGGGCTTATTGATCGGCAGTGGGATGTTGAAGACTGTAATAGAGGGGAGAATGTTAGGTGAACGAGGAAAGGGCAGGAATAGGACAGGGATTTTGGACTGGATTAAGGGAGGAATGAAGCATGCAGAGTTGAAGTGGGACTCATGGAGATTAGGATGATGAATTTTGTTTTTTTTTGGAAAAACCACATATTTATTTAGTAGTTATTCCATCTTAAACCTGCCTAAACGCATAGATTAGCTAATAATTTTAATACACAACGATATAATATTTAAAAATAGTATTCAGAATTCAGAAAGTCACATCCGATTTTACTTCTTTTAGCATATTGAGGGAATATATATTCTAAACATTAAAGATGGTGTCTTGAACTATTATAAAGTAAATTTAATATCTATGTTTTTGAGTATTTGTACATTGATATATTATTGAAAATATTATAATCAAACCAATATATCATTTTTATTCTGTACTTAAACTTGTATAAAATATGAATATTTGGTATTTAATACAGCATTATATGCATTTATTAGTGTCGTAAAATTATTACTAGGTGTGACAAAATTACTCGTAAAATTTTGAAGAGCAAAATGTGTGCGCCAAGGTACCCCTTTTTATCACATGAAGCTTAAGTTTTAATTCAATGTCCAGCCTAGATTCATTTCATTTAGAATGCTAGCAACATATATTATAGTATAGAGTGCTTGCAAAAAGTTATAGAACTTATGATAAGATAAATGAGTAAGTTTTAGTTTTAAAATTATATCATTGGCATACGTGAAAGTATACATTTTTGTCAGATTTTCTAAATTAAAAAGAACAGCTGTAATGCTAAGTTATCCCTTATGTCTCCTTTTTTTCATTTCAGACTTAGGGAAAGAATCAGAATTGTTTTCGAAGAAGTGACGCTGCAAAAAGGTGATCTAAGGTGAGTACTTTATTTGTTTCTACAGTATCCTTTCAAGTTCAAATTAAATAAGTTATGGCATATTCATTAATGAATAAAAAATCGTTGTCAGAAATCAGTGTAATTGGTATAAAAGGTTTCAAATTAATGGTAGCATGAAACGAAGGTGCCTAGAGGGGTTCCGGGGCTGGTTAATAAATAGAAAGATTGTGTCATGTAGGATAATCATTGATGGGAAGAGGGCGCTTGGATGCCAAATCCGTGTAGCATTACTCGTATACCTTCCTACTGCTGCGAAAAGTTACAAGGGTTATATTGAATTTAATATCTTACGAAAAGCCTTATACAGGTATCATTATTAATTTATATCAATTATAATATTAGATTAATTAAACTTACCAAAATAGGGACAACTTTTTGGGAGCTTCCTATTTGAATTTTCATATCAGTTTTATGTAACATCTTATCCGATGTTACCATAATTTGCTGTGAACGCTTCCGCGAAGTGTAGCGATTGAAGAGTAAATGCTTCCGGGGTGTCTTTCACGTGGATGCATTATATAGGAGGGCAGTTTCTTCGGCGCTGAAGTCGGCGTCTTCAGGTTAGAAGTGGCTGATGTTTGCTTTCGCCCGTCTTGCATTGATGTAGGCGTCCTGTTTGAGAAGATGCGCTGCGGTTGGTGACCCACATTTGTTTTGCTAAAACGCGTTTACAGGAGCTGGAAAGTTGGTAGATTTCTACCCTCTTGGAATTTTTGGTCTTCCTGGCCATTTCTACGGATTCACAAATTAGTCCTGGGAAGGTACGGCTTTCTGTAATTTAGCTCCCTGTAAGTTAATATTGTGTTTTGGGCTTGTCCAGGTAAGCTCTGCACAGGGTGAGGGCCGTAGTTGTCTATTGTTCGTAGCTCTCAAGTGTTCATAATTACGCCAATTTAGCCCTGTGGATGTTGTTTAGGCATATGATTTTCCACAGCTAGATTGAATTCCGTAGTACGTCGATTGGAAAGCTGTCTTTAGCTTTGCAGAGAAAGTCGACTGTCGTCGTGATGCAGGTAAACCTGAACGCTTAGTTATATTGGGCGTGGTTTATGGCTATTCGTTCTGTTGTCCCAACTATGCAAGGGATAATGGTGAAATAGTATGTTTTTTTCGTGTACTCCGAAATCGATCCATGAGGTATATATTTCGGGATATTTGAATCTCCCTTTACTTATTTTCTTTTTTTTCTATAAAAATGCCCTGAGTGACAAGATGCAGGTGTTAGTGACTCTTTGATATCAGTCATAGTTTGGTATTTTTCAATCACATTGGTCCATGTTCCGGGAATAGTCTACGGAATCAAATGAAAAACAAATATATATTGTTGGAAAAATATATTATCCCGTATGATTTTTCTTCTCCACATAAAATATTTAACTACCATAAAATCAGAAGCACTTACATTAACGCATAATTTTTCGCATGATGATGATAGAACAGGTGATGTAGAGTTCAACGTATTGCTGTATAAATAAAATATTTTTGGTTTAATTTAAATAATGGAATTCATCCGCATTTTAACATGAGAGTTTTAATGTTTCTAAATCAATCTATAGTAAATTTCGGTTTTTCGTTCAGTTAACTTGGTCTATGCCATTATTTAATCTTATGCCTTATTAAATTCTCCTATGGTACTGTGGTTGCGGTATCTAGGGTAATGCGAATTCACTTATTTCAGAGGAGTTGAAATTATTCTGTCTTTCGTAACTGGCAATATTTTCTTTCTAATTCACCAGACATGGCGCTCCACCTGACTTAGAATCGTTTCTGTCAGATGCAGTTGAAAAACAATTTTGGAAGTTAGATATTCAGCTGTTTTTTAGCAACTCATTACTTTTTTTAAATCCAAGAAATTGCAGGAGATGCTGAAACTAACTTTTGACGGAGTCATCCCAAAAGTGTGAATTTCGGTGTAGAAAACATTCGTACTGAACGGGATCCTGGTCACGGCAAATGTTTTACTCTCTAAAATTGATGCATTGTAATTACTTTTTTTTAAACCTCAAACACTGTTGAGTTTATTAAATTTGTCTTATTTCTTTACTCTCATATTCTACAATGGGTTTTCCATTTCCGGAATGCGAATAAAATGTCTATGGGCCTTTCTAATTACTTCTTTTATTTTCTTATTGAGGAAGCATAAGCGTACTCTCATGTTAGTTATTATTTTTTTATATATTTATTCTTTTGTAAGCAAATCTGTAAGTATAGTAAGTAAGTCTGGTTATATCATCAAAGCACAACATTTAGGCATTTTATCGAAGCAAATCTTTTTCCCCAGCGTCAATGCTGCTTAGAACAACAAACTCTTGCTCGATAAGCCCAGGAAGCTGCCTTCCCTTCACCTCTAAAATCGGATCCCTCTAACTAAAATGGCCAGTGGGGATTTTGCTCTCTTTGCTGGACACCAGCAATCCCACTCCGCAGACTGGCCTGCAAGATTCCTGATTAACGGAAACCTCTTAGTATTTGGCCCATCTCCCCTTCGGCAGCCCCCGCACGCTCTTCCCTGCACCCCTGCGGCCCTCATCTCCACTGCCTGGCTCCCTCCCCTCTCTCCACTCCCACCCAGTCCCCACTGTCCCGCCTGAACGGTAGGATTAATTGGGTGCCAATGAAAGCCGGGTCCTTCACTGCTTAGGAGGGACTAATGAATTGAAAACATACCTCATCCTCGTTTGGGCGTAAAAAGTGAGGGTTTTAAAACCCTTGCGTCTTTCGGTCTTTTGCTCTCTGGGCCCTCGGGAATTTTTTCTCCACTTTCTCTTTATTTTCCGGCACCCGTAGTCTCATGTTCTTTCCCCACGCGTGAAATTAGAATAAATTATCCGGTGCTCTCATTGAAATTATGTGAGGAGTTAGAGCGAATGTATGCTTACTCTTTGAGTTGCGAGATTTCCATTAAAACGGTGGGTGTTTATGTATCGTTCCCAACAGCGAAATAGCTAGGGAGTGCGACAGGGAAAAGTGGTGGCCGAAATAGAGTGCTAGGGACTTTGAAGGATGGTGTAGCAATGAGCATCTACATTTCGTCCTCCGAGAATTCCGCAGATGTTCAAGCTATTCTATTGATATATCTTCAGAACTTCAGAACATCTGGAGTGGAAATGTAATTTCTATGATAGGGCTCACGGCAAGCAATATGTGCTGCAATAGAAAAATACATTGGAACTTTGTTTAAAAGATTATGTCCAATTGCTTCTACAATATAATAAAATAAGATATGATATAATACGGGTACGATACAATACAATAAAATATAGTATATAATAATTTTTAATTGATGTTTTTTATCAGGAAAACTATTAACTAGTTTACATAGTTCTATCAGAATAACTATGGTTTCATTTATGAGTAGTACGACATTGTTGTAAAAGTGCTTTTAGCCGAATACATTTTTGGATGCAGGATTTTAAAGGAGCACTTTAGGACTACCATAATTTAAACATAAATTAAATAATTATGGTATTTTAAAAAGGTCGAGGGTTTGACCTTTAAGGGTTTCTACACCAATGAATTTATTATTGCTGCACTATTCTTTTATTTGAAGGGTATTTTTTATGTTAAACGTAACTGTATTGCGAGGAATACTGATAAAATGTCCTGGAGCATATAATTAGTTTCATTGGGAATATAAAAGTCATGGTACCTTTAAAATATGATGAATGTATCAGAAATTAAAATTTCTCTAAACCCCAAGACTAGAGATATACCGGAGAAAGGAAAGCTATATTACTGAAAGCAGAAGGGTGTTTTAAGTTTTTCTTCCACGGATTTAAACAAATTATCATGTCAATCAAATTACGTTATCAACTTTTAGGCATAAATAATTGTGATCTATATGAATCACTATTTATCATGTCCCAGACGATTACGCGTTTTCTATGCGGGCGTGTACGTATGTACATGTATATATATGTATATATATATATATATATATATATATATATATATATATATACATGTACATATATATATATATATAGATATATATATATATTATATATATATATATATATACATATATATAATACATATGTGTGTGTATACGAGGGTGATTCGAAAAGTATTATCTCCTATTTTTTAATGAACAATCAAATTTATTCTCAACTGTGTCATCATCATAGGAAAGGTTGAGCATTTAGATTTATATATACATTTATATTTATAGTTATCTATAAAAGTAAATATGAATAATTATATATATGTATATATTAAATTATACATTTATTGTATTTATTGCATATAATTACATTACATTATAATTTCATTGTATTTTGCACCTTTCGATATATATTGCTTCATTATATATATATATATCGTCCCTCATAATTTTCTCTACCATTATGGAGCACGATAAAGAGTTGAGTACAATCGAAGAAAGATCGGAATGTATCAAGCAATATATATCGAAAGCTGCAAAATGCAATGAAGAAACCGTTAACGGGAAAAGTATAAGGAAACCATGAATCACGGATGAGATGATTACACAGATGGATGTGAGAAGAAAATGGAAAGATATTAACACCGAGTTAGGCAAAATGAAGTACAAAGAGTAAAATAATAAATTGAGACGGGCAACAAATAAAGCAAAAGAAGCAAGGGTGAAAACGCAGTGTGAGGATATGGAAAGTTTGCGAACGAAGGGTGAACTTGGTGCGCTTTACTGCAAGGTTAAATCACTATCGGTAGGTAAGAAGGGAACTTCTATGCTGAAAATTTGAGATAAGGCGGGTAAGATAATTGTTAAAACGGAAAAGATACAAGAAAGATGGAAGCAATATATGGAAGCACTGTATGGTAATGAACTTAAGCAAACAAGGTTAGATATAGAAAAGGAACCTGACGTACATGAAAACGGCTTATGTCCAGACATACTCAACGATGAGATAGAAAGGGCATTATGGGAGATGAAAATAAATAAGGCCGTGGGGATAGACAACATTCCTGCGGAACTATTGAAATGCTTAGGAAAATGTGAGATAAAGAGGTTATATGGGCTGATTCGTAGTATACATAAGGGAGGAATCTGGCCGGATGACTTGGTGAGATCAGTGTTATTTCCTATTCCAAAAATGGCAAAAGCTACATCGTGTGAGAACTACAGAACAACAAGGTTGACATTCCAAAGCAAATGATTATTTAGGGGTTTATCAGTTTGGGTTTGGGAAGGAGAGAGGTACGCGTGTGGCCATTGCAGTAATGAGATTATTAATCGAGAGGAATATAGAATACAATCAGGATGTATTTGCCTGTTTCGTAGATATCGAAAAGCGTTTGACAGAGTGAATTGGGAAAAACGCATGATTGTATTGCAAAAAATAGGAATAGATTCGAGGAACAGAAGGGTTATCCGCAACCTGTGAATTTCCCAGACTGCACAGGTGGGAGTGGGGAACAAAGAGTCCGGATGGCAACTGCCAGGAAAGGCAGGGTTAGGTGTAAGGCAGGGTTGCCCATTATCACCGTTGCTGTTTAACGTATAGGTAGAGGAAATGATGGAAGAGGCATGCTAAGAACTGACGGTAGAAATGAAATTCGGCAGGCAACTGGGAAAATCAGTTGGGTTTCCTGATGACCAAGCTTTAGTTTATCAGTCAGCCAAGGGGTTGCAAGCATTCCTGAGTGAATTGGAAATTCAGTGTTTTGGACCAACACGGTCAAAATAGAAGGGACGAAAGGAGAAGAATTTCGCTGAGCAAAGAGGCTTTCACAAGGAGGAGGGAGTTGATGACGGGGACGTTGAGAAAGGATATCTAGGAAAGACTCGTAAAAACTTTGATATGGAGCGTAGCGATGTACGGCGCGGAAACGTGGTCATTGAAGCAGGAAGATAGACGTGGACTGGAGGCTTTTGAAATGTAGGTGTGCAGAAGAATGGAGCAGGTGAAATGGAAAGAGAAGAACAAAAATGAGAAAGTACTTGGTATGATGGGTTGAAGAGAAGGGTTTGTTGGGAGAAATTCTATGGAGTCAGGAAAACTTGATGATAGGCGTATTGATCGGCAGTGGGATGTTGAAGACCTTGTAGTAGAGGAGAGAATGTTATTCAAGGAGGAAGGATGTACTCAAGGATGAAGATTGACCTGATGTAGAGTAGGTTGCTGATTTATGTTTTGTTAGGAGTCATAAAATATTTTTTTGGCAGTTGTGTGCATATAAAAACCTACCTAAACCGGTAGATTACCTTGTAATAATAATAATAAATATATATATATATATATATATATATATATATATATATATACATATTTATATATATATATATATATTCATATATTTATATATAAATAACATAAATTTATAAATTTTACAAAACTAATTTATCCACCCAACCCAGCCTAGCAATTCCTTCTATGTTTTCCTTCCTGTCTGCTTCAACTTTTCTAACATTTGTCTCATCTTAATTTCAAAAGCATCTAATGTATGTATATTAGTGTGCTTCAATGGCCATATTCCCTTACTCTACATAATCGTAGTTCATATCAAAACATCGTAATATCCACACCCTGTACATGCTACAGTCAGGTTCAGTGTGAGTGGTGGCTTGAGAGTCTGGATGACGAGTGTCAAAGCTTGAGTGTTATGTTCACGGGTGATCAGTCTTTAGTCAACTGTCATTTATGAGCTTGTTAACATTGCTGAGTGCATTATAATTTGAGTCCTAACGGTTTGTATGAGAATTAGCAAGAAAAAGTCAATGGCTATTGCTTTTCCAAGGAAGAGGAAAGCTAAATTAAACATTAAAATATGGTTTCAAAAACTAGAGCCGCTGTAACATATTACTTATTTCGAAGTAGTTTTTGGATTAAATTGTCAAAGTTATTTGGATAGAAGCAGAAGAATAGCTGTTGGCAAAAATGCTTTCACGAGCAGGGAAGTTTTGATGAGGACGTTGAGTAAGTATGCAGTGAGACGGTTCGTTCGATTTTGATATTAAACCTCGTCTTGTACTGCTTGGAATCATGGTCATTGTAGTAATATGATATGGCAGTTTTGGAAAAAATTTACCCCTTTGCCTTCCGTTGCCCCCGTCAAAACTGACTAAGTTCCTCCCATCTCGCGTTCTCCTCTCAAGTACATCCCAGAATATACCTGTATTCTGTCAACTGAACTGCAAGCTCTGCCCCTCTTTCTGCGATGGTAAATGAACCATACTCTTCACCACACGCATAAATATACACCGTGCCTATTTCAACCCTTCTTCCCCATCAGCATTTCTACAATTTCCCTAAAATGCCTCCCTCCACAATGTATTCCTTAAATACGGTTACAATATATCTATTATTGACTCACTTCCCCCTCAGACACACATTAAAGATTAAAATCACCGAGGAGGCGTGGTTTTGGCCCCCAAGCCTTTAACGTATTTAGCTTAAACCATAATTTTTAATGTGTTTAGAATTTATGATAAAATCGTGAAATTATTATTATTTCCTTTTCAATATGAAGCTGTAACTGTATTCCCTTTCTTAGACTCAACTGAGACACTAGTAGATAACATGACATTGAAGGAACGAAATATTCAACGCCTGGCAACCAATCAAGGATCAACAGATGAGGTTTTCTTTCAGATGGAACATGATCGTACACTGGTAGGATGTAGTCCTTTTTCTGGTGAGGAAACAGGTGCTGTATAATGAGTGTAAATCTGAGGAGAATTCCATCATCCTTCGCTTAATTCTTAAATAGCAAGTACCCATTTATCCAACATCAGTGCACAGATGCCATTAATAGGTCACGGTTAAATGGACTCTTCCACCCAGCAAACCTTAAAATTCAAATGTCTCTCTTTGGGCATTTCAACTTGCATATCCCTCTCTCAAATTGATTTAATTGGTCGGAATATTACATCTTCAAGACGATTATTAGCATCTTATGCATAGTATGGGGGCCGAATTTTCGTGCCTCTATTTAAGCAGGTTTCCGTAATTTGGTGTCTGAATTATGCCTTCCTCATTAAGCCATGATGGAATATCTAATTGCTTCGTAGAGATGATTGAAGGATTTCGGCGAGGAGCTGTTATGTGGAGTGAAGTCATTCCACCAGAGGTTGTTCACGGCGTCAGTCCCTGTGGATGAAGGACTAGTTGACTCAAGGAGTCTATTTCCTACTTTAACCTGTGCATATATTTATCTTTAAAATTAAGTTCTACGGCTGCGTTGTGCTTGATACTTTTTATCTCTTTTGCATTAAAGTTCCATACCTATCTATATCCATGAAGCTAGCATTAAAAAAAAAAATCGAAATGAAAAGTCACTCCCATCTCCATATTGGTAATATTAAAATTAGCACTTTTTTACTTCACTGTAACACATCGTTGGTCATAGTTCATCGTTGTGTCAAACCTATATCTGTAACGTTACTTGGTATCGGCATCTAAATTCCGAAAACAATTTCTGGTAGTTACCGGTAGAATGAGTTCACAACTAATATTATCTTCTGACTCTGTGAATTCAGAATATGAGTCATTCCCTGAAGTTAGTTTTCTTAATCTCCTAGTTCTATGGAAGGTTGTTTTTCATGCAAGATGTATATTATAAAATAAAGAATTTATTCTCGCTTTAGACCCTCGATGATTAGATTTTTTATAGCATTGCGTACAAGAAACACTCTCAGGGCTTATCGAATTGCTTCATATTGCATATTGGGATTTTTATTCTAACATTCTATACAATACTAATCGGTCTTTTATCCCACAGAGGTCGGTTGTGAGTACTTTTACTATATTCTGTTGGAGTTATTGCTCCGTTGTAGCTGTTTATACCCACACTCAAGATTCTAGAATCTGCCAACCTTCACCGTTTCGAAGAAATTCACTTGTAATTTTTTAGAAATACTCCATTGGGTATTAGAGTTGCTATGATGATATTTTAATTTAAAATCCTATTAAACTAATGCAGCAATACCGTCCAAGTTATGATAAATGTTCATCTCATTTGTGGAGAGAAGGTTTTTCTTAGAGATTGGCTCAATATTAACCAATGTTCCGATTTAATTCTCATACTTAAACTCTGTTAATGCATTCGTGTAAAATTCATTGAATGCAAATTCATTCAATGCAACTTTAGATAACGTTTGTTTTCTAACCTAAAATATTCTAACGATTTCCATGTTTGATGTAGTGCTATGAGGGAAAATATAAAGAACTTCTCCCGAAAAATATCTTAACCACAATTTTGCATAAGGTTATTTATCAAACTGTTGCTACATATTTTTGTAAATTAGCTAATACCTCATTCACAAAATTAACCACTTCAACCGTATTTCCTACTGAGAGCCGACCAAAATGGTCGAAGTGAAAGTTAAAATGTTAGTAGTAACAGTTATTATGGGAGGCGACCGACAGCTATGGTCATTTGCGCCATTGCGGATGGATGGGAAAGGAAGGGTGGAGGGAAACCCGGGGTCGGCATTAACTTACTCTTGTGGAGAGGCACCAAGTGGCCCGCAGTTTAACGTCCCATCCGACGGACGTCTACCTCACTCAAAGTGCTCTCCACAAAGCACCTCAAGTGGGGATCGGGATACCACTGAAAATATTTGCTGTATCCAGGATTTTAACCCGGGCCATATCGGTGAGAAGCCTGTAAGTTAGTCACCACACCATCCTGATCTCCCATCTTAAAATGGAATAACAAAGGGCTTCTGATATCTTTCTGCCTCAAGGAGATTATTTTATCCTCGGATATTTCCTGTGCATGTTAAATCGGAGGATAAAAGAATTAAAAAGATTATTATATGCGGAATGGGTAAATCTTAGCCAGACAAGCCATCCCTGGTAATCTTTGAATTGTTTGGAATATTTACGTTCATTAGTATGAACTTTATTTCAATTTAGTAAATGAGAGCATTTTATTCTTAAGGAAATTATTAGCTCTTCACGCTTCTTCTGAGGTCGCAGAAAGAAATTAGTTTGTTATTAAAAAATATTCAGTTGAAAAATAGAGATAGTAAAACTTATTCCTAATCGTCGATAAGGCAGAATTTTAATTTAAAAAAATATTTTTTGTATTTTTATTGATTTTTCTTTTTGAAGAACTCCCAATGCAGCTATTTATATGTTTTCAAGTCAAACGCTTGCCATCTTTACCAAATTTTTCATTAAATGACATCGAATAATGTTCCTTGCGTAATTACCTTGTACCTTCGCTGCAAATAAAAATGAGGCGATCAAGCCGGCTAGGAATAGTTAGTATGGGCCAAAGAAAAAATATCACCATAAACGCAAAGTGGTTATGCAGCCGGTCCGCATAACTTGTTTCAAATATGAGCGTTATGGTTCCCTGGACTGGCATGCTAAATCTCTGCCGTTTTACAGATCTTCTCGGTTGGCATGCCGTTTTGATGTGAGCATTATGCCGTCAGACAATCGATGCATGTCCATACGTCTCTCTTTTCTCTCGCGTGCGAGTACTAGTGAGAGCAAAAGGCATTGATTCTTCTTCACCCTATCTTTATCTCTATCTCGAATCCTTCTCCTCTCTCCTTTCCATTCTTTTCCCACCATTCTAACTCTCCATCCTTCCTACTCTCCATCTATTTCACACGCTCTATCTTTCGGCCCCACTAACCCTCCCTCTCTCCTACTTTCTCACCATAATTCTTTCCATTTCTCTCTCCTTCATCTTTTTATTTACCTCTCTTCATATCTTTCGACAATTCTCTTTCCATCTACCTCCCCCTATCTCCCTCTCTCAAATGGAATAGACAGATTTCCTTTTCAGACGAGATCAGACACGTATTATCGCATTTGTTTGCTAACACTGCGCCAGGCCTCTTTCTCTATTCGTACCACTTTACATCTAGTCTAAATTGTTCCGATAACCACCAAGCGAAGTGGGTATCTACTCAGGCGGTAACATTTTTATAATTAAGACACAAATAATGCACGCCACATACACACTAGAAAAAACCTCTTGAGGAGCGTACGGTATCCTACAAAACTTTGTCAGTATTGCAGCAGCATTTTATATTCGATTTAAGGGATGGCAATTATTACTAAATACATCAGGATTAAATTTTTTTTCGTGCGAGATATGCACATGATAATGGTTTTATCACCTCATTTTTCAGCTGTTTGCCACTTGCTGAATCTACGAAATCAATATTCTTCTTATACTAAATATGATTTGCGGATAATATGGAATCTAGGTAATCAGGAAACGCACGGGCTCGTAACAGCGAATTGAATTTTCGGTATTTGAAAGATTGTTATCTAACATTAGGGCACAAACTCGTTATTTTAGTAAACAATGTGAATCGGATAGCTCCATGGGACCACAGCCTTCTAACTCTGGCGTGATATACTCTCCAATTCATTTAAACTTTCGATTTGATTCATACCTATCGCTTTATACAGTATCAGTCCTAGCCACGCCTTATTAACGTTTCCATTATATTCAATGAGATTAAAATACAGACAAACAGACACAAGAGGAAATTCGGCGTGCAAATTATTGATAGATAGTGATATACAGGTCTTTGTTTATAATATATGTTCCTTTATGGCTACTGGGAATATTTGCCCAGTATTAATCATTGAAGTAATATTTTTGTTGTGAATGACGCAGTCATTTTTAATTATTTTAAAAATACATTATTTTAACGTTCACAACTAAGACTTTTTTGTCGAATCTCTATTTATTCCATGTATGGGAATGAGTTTCTTTAAATTCAAGAAAAATCCGAGGTGATTTTAATACTTAATGCCGTCATGATTGAATTAGAGCCATATATAAGTATAATCTAATGTTAATTGATAATATTTAATTTAAATCAAATGTGCGTGGATGAGAAAGTGAGCTTTAACTTGGGATGAAGCATCAGTGGTTGGGTTTAATCGCTCAGACGAAGTTACGTCCGTTACTACATAACTTTATATTCATAGCATTTTCTTAAGAATTTTCGAATACTGCAGAAATATCTCACTCATTCTTGAATAGAATTTCCATTTTTGATATTATAAAATCAGCATTATTTTTACAAGCCACATGTATAACACTTTGATCATGTATTCTTTGACAAAAATGATTCTTTTTGCAAAAGTGTGATGGGTTTTTGCAATTTGTTTAAAAAGTTCTTTTTTCCATTTTTATGAAACGTACAGACGTCAACGCTAACCAAAAAGAAATATTAGTAATTGTGGGCTTTAAGGAAAATGGTGCATGAAGGCATCATGTCAGAGTAGCTATATATCAAATTTCATTTTGTGGGAATTTTGAGGGAACATTCTGTCTTAAAAAACATTATCCCAAAATTCCCAATTTTTTCATGATGGTCATTTAACTCTGAGGAAAGTGTCGTAAAACGTTGACTAATTAATTGGCCATTGGCTGTTCTGTATTATGTATATTTAAAGGTATTTGCCCCTGGTAGAGTTTAATTCAAGCATGCATTCTTAGGTCATCGCCCAAACATCTCGGGTTTTTACCCTCACGTATCGCGTAAACAATACTCAAGCATTTGGGTCGGGAGATGTCTGTTGTATCGAACATAGATTGCATATGGATGTGATAAAATAAAACAGCAGGAAAAGCTTAGCAGGTAACTTACGTACGTAAGAGTTAAGGAAGTTAATAGTCTTTGCTGCATAGAGGTGGAATGGGTAGAGATCACTTGACTGCAAATAAACGGACCAAAAGAAAGATATTCGACGATAAATTTTAAACAGAGGCGCGGGTTGCTTTTGAGTAAAAAGGAAAATGGTCACTTCCTGCCACGCGTTAGGTAAGAAATGACCCAACCACCTATGCGTTCCAACTGTGGGGGCTGATTCCTCCTCCAGCCTCGCTTCACCACGTTTTCCCACGAAGCCCTCCTCGCCTATCCCTCGCCTACAACCTGCCTGTTCCCCCTACCGCCCCAATGTGTCTTAAAACCCATACCTCAATGGGTCTGCATTTCCCTCCAGCCTCTTCCTACCTCTTCATCCTACCTGCCTCTCTTACACCACTTCCGGAAGCCATCTTATTGATTCATCCACGTCCCAGCATTTTTACCTCTTCGTCATTCCCTTTTGGCGAATTAAAAGCGTGCTAGAATGAGTACAGCAAGTTAGCATTGTTCCAAAGAAAATGGAAAACATGTTCCTGGAGCTTTTTCTTCAGTGCATGATCACAGTAATTTCACAAATTTAATCTATTTTTTCGAAAAGGCATAATAATGATAGAGACACGTAGTTATGTGGCTTGTTATGGTTATGCTTAAAATCCATTATTCGTGTAAATAGAGTTATGATACGATTTTTGAATTAAGTCAATTGACAAGGGAAAATAAATCAATTCATTTCTTGAATAATTAGTTATTTTATGAATGAAATATCAAATTTTGCATTTTTTCTTACAAAATTAACGGGTCAATGTTTCTTATAAGATATTTTGCTGTACATTCCCAAAATACTTTATTCGCAATATTTACCTATATGTATTGAAAAAAGACATTAATTATTTCTGTTAAAAAGGAATAAAAAAATATATATATATTATTTAGGTAATTATAGGTAAAAATATACGAGGGTCATCCGGAAAGTAGTACCCGTTCGTGAAATAAAGACACAAAAGTAAATATTAACAAACATAAAAAATTTTATTTGAAAGAGGATACTTTAAACTACTTCTCAACATAATCTCCAAGCAAATTAAGGCATTTGTCATAACGTGTGACAAGTTTCTGTATTCCTGCTGCATAGTACATTTGCGCCATAGGGGATGGATAGGAAAGGATGAAGATCCTTTCCTATCCATCCCCTATGGCGCAAATGACCTCAGCTGTCGGTCGCCTCCCCTCAAAACTACTACTACTACTAGGGTCACTCCTTCTTTAAGTTCTTCATCGCTGTCAAATCTTTTTCCTGCCAAAAAGTCTTTAAGCTTTGTAAAGAGATGAAAATCTGAAGGGGCCAAGTCCGGGCTATACGGTGGATGGTCGAAAGTTTCCCATTTGAATTGCTGCAAAAGTTTTTGTGTTATCCCAGCTGCATGAGGCCTGGCATTGTCATGAACGAGAATGACACCGATTTTGTATTGTCCGCCGTAATTTCTTTAATGTTTCACAATACGCATTGGCATTAATAGTGTCTCCACGGGCCATAAAATCAATAAGCAATACACCTCGTCGATCCCAGAAAATGGTTGCCATGAGTTTCCTGGTGGACAGAACTGTCTTGAATTTTTTTGGTTTGTTTGGTGAATGAGCATGATGCCACTCCATTGACTGTCGTTTACTCTCAGGTGATGCATAACAAACCCATGTTTCGTCACCAGTAATTATGCGAGTCAAGAAAGAGTCTCCTTCATCAGAATAACGTCCCAAAAACGTCAGTGCTGCAGCCATACGCTTGGTTTTGTGCTCATCTGTAAGCTTGCGAGGGACCCATCTTGCACAAATTTTTGCATAATGCAGATGGTGTTTAACAATTTCATGAACAATTGTTCGAGAAACATTGGGAAAATGCTCACAGATGTCATCAATTGTGACGCGCCGATCGTTCCTCACGAATTCGTCAACTGAGCTCACCAGTTGGTCTGTAATGACAGACGGTCTCCCCGAACGCTCATCGTCGTGTGTGTTCCCCCTCCCCATGTTGAAGTTGCGACACCACCGCCGAACAGACGACTCGTCCATTACATTGTCTCCATACACCTCCTTTAATTGGCGATGAATATCACATGGGCGAACGTTTCTTGCATTGAGGAATTTAATCACTGCCCTCACTTCACAACTGGCGGCGTTCTCAATTTTTTTAAACATTGTAAACAATCACAGAAACAACACAGGCAATGCTAGCGTCACGCAACTTGGCTCAGAGAAGGCAGACAAGCCACTGAAGCTATCTGACCTCGTCCAGCGGCTACTCGCGTCGTCAGCACTTCATGCGGCACGAACGGGTACTACTTTCCGGATGACCCTCGTGTATATATATATATACATATTATTTAGTGAGTTTCTTTTCTTCTTTGTATGTTTCTGTTTTTTTTGTACTCTAGTGTTAAATCCACATACATTATATGTATGTAGAATTATATACACAGTCACAAAAATACAAATAGAAAACACGTAAAATGACGACAAAATTTCAGGTTTAATCTTTCAATCCTCTCCTAAGACTTCTTCGGGTAAGACTGGAAGGTTGCGGGAGCGTAGTCCTAGGCCTGGGGCTGGGGAAGTGCAGGGTTTACTGTGGAAGTGGGGCTAGAAGCGGTAAGGATATAGTGGTGGCGGTTGAGGCAAGGAATTTCAGAAGATTGGAATTCGAATGTGTGTGCGGATTTGCGAGTACTCACCAATCTATTGGTGCCTGAATGGAGTAGCGACTCTTGAATGGTTAGTGAGAAATACTGGTCAAAAGAAAGGTTGTTGAAATTTACATGTAATGGAACGTGAAGAGATTTAGGCAAAATAATAGGAGTAATGGTTCATGCGGATGGACAATGCGTAATCCATTCAAATTTGCAAATTAAAGAGGGTTGAACGCATGTGAGATGATACATAACATTTTTGGAGAGGCAATTACTGTAGGAACGAGGTGAGTTGGCAATGAGAGGATAAGGGGAGAGGGGAGCAGATCTGATAAGGAGACATTATATGCATCGGAGAGTTTATCAAGAGAGGAGAGATGAGGAAATTTATCAGGGGGCGCCAAAGGGTTGGTGTTTCTCAGAATGTTTCTGGGATTGGCGAGTTGTCTGTATGTAAAAGAGGGGTATTGGGGCAGTGGAGATAGGGTAGCGTTATACTACTCTAATATAGAAAAAAGTTCTTCAAGAAAGGTTTTCACTCAGTGGTATCCTGAAAAATAGGTGGCGCAAAGGTTGAGTCCTGCGTCAAATATAAAGTTGTTTTTCTGTTTCGTAAGGTCGAGTGAAGCGGCGGATTTTATTTTGTAGGAGTTTATCTGGGTAACCAAGTTTTTGAATTGGATTGTGTTTTTTCATAAATATTTTGTTTTTATGTATGTATAATTGTCCATGTACAGAGAGAATGAGAAATAGTGGTTTTTCAATCTATATAACTAATAATGACAATGAATATATCTTTTTGATATTCTCTTCTTAATTTGAAGAATACTTTGTTAAGGTCACTTATGAGAGAATTTAGAATACTCTGAGTTTAAATTTTTATAACGCAGATTTCAAACTATTTAACGGTCAAAACTCTGACCTGTGTTGAAGTAAAGTTTATCTGACAGAACGAAGGCATACTTGCCTTTAATTTTCCCAAAATATTCAGCTTTGCAAAATTAACTGCAGGGAAATAAATGGCAGCATTTAAAGAGGTGAATCGGTAAAAACATAACTTTGCCTATCACGAAAAGTAGAAATACGAAAGTTTCCTTGTGAAAATGACAAAGCTACTTAAACGTAAAGTTAGCTTGAAACAAATGACGTACGGATGATTCAGCATGGGTTTAAAGTCTTTATCTGAAAGAGCGTCAAAAAGTTGGACCTGGAATTCAAACATCAACGCTTCTTGTGAAAGAGTTTGGAATTCTGGAGACACTTTGCAAAGTAACACGAAAAAAGTCCGTAAAACTTTTGAGTTGTCTTGATCAATGTCCATTCACCCAACAAACCATTCCTCATTCATTATACTCAAATTCAGGTACAAACTGTCTCCAAAATTTTATGTTTTCTCATTTCACAATATCTACACCAACCTCTAGGTTAAGGGCCTTCATAGAATTCAATCGCTATGGTTATAATGGTAATCGACTAAACATTCAGGGGAAGTTTGTATTTCTCTTTACCTTGATACTTTAGAGAAAATATTGAAAAAGCTTAACTTACTCGTTGGAGGTATTGCTTCAAAGAGACTGTTAAACAATTGCATTAATTTTTCCATTGATGGAGTCAATATTTTAACTGATACAAACTTTATAACTATTATTTTTTAATGTGGAGGGTTGATAGAACGGAATTTGCAATTATTTCCTTTCTCGTACTTTCCCCCTAAGGCCGTGACACGGGACTGACTCTTGTCTAACGTTCGCCTTGAAATAAATTATATATTTTGCTTTCTTTGTTCCCCGTGGGCCTACCTTTTATCCCATTCTGTCTCTCATTTCTTACAATTACGAAATCGGCTTTTAAAAGTTACATGACATTTCAAGTTGTGTCCTTCCATTTCCTTTTCTGATAGACGTTATAATTTTCTCTACTCTATATCCCCTATTTTGAATATAGTTCCATTTTCAGGATGATCCTGCGGCACTGGTTTTGTAGGCAGCCATCATTCTTTGCGCTGATCTTTTGGTGGCCCAAGTATTCAATCCATTTAGTCCTATTCTCTACGAAAATTCTTTAACGTAGTACTTACTTCAATGTATACCTGATACCAACGAGCAAATAAAATGATGCATTATAAATACTCTTATTTTGAGATATTTTCACTTGGAATCCGTCGAGCATATATCATTCCATGTTCAATTATTTTCGTCCCATCATTTCTTTTTTTTTTGTAGTCAATGGAGAGTTTGATGTCACCATGTTTTTTCCTTAATCTACAGTTACGGTTTTACTTTAAATTTAAATTACAATTCGAGAGAACCATTGTGGGCCACGTTATCCAATAATATTCGTACGTTTTTTGTCTTCTCTGTTATGATTTCGATGATTTCAGCGCAGCAGAGCATATTAACTCATTCTCTCATCAACAAAATGTTTCCTTCCGACCAAATGCAAATCCTCTTTGATGAACTCCTCCACGTGTCTGTTGATAAATGCGGATGATTACCTTCATCTTGGAATCAATCTTTTAGTTTAGCTTCCTTTTTCTATTGACTTATCTTATATAATAATGACTGGTTACTAAAAAAATTGTTAGATTTTTCTTCAGTTTTGTTGCTCCATCCCGCGTAATTTCTGCATTTACAACCTCTAATTCCAGTCTATATTAAGTCCACAAACACCACCTATGAACGCTTTTTACGTATTTTTTGCCAACCATTTATCCGCCTCCCTCAGGCAGTGTGTGCCGTTCCTCATTACTCTGTCGTTTCATGATCAAAAATGGCTTGTAGACACGTAGTTTTGCTTCCGTTTTTTTGTTAATGCCATGACCTAATAATTCTAGTAGTATTTTGGGCGTCTATGACACTTGGCTTAACGTTCGACGTTCCTAACCCCTTTGGTTTTGGAATTCGACACATTTCAATAATACACTTTTTTAATGGCCTTTCATAGGTCTTAGATTTTTTCAAATATTTCTCATTTTTATATTCAAAGTATATTCAGCACATTTTTCATATTTCAGGAGCAATAATTACCTGAAGTCCTTCACTGATCTTAGGCACTCACTAAATAGACGGGTGTCAATACCTATTGGTTCACCTCGTTCTCATTTTTCTCTACGAAGCCTTCCAATGGTTCTTGTATATGATTCAGTTCTTCATTGTACAATAAATATTCAGTGTCGAATGTTTGAATCCTCTTTTTTCATTTTTTTATAAATGTTCCCTAAATGATCGAGCTGGACTTTCCTCATTTTATTTCTATTGTTTTTGTACACGTTATGTATATAATGCATTCAAATTTCAGTATAAAATATTGCCCTATCACTTGTTAGTCATTTTTAATTGTTTTTGAATCTGCTCCCACTATAGTGTTTCCATTTAATAGTATCTATCACCTAATCCATATTTTCTTAAGCTATCTGTCTTCCATTCATGGCAGTAGGAAATCATTCCCATGTTTTTTCACACCTCGTATTACTTCTTGAATCCTCTATTTTTGCCTAATATTTCGTACTTCAGTGCAAAGAGCATGATCAATTAGTGATAGCCATTTTTACTATGGTGGTATAAACTATGTTGCTGCTAATTGTGGTACCTTTCTAACCGCAGATGCAGTTGAATTTGTTTATGACTCCGTTACTTATATTCATGTTGAAGTTTATGGAGAAGTTTTCGTTTCTTCTTTAGAATACCTTAATATTGCAGCCAAACCTAACGTTTTTTTACTCGGAGGCGCAAAATCAGTATTACCGGTCAAATTACATTCCGATTGTCTCTATTGGCACTAATCTGACTTTGATAATAGGCACGAATGCGATACTTCATATAATATTTAACGCTTTTCAAAAAAATGAATAAAGCAATTTAGGAAAAGAACGGATGCATCAATGAAGGTCTAATATATTGCATTAATACAAAGCGCATAAAAAGTATGCTACCGACAAATAAAATGTTTTAAGTGGTATTTTAAAGTCAGTAAAAATCTGAAATAAATACTAATATTTTCGTGAAAAATTCAATGGCTGCACCAGACATCTTGGTTTTCATAAATAATACTTTCGGATGACATAAGTGTTTAAACATGTGATGTTAGTTGAACAGATTTACAATTGTATTATTTCTGCAATTATATTTGCCAAATTGATGAAAAATAAAATTTCTCAATACTTTCAAGGACAAGCTGTGTAGGGAAAGTGGGAGAAATAAAAATGAAATGTCATGATAAATCAATAAGAGGTAACTAAATTGATTATGATGCTAATGTAATTACATATACTCTTAATAGCATTCACAGAGATTTTTGCATCCTTTTGAGCGAAACATGTTCTATCAATCCTTCAGTTACGTACCCTGTGGGAGAGAATTCGTCTAAACGTAGATATTGAAATATTTATGAAAGTTATTCAACTAAGTGTTGTTTGAGTATCAAAATTTTGAGCCTACAATCATATTTAGGTTTACTTATTTTTTGTCTTTGAAAAAGGGTGATGAATTCGTAAAAAGTAATTACACGGGGTATACATATAGTGACATGAAGCTAAGGGCCAAAGGGTATTCGAGGACTTCTGAATCTGCAACTGTAATACCGCTTAGCCACGGCGGGTAAGCAAACATTTTCTTCAGTTAATACCCGCATTATATTCTCAATGCGATATTCATTTTAAATAGGTTTTTCTATGCTACATTTGTGCAATGGGTTAAGTTGCCTACCGAAAAGATCTTAAATGGAATATTTGACTTTTTTCACTTAAATTAGGAAAAAGACTCAAGAACATTAAATTATGCATCCACATTTAGGATTAACCACTGCCTTCACAAAAAACATTTTTTATTGAATACTCTTGATTTGAATTGCTGATATATCTTGTTTATAAAAATATTAATCACTTTTCAGATAAAACGGTAGATAACTTGTTGATGCATAAGGGAAATACTCTTTCACTTCCGAGGGCATGATTCTAAATGCTCCATTCCATTTCTCAAGGTCACTTCTTTGAAAAAATTTCTAAGTACCCGATATTTAATTTTTCAATCAATACTTGTAACTGCATACTGGAAACTGTATGAATAGCGTTAGATTCTCCTTGCTACTGAGATAATATTTCATATATGTAATCCTTTTTACGTGAAAAAATAATTCCCTAATAATTGGCCTACGTCAGACTATTTGTAGGAAAACCTAATTAAAACATGAGAAAAGATCTTTTCTCACTTCAGTTAATTCACGTATTAAATACGCGTAGTGTATTTTGAATTTACGGGAGTAAACGTTAAGTCATGATTTGGAAAAGGCGCAGGGAGAATCAGATTGATTTATTGAAAAAAGGTACAAGATAAAAGTAATGGCGACTGTCATGTGTGAGAGTTCACTGTGGGAACATGGAATTGATTAAGGAACGTTTTATACGACAGGAATGTAATTCCCACTGAATTAAAAACCCCGAGCTTTCCTCCGACGCTAAAGGCTTACAAATTCATTTGTTTATTAGACCAAATTGCCGGCCTCGGTGGCGGCGGGGTAACGTCCTCGTCTGCCAATACATGGCCTCGGTGGCGGCGGGGTAACGTCCTCGTCTGCCAATCCATGGGTCGTGGGTTCGATTCCCGCCTGGGTGGGTTTTTCTTCCACCTAGGGCTTGGGTGTTTGTAATCGTCTTCATTGTTATTCTTTGTTAATAGTCCGATGTAAAGGCCAGAGTGCTGTTTTCGGACTAATGGCTAAATAAAATAAAAAAAGCGATAATATTAAAATGATATACGTTCACCAAAACATTGCATTATCCGTTCAACCGCTCAATTACATTACTTAAACAAAAATATTTAACGTAGCCTATCTTTGCATGATAAATATATATATATATATATATATATATATATATATATATATATATATATATATATATATATATATATATATATATATCTACATAACACCCCGGAAGCCGCCGCAAAGGCATGTGGCAGGGGTTGTTAGGCCCTACCTGTAAAAGAGAATAAAACCACATGCAAATAAAGCCAATATATTCATGCAAATCCACATCCTCAGAAGCGAATACGATATTCATGCAAAAACCGTTTTTACTTACACGCATGCAAATACATACACGTACTATGAACACTTGCACCTAAGAATGCACCTTATGACAATGCAACGTTCAATCTTTTCCTGACTTCTTAGTTGAATATCTTTAACATTTTCATTTTGACATTGGCTTCATACTATTATGGTTTCTGATTGTCTTGGCAGGGAAAAAGTAGTTATATCTATCTGTGCTGGAGTATATCTCCCTCATTTTATCCTTTTAGTCTGATGTAACTAATAAAGTGGATTTGTTGTCTCGAGAGTAATTTTATGGAATTTGCATTAGATATTGAAATGAAATGAAATAATATACTTTAATTCATTTCATTTTAATAATAGAGTGGAGTCATATTATTTATTTCCTTTAGTATCATTTTGAAACTCGATATAAAGTCTATGTCTCGCTTGTTCTCTCCGCATCTCAAGTGGCTCTCAGACTAATTACCCTAAACGGCCCGTCACGCTCGTAATTTATTGGAACAATTTTTGACGAAACGATGAACTTTCTCCCAAGGATCCTAAATACCTACGGCATATTCAAAATGAGGCCTGACTATAGCAAAAGATCAACCCTCATATATATATATATATATATATATATATATATATATATATATATATTGATATTGTATATGATATATATATATATATATATATTGATATTGTATATGATATATATATATGTATTGATATTGTATATGATATATATATAATGCTACCCGTTGCTTATAATTAACTAAAATGGAGACATTTCCCTACCAGATTATTCATGTGCATTAATCAAGTAATCAATATTTCGAAACAATCCTCAAGCACTGGTGACTTAGCAGCTCTCCTTGGCTTGCTAAAAGGTATATCTTATTGAAAGTCATATCCTATTTGCATAGACTATCTAGTTTAGCATTATAAAGGATAGGACTGACAGAGTTCTGTCCCTCTCTTCCTTGATAAAGGTGGTCACGATCACTGAAAATTCGAAAAATAGTGAGTCTCTTTTTTGTGTGTTTCTGTGTTTTTGTCTGTGTCCACTAGTGCTAAGTGTTATACATTATTATTCACGTATATACATATATATATATATATATATATATATATATATATATATATATATATATATATATATATATATATATATATATATGTATGTATGTATATATGAGGGGTGATCTTTTGTCCATCCAAAAACCTACCTTAACCGGTAGATTACCTAATTATATATAATTAGTTAATCTCCCGGTTAAGGTAAGTTGTTGGATGGACAAAATTACTAATTCAACAATTTGTGACCCCCAGCAAACCCAACGTCCTACTCTACATCAGGTCCCTCTTCATCTCTGAGTACTTTCTTCTTCCCTTCATCCAGTCCAACATCCCTATCCTGTTCCATCCCTTTCCTCGATTACCTAACATTCTCCCCTCAATCACAGTCTTCAACATCCTACTGCCGGCCAATACCCCCTTCATCCACTTTTCCTGCCTCCCTAGGATTTCTCCCAACAAACCCCTCTCGCCCACCATACCAAGTACTTCCTCATTTGTTTTCTTCTCTGTCCATTTCACCTCCTCCATTATTCTCCACAACCACATTTCAAAAGCCCCCAGTCTACGTATATCCTCCTGCTTCAATAACCACGTTTCCGCGCTGTATATAGCTACGCTCCATATCAAAGTTTTCTTAACATCCTTTCATTCCTACCTCCAGTTCTTCCCATGCCTCTTTAATCATTTCCTCTGCATAGAGGTTGAACAGCAACGGTGATAATGGGCAACCCTGCCTTACACCTCTTCCTAACACTGCCCAACCGGACTCCCCGTTTCCTACCCGCACCTGAGCAGTCTGAGACAGACAGGTTGCGGATTGGCCTCCTTTCCCTCCAATGTATTCCTATTCTCTGCAGAATACTCAGTAGTTTTTCCCAATTCACTCTATCATATATATATATATATATATATATATATATATATATATATATATATATATATTTATATATATATATATATATATATATATATATATATACATATATATATATATATGTACATCAGTACATTTGGAAATTTGAAACTAAAATTTTTCCATCAAAGTTTACTATGCTTCATAGAAAACAAAACGTGTCCTAGACTCTATACAGGTCGTGAAAATATTCACCGAAAGCCGGGGCTGGTAAAACATAAGTCTTAAACTGGAATCGCATCACCATGCACATTTCCCCGGCATTAAAGTTTAAATTTATATAGGTTTTGGAATTACAGACATATTCCTTTCCAATTCTTAATATCATTGGCTTCAGAAATGTTTCCGCTGTGTATTTGGTGTATATATGGCCAAAACCATTAAAATCTAATGAAATCATTAGGTTTAATGCGTAGAAAAATTAATAAGTTCTTTCGCTGGCCCCTGTAAATGATTTTGGTAACCTTGGGGATATATAAAGTTTAATGCACGTCTAATCCTCCTCTACGAATGCGTTTTGCATGCCAAACCATATAATAATGGCTAGAAAATGTCGAAACATTAATAGATTGTCGCTTGAACAATTGCAGATTTGAAGCGAAAAATGTTCAAAAGTGGTTTCATCAGGCATATTTTCGTATTTTTCTACAATGGTATTCACTCTTACTCCCACAAATATTTGTACAAGGAAATGCTTCAAGATTTGTTTCAAATGAAAAATAAAAACAATCAATCTAATTTTTGGTAAAGTAATGACTTTAGTTGATTCTGCACCAATTGCAAAGGTGAAATATTAAGTGACTTTCAGAAAGTTAATTTTATATGAACTTAACGAGGATTTCACAAATGGAATCTTGTCACTATCTTCATTCTAAAAATTCGATACGTCAACAACCCGAAACTTAAAAAGAATTTTGTAATGCAAATAGCACTGCTAAGTAATGGTAAATAATTTCATTTCTTATTTCCATGTAAAACCATTAAATTTAACACAACAATTAAAATATTTGTTTAAAAAAAAGATATTATTTTCCAAGACATCCATACAACCTGTTAGCACGTAAATTAATATGCCCAGTGTCGAATTTAAACAAACATTTTAATGTTGGCATATATTCAACAGTGTTGAAGGAAGGTGTTAAAATCTCACTCACTCGAAACGAATCTTCCCTCTTTAAAGACAGAAATATAGAGAAAACATGCAAATTTTCAGAAATAGAATATATATTTCTTCCAAAAAAACTAGTATACCATAAAATTCCAATAAAACAATTAGGGGTGCAGGTTTTAAAGATTTTTTTAAGAAAGAAGCAGTAATATTATTATTCTTCACTCCAGATGAAATTTGATATAAGACAGAATCTAGGACGAATAATGCAGCTCCCAATACTAAGTTAAATGAGATAAAAAATATCCCTACAGCGTATTTATGTGTGTATAACGATAATTTGTGCACAGTCAAACGCGTTTCCACCAACGTAGCATTAGTTACTGCCACAATACTCCAGGAATAAATAATAATGAGAACTTTCTGTTAAATAAGCAGGGTATTTAATAGTTTAGTGATTTCATCTTATTTTAAGGACAAGTAAAGATTAATGCATCTTTTGGGATTTATGTTACACCATTTGGCAGTAAAAATATAATAACTATTCATATTGCATTTTAATATATGGGTTATTTAAAAATAGTACATTTTTATAAAGTAGAGAGTACCAATTTTCGTAATCGCATACTGCCATTAAATATATCGAAAAAGTTCTCTCATATGTTTTGGGGAAAAACGGCCAAGCAGCAAATATTTGTATTAGAAAATATCGCATACCAACAAAAACCAATATCGCTTGGTTTGGAACTGACAGAATAGGCAGAGTAATAGCCGCAGGAAAAAGGATGACATTGAAACTTTCTATTTTAATTAAATTTTGTATCGAGCCAAATGGGTTGAATTCCAATCCGTGGAACTTAATGTCAAGGCGCGAGAGGGCATAAAATTGTTAATTGGCATGAGGATGAACATAGGATGAATTTAAGTCATGTCAACGTGAAACGGAGATTATTTGATGTTTTGAAAAAGACTCTTTCGCTAACAAAAGGGCAAGCTGCGATTCAGGTATTTGACGAAATGGCTCTTTATTTGGCGAGTGAGAAAATTGATATTTATGGAATATCCCCCGCGGAAATTCCACGAACGACGTCGCTTGAGGCAACGGAAGACACTAAGTGAGTTGGTTGAAGGATTAAATTTGGTATTCCGTCCGCTACCTTCGAGTTATTTTAGTCTCGACGATATAACTGGCATTATAATACCCCGTGACGAGACCGTCAAGAAGTTTTATCCCCAAGAGCTTTAAACATTTCAATATATTGGATTCCTCCTAATTAAAATCCATGGAAATGGATTCATGAAATGTTGGAGTTCTCTTTTTACCCGGAAGTTATCAACTAAATATATAAAAGCGAGTGGTTGATAAAATCTCAAAATATTTACTGCAACTTTATCGGTTTAAACATGAATTGCAAACATTTTGGTTCTCCAAATTCCGATGGACTCTGCTGGAAACGTCATTTGGTGAAAGTTGTACTTTTATAACTTAAAGAATGCTGGAAACTTAAGTATTTTCAACATAAACATTGAAAAAATATTCATTGGCTTGCTATGAGAAACTAAGCTATATTATGGTTTTGATATTTATGTGGCCGCAGTGACGGGGAGGGAAGATAACATTATCAACCAACTTAAAATAAATTTATAATGTTCAAGAAGGTAAAGTAAAAATGGTCACAGGTCGCAGATGAAATACAAATCAAGCAAATATATATATATATATATATATATATATATATATATATATATATATATATATATATATATATATATATATCAGAGTAAAGGTGAAAAACAGAGCACCTATCGCTCGTCATTCCACCAAGCTTGAAAAGGGAAATATTTTTAATCTAACAATTTTATATCGGTAGTATGTTTTATTTCTTTTAAAATTATGTGCTTAGAACAATCATTTATTCCTATCTACATGAATTTTAAGCAGGCACAGAGACTATAGCTTTAATTTCTTTAATATTCCGAATCGAATCAAGTCCATCAGCGAAGAGAATATTCCGCCCTACTCTATTCATATCCTTCATGTGCTCTTCCCATTTACCTCACAATCGACAACTACTTTATCTTACTAATACTTAAGTAACTTACTCGTTATTAAATGAGGCGCATATTGGCGTATATTATTTTTGAAATAAAATACCATGGACTGTAATATTATAAGAAATACATTCATCCCTTTCCTAAAATCAAATAATTATTTTTAATCGACGAATGAGAAAATGTGATGCAAAATTGAGAGTTGATTCATTTTGTTGATTAATAAATTTATAAGAATAGACTAAATTTATCCAGCTAAAGAAAAATTTACTCAAATACCTACGCAGAAAGGAATCACATTCAGCGTAATCGAGCTTATTATTTAGTGAAAATATATTCCGTATCATGTTATCCTGTAATATTTAAAGTGTATTCTGAAGTTATCTTTGGAACTATTATTTCAGTGTTGCCGTTTTTAGTAAAATTAAATTGGCTTACTTACTGTAAAAGTTATTTCTTCCGAATATTCAAAAATAAAGTTTCATACACTATATATATGTTAATAATTACTTCTTTCCTTTCACATGAAGAGTCAACTGTTAAATGCCATTTAGTCTCTTCAGAAAGGAGTAGTAGTAGTAGTAGTATTTAGGGGAGGCGACCGACTGCTGATGTAATATGCGCCGTAGGGGATGGACAGGAAAGGATGAAGGGCGGAGAGAAACCCGCCGGGATTTGAATCCAAGTTCTTTGGGTGGGAAGCCAGTATGATAGCCACCGCACCAATTCCGATCCCCTCAGAAAGGAATATCTCTTAGTTCAATGTGGAACTTCCATGAGAAACACCAGAAAACAGTAAAACGTCCCCCTTTATTGATAAATTCTTAGGAGTAAGCCTCAGGTAAAATCCACCTGGAAGCCTGTATCAGAAAAATTCAATACACCTGTGTTCAGATTGAGGATTTATAGGCTGGGAATAGTGGAAATAAAAAGGCGCCCTTCTTACTTCGACAAATCAGACAGTGGATATAATTGAGAGATCGAGTTAAGAGTAGACACTTCAAGAAATCCTTTTCCCTTTGGAGAATCCGTGGCAGCAATGTGCCGGAGGAAAAAACGTCTGCAGCAAAACATCTACACCGTCATTCTAGCCGTTCTTAATATGTCTTCTTAAAAAGTGCCAGATTATATATATCTTTAATATCATATCAATATTTGTCTTTTTTGTGAGAATAGTTGTACCATTAGTGTTTATTTTAATGTTCTTCAGGTAAATTTAAAGGTTGTCAATAGTCTTTACGTACTTATTTAAAAAATAATAATACATAATCTTATTTAAATATATTTATTATAGCAGATAATAGTTTAAATATGTTCAAAAGAAATCATAATGATTAATATTTTAAGGGAAAGTTTTTTGAGAATCCATCTTATAATTATTGTAATAATATTAAATGCTAATGTATTTTGATAAATTTTTCCAAAAATGCTCTAAAAACTTAATTTCTAAAAATTTCTTATAGAACTTGCGATTTAATTGAGGGCATTGTCAAAGTGTCTTTATGTGTCTAGATATGTAATGACAATTTAAATCTTTTATGACTCAAAACGAACGAGACTTAGCGAGATGTCAACATAGAAAACTACTAATTAGTTTTATTCGCTTCCAATACATTGGCAGGAGTGAGAAAATTACACATAATGGGGATATAGCCTTTTCATTTTTTAAGAGGTAAATTTTAGGCTGTCATATTTGGTATATGAGTAATAATTTTATTTATAGTCTCGGTAATTTGGATGTTGTCATAACTGATAATATTATTATTTCAACAAGCACTATTATGTGATATCTTATTTGAATTTATGAAAAAAATTACTTTCTAATAAGTAAAATTTATCGAACTAGTTCTGAATACTTTTCACTTTAAGTGATATTGTTTGGTAGACTCATGTTTAATGTGTAATTTCGTTCGGAACAGATAATTTTGCGAGAATTTTTCGCCGCACGCAACAAGACTCCCCACCTTCCGAAAATAACCTTTATATCATCATGAAATTTAATTCCCTTGATCTACCATCATGCCTATTCTTTCCTACAACTAATTGCCCGACGTCCCCCTCTTTATCAGAATCTTCAGCATTCCTACGCCAAACCAAATGCTTTAAATTCATCGCTTATGAATTGTCTACACTTCTCCGAATAACCCGCTCTCTGCCCTCGCTATGCTTGGTAACAATTCTTTCATTAAGCTTTGCAATCCTTCCACTACCCCTATTTCCTAAATGCTTCCAATCTACACTAACATTAACGACCAAGTTTCCGAGACGAACGAATAATTCAGGTATAGGCGACCACACACGAAAATTAAAGAGTTTAAAATAAAATAATGAAAGTATCATACACATCTATCATTTTGGCACTTGGCCTTCGTTTAAATGCTTACCTCTTATGAGAACTCAATAAATTTTCAAAAAATAGGGTAAATGTAAAATTCAAAATTTAGTATAAGTCGTTCATCATTTTTTTAAATATATATTTCATTTCATTTTCATTTCCATTCATTGTGAAATAATTTTCTTTGATTCATGCTTCATCATCATCTCTCAATCATTACATTTAGTATTAAGTATTATACAGAAAACAGTTACCATTCCGTTAGAACAGAAATTAGTTTTTTGCTCTTCTGCTCCCAGCAGTAAATCATATTAGAATTCACATAAAACCCTTCTTAAAAAAATCTTAGTTTTTAAATCCATTTATGCTCGATTTCATCATTATCCAATTTATGTTTATGCCAGCATCATGATTTTTAACGAGTAAAATAATCTTTTCATTTTTCAATCAGCAAAGAACTTAAAGACGATTTTTACCGGGTCATTCAAGGTTTCTTTGAAAAGTTTCGTAGCAGTAGATTTTTTTCAGATATTGCTATACAATATTCTTCAAAATATATTCTCTGAGCTTAAATTTACTTTTGCCAATGGATTTTCCACGATTCGAAGGCCCCCTGGCAGGCGGATTCCGGAAGGCCCTTAAGGACACGCGAGCAAGCTTCTTTGTCGACGGTCGTGTCCCTTCAGGGAGGATTTTACTCTTGGGAATAGGAATTAGTGTGCCGGTGCCAAGTTGGGAATGTAAGAGGCTGGAGAGCCTTCGCGATGCCGTTGCAAAAGGTCTTTGCAAGCAGATCCTCGACTCTTTCTCTTGATCGTTCATCAAGACCAACGGGACGAGTGCATCGCAGATTTTTTGCATTGCCAAATTTTCAGTGATAATGATGTGCACTGCCATGTTATCAATGCCAATACGATCAGCTAAGATGCACACACTTATCCGACAGTTTGAATTCAGCACCTCACGCGTTAGGAATAATTGTTACGAATACTTTTTTACAAACTTTCTATACCCTAATAAATCTATGTAATTAACCATATCAATCTGTTAAAAGATTTGGTATTTTCCCGGCGTATCAGCTGCATAAATTCCTCTCGGGTCCTCCGACTCGGGTCCGACTCGGTTATCGTCGTCAGGGCTTCTGAACGACGTTTACCAGTTTCAATTCAGTTTTTTTTCAGTTTTATAGGTTTTTATTTCCGTAAGAACAGTGTACAAGAAATATATAAAATATATGATGGAAACATAACAAAACAATACGGAAACCCCGTTTTAGGATAGACTCCTCTTCGGGGTGAAAAAATTAAATATGGAAAGGCTACAAAGATGGTAGCGTTTGCGGAAAAGCCGTTCACCACGTATATATATATGATTTTCCACCCAATCAGGTGTCATTTGATTGGTCCGTGGAATTGCGCGTATCAGGGCGCCTTCCCATTGGCCACCCGTCATTTCTGGTTTCCCCCATTGCTCTAAGAATTGGTTTTCAGGTGTTGCTCAGGTAAAAGCCCGAGTCCCTGATCCATCTGATCCTTCCATATCCCTCTGATCCTTCAATAAATTTGTAAGAGGCACAGAAAATACTAGCAAACCTAACGTTTATAAATATGAGTAACGATTCTGGATATTTCAGTTCCTTGTGACATCAACTTTGGGACGCATAGCTCCACGCAGGTGGATAGAAAAAATCAAAATTGAAATAATAAATCATTTTGACATTGTTAACGATGGACAGGTTATCTGTATAGGTTTACCTTTGTTCTCAAAAAGGGTACCAGGCTCTGAACATTATACTAACCTTAATTCCACTCCAAATTCCAATTATTTTTCTCCCTGTCCCTACATTTCCCAGGATTCCACTTGATGTTGCAGCCTACAGAGTCCCATTACCTCTAAATGTCTCTACATCTACCTGTCCAGCCTTTTTGATATCTTCACGAAGGACTAAACTTCTTTCCAAAAAAAAAACCGAGCACGCTTTTTTTCTTTTCCGTCTATTGAATTTTCGCCTAACGCATATCCACATTCACATTATTTATTTTTATTAAACAATTATCTGAGACTAGAAATAATTGTTAATACTTACATGTAGTGTACTTGTATCTCATTGTCTCTCAGTAAGCCCTCTTACCTTCATTTTTCTTTCAGCAGCCGTCTTTCTTCCTCTACCAAGCCAATACAATCAATGTTTGTTTTCTTGTACATATAATTTTCTGCATTTATCTCCACTCTCTCAACTTGAAAACATCCAACGTACTATTTTTCGTTATAATGGCCAATTTTTCTAGCCATTCAATTCTACTCTACATATTCGTGTGTTATAATGAATTTCTCTTCAAATTCACTTAAGCCATACCTATCATCAACTCCCGCCTTTTGCAAAAGCATTTAAACTACCGTAATTCGTTTTATTTCCATTCTAATTGCCCTAACCTCTTACAAAGCATGCCTTAAATGGTTCTACAGCCCTATCTATTCCGGTTTATGCCCCCAATGTTTAATTTTTGTGCCTTTCCGTTTTCATGATAAAATTGAAAAATCTGTTCATTGAGTTATTTATTATTTGAGTTCATTATTATGATTACATAAATGTCGTTTCTATTAGGCAAATGTCCTAGTGGCAACGGTCAAGTCTGGCCAATGGTCACTCGCTCTAACAATGCACATGCATACGTACAAAAGAAAAACAGATATGAGACATCATTTTATATACAATGTCACTTATAGTTTATAAATCGCACCTTTACAATCTCACCTTGGCTAGGTGTATACCATGCAAGTAACGCACCGTCCATCGCCACACTCCGTCAATAATCACGCACTCTACAATCGTCTTTTGAGGGTCCGAGGTCTTGCTAAAATCTCACCAATTAACAAAAAAAGATTTGGATTTTCCCAATTTTCCAAAAATTTCCGATTTCGCATAAATCATTCAAATCAAACGTGCCCAAATTTTCCAAAAAAATGGTGCTAAAGTTTCAAACTAAAGAGCAAAAAGAAACTAGAACGAACGACTGAGCTGAGCTTGTGAACATCATTGATAACGATCAAGAAGTTTTAGACAGAGTGATTAATTCTATTGAATCGTATTATTCTACCTGTAATCCTGAAATTAAGCGCCAATCGATACTTTGGAAGAGCATATCAAAATTCCAAGATAAAATGATTGTTTTTTTCTGAAAAGTGTGAATTTGTCTGCGTAAGTTCTCAGGGTCCCCGAAGGTTTGAAAGTTAATCAACAATATTACGTCTATGTTCTGACTGCCCTTTGTGATTGAATGAGGTGACTAAGATCCGATTTATGGAAGAGAAATTTTTGAATGCTTCACTAAGGCAATGCGCCAGCTCATTCCGCCTTGTATGCAAAGGTGCTTTCTGCGAAATATGGTATCACCGTGTTTAACTTGCCACCGTACTCACCTGACCTGGCTGGCCCTCTGCGACTTCTTTGTTTCCCATGGTCTAATCGGAGCTTAAGGGGATGAGATTTGACAGTGTGGAAGCGGTGAAAGCAATAGCGATGGCGGTTCGCAACAAGCTAACAGAAGCGGACTTTCAACATTACCTTGAGCAATGGAGAATTCGTATGGATCGTTGTCGAGATCCGCAAGGAGAGTAAATTGAAGGCGATGAACTCTCTAATGCAGTTGATGATCAATAAAATGTTTAGTTGCACCGGTCTTGTTATGTCATTGCCACACGTGAAAATTGGAACAGAATGGAAATGGTGTGATCGTTTTTTGATGCCATCATCTTTATCAACATTGTGGTGGGCTATGTCAAAGAGAAACCATGAAAATTATTTATGAAGATAACCATAAAATACGTATGTTGAAATAAACGTTTTGAAAGGCGTCCTGCTTTTGCTGAAGTTATGAATGCATCAAATATGGACGGAGTTGTAATGGTGGCCCATGAAACATTACTATTGGCCTGCGTGCATTTTGAAGCTTTTGAAATAAATATTAGGGGAGCACCTAAAAATAATCCCTTTTGGATGCACAATCAGTTTGATAAATAAATGATGCGTTCGTTGTTTTGTTACAAGGAAGGGAACTAAAAACTCATTCATTTCTACGGGATCTTTTGAAGCCTGGATATCACGTTTATCATGAAAACGGTACACAAAGACTTTTACCCTTTCGTGATATTCAAGTATCAACGAACCGCGAAGAGTTCACGAGTCAAAATGGCATGCTTGCACAACCTTTTCTGCTTAATCCGTATATAAATGAATTTTTGCCGAAGCGATCGTACCCCAGGACTCCAGGTAATATTACATAAATTATAACTAACAGCCAATGATGGTCATATAAATTTCCAATCAAAAGAAAAGAATACAAAATTCACCTTATCAGGACGAAAGAGAGAAAAGACTGGCAAGTAGCTCCGAAGAGACTTGTAAAGCAGGCTTTGCTTCATCGAAGGAACCGCCGAAAGAATCACGAGAGTATTTTAGAGGGTGGCTTTTCTTATCAAAATCTCTATAATTGAGATTTTGAGAAGAATGGAATTTGAATTTTAAGGGGACCCACCCTCCGTAGCCTGTTCTAGGAATTTCATTAAACCCTTATTACCTTATATCTTGAACCAGAAAAGATCTAAGAGAGATGAAGAAAATATATAGAAGAGCTTCATAGCAAAGAACGTAGGACAGAAAGGACACTCTTAGGAAAGGAATACGATGTACGAGATCGTACATGAAGATAGCTAAGATTCAGGCTTACTTGACAGCGAGATAGAAAGGATAATAAGGCAAATAAAATACAATTAGGCCGTGGAGGTAGGCAAAACTCCTGCGAAACCTCTTTAAGGTTTAGCGTTGAGTGGGAGGAAGAATTTTTATTGCCTAATTCGTAGCATTAATGGGAAAGGAATTTAGCCGGAAAAGTTGTAAAGATAACCGTTAGTTACTATTCGAAGAAAGGTAAAGACTGCATCATATGAGGAACATAAAGCCTTAAGTTTGATTTCGCTCTCAGCTTGAGTGGTTTTCAAGATCATCAACAAAAGGATGGAGAGCAAGAGCATATGATTACTTAGGGGACGATCAGTTTGGGTTCAGGAAGGGGAAAGCCACGCCTGGTGCCATCGCAGAAATGAGAAAACTAATAGTGAGAAATATATAATACGAGTATAATCAGGATGTCATTGACTGTTTCGTGGAATTCGAAGCGCTTACGTCGAGTTCGTGGCGCTTGATAGGTGAATTGGGAAAACTAATGAATAAAATGCAAAAAATATGAGTAAATTGGAGGGGTAGGAGAGACGGTAAGTCATCATATCAGTCATAATAGTCAGCCCAGGAGTTACAAATTCTGCTGAGTGCATTGGAAAATCTGTGTGATAGGTATTGGATTTTAGTAAATGTAAATGAAACACCGGTGATGGGATTTTGTAGGAAGGGAAAATCTATGCTTAATAATAAAATAGGAGGGAAAAAAGAGCAGTTGGAAAGGTTTACCTATCTCTGAAGTGTTTTGGACGAAACTGGTCAGAGTTGTAAGGACATAAGGTGAATAATTGCATTAAGCAATAAGATTTTCACAAGTATATGGTTGATGACGGGGACATTGAGTAAGGATGTTAAGAAAAGTTTTTTTAATGCTTCGATTTGGAGCATGATTTTGTGTGGCACGGAAGCATGGTAATTGAAGCAGGATGATAGGCAATGATTGGAGGATTATGAATTGTAGGAGTGGAAAGGGATTGAGAAGCTCACAGAAATAAAATGAGGAACAGCTGTGTATGGCTGGGAAGGAGAGGTCAGTGTTGGGAGAAATTATGAGGAGACAAAGAAAATCAACTTTACAGCATATTAATTGGCAGTTGGAGATTGATAACCTCGAAACAAGGGAGAATGTTGGGCATACGAGGAAGGGGCAGACATAGGATATGTATGTTGGACGGAATGTGCGGAAGAAAGCGCGCGGAGATGTAGAGGAGCTTGCTGTAGAGGATAATGTTAGATTTTGTTTTTTTAGAACGACCAATAAAACTATTTCGTAGTTTTTTCCATCCAAAAACCCACCTCAACCGGTAGATTACCCAGTAATAATCTTAAATATTCATTCCTTGGTTCTTCGAATTGAGGTCTTGTTTGACAGACAAGCGGAAAATATCCATCCCTTTTGCTTTAGCATTCACTTTAAATGTTATTTACGCAATAAACAAGGAACATTTTATACTTTTCCTCTCATTTGCGATATAACTCAACCTTACGCGTTTGGGACTGAAACCAGAAATTGGAGATGAATCGTGCTCACAAAGGCTGCTGAAAACAAATGCGCATATCTTGTAACAAGAATGACGTTATCTCGAAATGACTGCGTTAATTTAATGAGATTCATACTAGAACTGAAAATTTTTAATTATTTTTTTCTGAATATTTATTTATTTGAATAATCAAAACTTTTATGATTCCCATGCCCTTTAACTTGTTTATAAAACTGATGATTAATTTTATTTCCGGAAATTGTAGAAATATTTTTTTATTTCTTGATTTAGAATTGCTCCCGTTAAATTTTTGTACAAAGGACTTAAATTTTAGTATAGATTAATAATATTTCCCGAAGACAAGAATATAGTAATTGCGTTTTTTTTCTTTCCCCTTTACATTTTGATTATAAATGACGCAGTTTAAGGCGTAACATGATGGAAATCCTTCGAGTTGAAAGAAGTTACTTTGCTTTTCCACATAATTTTTTGTATTATTAAGACCTAGGTTTAGTTACAGCGTAACATCCTTAGGTGGAAATTTCTGAACACGCATATATACCCTGAAGCTGGAAAAGTGGGGAAGGGATGAGGAGAGGGGGGGAAGGTGGGGCCAAAAGGCTTGGTCGGGGGAGGTAAGGAAAAGGGTAAGGAGTGAAGGGAGGAAGGTTCAAGGAATATCATAGGATGGCCTACTAGTTAATGGCTTGGTGACTAGGTAGAGGATTATGGGAAACCATAAATCCCTCATGTTGGTTGGATTGGTGATTGGGGGTAGTTGGCCGGTGGGAGATGGGGTTTAAATAGCTGGTCGATGAGAAATGCAACAAAGGGGAGCGAGAGGGATATTGAAAGTTCGTTGGTTGAAATATGTTTTCCCAAATTTGTGTGGTGTATGATCTCTAGCTGTTCCAAGAACTGCGTGAGATGCCGCAGGTGTCACTTTTGATGGAGCTATCCACTAACAAGCATTACCATGCAACCATTTCAGAGTGTAAAAATTATTCGCCTTTGCCGGAATCCACACCCAGGTCCCACGATGTCCAGCTGAGTGCTTTAGCCAGTTAAGCTATCGAGGCGTCCTCTTACACTCCGAAATATTAGTAGTAGTTTTGGGGGGAGGCGACCGACAGCTAGGGTCATATACGCCATAGGGGATGGATAGGAAAGGATGAAGGGTGGAGAGAAACCCGGCGTCGGCATTAGCCTACTCTTTACGAAAGGCGCCAAGGGGTCCGCAGTTTAACGTCCCATCCGACGGACGGCGTACTCACTCAAAGTCGCCCTCCACAAAGCACCTCAAGTAGGGATCGAGATACCTCTGAAAAATATTCAACACCGCCGGGATTTGAACCCGCGCCCTCAGGGTGGTCCGAAATATTAGGGGCTTTAAAGGAAAAAGATGTTGTGACAACCTACCTTTGACAGATTCCAAGAAACTGCGGGAGATACCGCAGCAGTACATTTTTGACGGAGGCATCCGCTAATATGCATTACAATGGAACAATCCTCCGGATACCGCAACAACTCCGGGTGACTCCGTCAAAAGTTACTGCTGTAGCATCTCCCGCAGTTTCCTGGTATATTTTCGAAGGTAAAACACCCTTATCGTTTAAAGTTGGCTTTAACCTCGTGGGCTTTGGTGCTTCGCATTGCATGTACGGTATTTCGTCACATCTTATTCCTTTAAAGCCCCCAACATTTCGGAGTGTAAGAGGATGCATCAATATCTTAACTGGCTAAAGAACTCGACCGGACATCGAAGGATCCGGCTGAGGATTCCGGTCAACGCGAATCATTCTTGCACTCTGAATTTGTAGCATTGTAATCATTAGCTGTCCCAGAGCATTCAGGCGGCGTCCCTTTCTCTCCGCATGCAGAATGACTGGGGATAAGTCCCTTCCGTACCACACTCGATGATAGTTTGGCAAAGGGGTATGAGGAATCGTTCTTTCTGCGGCACGCTTGGTGCTCTTTCACTCTTGTCTCCGTCTTTCTTCCCGTTTGGTCTTTGTTTACCCTATTGCCGTCACCACAATTTAGTTCATATACTCCAATCCTGTGAGATGGATTGAACTTATCCTTGGTATGGCAGAAAAGGCTTTCTAGGTTAGTCCTGTTGCAGAGGGCAGTTTTCACTTGGTCTTTCGGCTGGATTCTTTCTACTTTTCAGGAAATGTGTCCTAAGAAAGGGAATTTCCATCACTGGGGTTTTTCTTTGGTGCAACTGCCATAAATGGCTGACTGTGGCTAGCCTGGACAATTTTCTCCTATCGAGTGTGTTGATTAAACTTTCGCTGTATCTACTATTCTTGGCAATCATTTTTTGTTGTGCTTAGTTTCTTCAATTTGTTATCTTCAATCATCGATATAGAAATTAGCCTATACAGTATAGAGTGAAAGGCTGATAGCTTTTGGGAGGCATGGTGTTTCGAGTAATTGGGAATTATCAAGTCTGTGTAGAACTCTTTCCTAAATACAGAAAAATCAAACCTATCCTTTAACACCGTGATAATTATATCTAAAAAGTTAAGGGTTCCAAATGGTTCTATTTATGTATTAAATTTTAAATACTTATCTCGGGAATTTAGAACGTTAAGAAAGCTGTCCAACTGCCTGGCGCTCCCGACACAGCCTTTTTGTGTGTGTGTGTGTGTGTTTCAGAAATTTCCACCTGAAGGTGTTACGTTGTAACGGAACCAAGGTCGTAATGATAAAAAAAATGTGTGTGGCAAAGCAAAGTATCTTTTTTTATTTTTAATTATATTTAATCACCGCTATTGTCTCCCATTCCTCCCCTATCCTACATTGCACTTTATTTTATCAATTAAATCAAGGAAAGGTTTTGGTAGTACGATTCCCTTATTCAGCGTCAATGTATAAACCATAATCCAAAAAGAAAACTACCATGAATTCCGTCTAATTTGGCGTCATGAGTTTTAAAATCTAATGTATTTCTTGAGGTTCTTTGATAATAATTGTTGGCAGATGACAGTAATATCTTGTTTTCCAATCCTTTTTCAACCTGTTTAGTGGAAAATGTGTCTCAAAGACAATGTTTTCACACTTTTTCTTTCATAAAATATGTACGTAACTTGGAGAAGCACGTTATTTCCTACGATATTGATTAAAACTATGTGAAACTTAAAACGATTTTGAGGAGGGTGAGGTACATGTGTCATATGAGACGTTTGGAAAGGAAATGTTCTCATTGTTTCATTCACAGGTTTTCAATGCGACTATTTGCGTGAATATGAAACGGTGCAAACTTGTGAAAGCATTTCCAAGTTGATGCGTTGATCAATTACGGTAAAATAAACAATGTGATGAAAAATCCAACTGTAATGACTACTGAAAGACATGCGCTATTTAATAAAATTCCTATGTGACTCAAATTCATGTACTAACATTATCAAATGATGATTTTTTTGCCGACCAGTATCTGAGACTTAATATTTCGTCCTTAAACCCGTTGGCCAGCCAAGGTCTTCATTCACGATTCGAGTTTGATTAAGATAGCATTAATCTAAAGGGTAGCAATAACGTAAGTGGGCAGCATACGAGAATCATTTGAAATTCACTAATCCAATTTGACTTTGACAAATTGGGAAAGCCTAAACAAAGGTGGTCGTTAGCAGCAGTGGTTAAATCCTTCGTCATATAGCCTAGAAATTATTATATTATTATTATTAGAAATTCGATTAAGAATGAAGGTCACAATGATGTCTAAAACCCGTGTTGACTAGCTCTCGTAAGGCGGTTAATTCAATGCGGGCTCCAAATCCTTCCTAAATTCTAGAAAAATATGGAGCCATCCAAGGTCTTTCCCTTGGCTCACCCTCCCTCCCGCGGCCAACCCGCAGACCCCTCCACAAACCTATGTCTCTGTATCTCAAATCTCCTCACTTTGCCCTGCCTATCGCATCCACATAAACTCCCTAAAGCGGGTCGACTTATGGCTTTCCTTTCTTGGTGGATATAGGGAATGTGCACAGTCTCGGGTAAATTCCCCTTGCTCCCAGCGCCACAAGCCTGCCTCAAACCGCCACAGCCCTCCGCATCTTTTGTTTCTCTTAGCGTTACCCTTTACAGAACAAATTATTTTGCCAGGCCTTTTGCCCTCCCCGCTATTGTAAGTCGTTCTGTAAAAAAGAAATATCCCAACGTTCTCATGCGGCCACTTCCGCATCGTCGAGACGTACTCGTATTATTCAACCCCTCTTCACCTGTTTCTGCCATTTCCACCCCTTAACTTGTATTTCTGATGGAAACATTTTGCAAATTCACCAAATGAATAGTTACTCTCGTAGTGATGCGATGGCTAAAAAAGGAAAGAACTCTGTGAAACGAAAAGCCAATTCTTCTGCTGTTATGGTATCGGCAGAAATGAAGCTGCTGCTGCTAGGAAAATATTTACCAAGTCCTAATTTTTTTAAATTTAAATTAGTGGTAATAGAACATTTCATTTTTTAACCTCCTCTGAATTCTCTTATTATTATATTTTTAACATTTTGGCTGAGTTTAAAGCTCGTGGACCTTATTCAGGTAGATCACTTATACCTGTAGATGTGGATTTAGATAAGATGATAATGGGATGATAATCATTTTTCTTGAAAATTGAAAGACAAAATTCACTTCTAAAATTTAGTTCCCCATATATACTTATTATACAATGTCATTTATCAACTATAAATAACTAATATATGGAGATATATATATATATATATATATATATATATATATATATATACATATAAATCATTATATTCATATTTGCATGCTATAATTATTTGTTTTTAACCGACGGTGATAATGGTTGACATTCATGGTTTTTCACATAGCTGTAAAAATCTAAGAAAATAATGCTTTTTTGGTTATGCATCCTTGCTATTCAATTTTTGACTCCGCGCTGAATTTTGGAAAATTATTTAACCAATAGGTAGCATTTGATATATTTTATCAGTTTATAGGTTTGCTATATTATTTAAACCATCTGTATTTATTTATTTGAAAAGTGAAATAAACCGTCTTTTCTCCTTCTTTGTTGCGCACTACATAGTTTTATTTTTGTCACATTTTGCTTCTTTTTACGAGAATATTTTTTAAATACATTCAATTTAAATAGAAATCATATTATAATTACTGTCCATTACATTATCTTTCATGTTTGTGTTTCTGTTTGCATCATTTTTACAAGTAAAGTACTCCAGTATTTTTGGTGATTTTAGAAACGTTTTTGAGTGGCACGTTGCTTTCAAAAAGCTAACGTTCCACTCGAAGGTACATTCCTTACCTTCAAAAAGGCCTCCGTTTTCTTGGGTCAGAAGGAAATTCCTTTACGGTAAGGTCGTATTATTAATGACCAAGAGGTTACCATTTACGGTACTTACTTAGTGGAAACATGAATTTCAGACGGAGGGCCCCGTTTTCAATTCATTTTGCTTTGCCACCCTTCCTGTACCCTGTTCTTTCAGAGTTCATGTCTCAGCGTTTGCCTTAGATCCCACCTCGCCTTTCTCTTGTTAATTTTTCCCGTATTTCTTCCTTTAGGCGCAAATTTCAAGGCATAAATTAACTCCGTCATCCTATATTTTCCATCTCACTTCCTTTTATCAAGAGAACTATAGTTCGGATACGAGATAATGTGAACGGATTAAGCCATCGTTTTATTATAGTGATGGCGCTGAATATATTTGGTATTTAGATTATCCTGTGTTATCATTGCCTATTAACTGCTGAGTACGCACTGTGGAAAATTATTTGTGAAATAAAACATGATTTGCTGTAACAATATGTATAGTATTTATTTTACCTTAGCTATGTATTACACTTTTCGGTTTTATAATACACTTTTACAAGTTTTCGGGGTAATAAGACTACTCACCAAACAGAAATAGCGTAAAAGAAATAAATTGTAAATAACACTCGTTGGGGAATTGACTAAAAGAATGAGCAATGAGTTTACTTTAATATCTCCTATTGGCAGGGTAAAATTCCCAAATCAAACTCGATTTTTTACCAATGAATGAATATATACCATTATATGTTTCACCAGTAATTGAAAATTTGAAATGACTAAAAAGGTAAATAAAATATTGTACACTTATAACCCTTACTGCTGACATACTATGCATATATATATATATATATATATATATATATATATATATATATATATATATATATATATAAAACAGATTTAGATTTTTAGAATATAGAAACACAAAGAAAGGACACTCACAATTTGTTATTTGACGTTTCGACAGCACGGCTGTCGTCTTCAGAATGGCGTTCTCGGTGAAGAGCGGAGAGGATGTGCGGGGGAGAGGTGGGGGAGGGAGAGGTAAAGGGACCAATAGGAAATGAACAAGGGGGTGGGGGGGATATGTAGGCAGCCAATTGATGCATTCAGTGGGCTTGGTTCAGCCCGGGCGGTTTGAATGATTGGGCCACCCAGATATGCGCCATCTCGCGGGTTCTCACCTCTATTATACTCGCAGATTTGGGAAGGATTTCAATCACCGAGTTCCTCACCTCATGTTTATCCCTAGGCATCATACCCAATGGTCTCGTCATCAAAATACCTCTTTCTGGTATCCCACCTAGCCTTCACCCACACTTACACACCGTCATATTTTAACAATCACGTGATCTCACGCGTGATGTTCTATCGCACTACCTCTCTCTTTTCAGTAAACATCGTTCCAACCTTCTGTCTCTAGCCAAAATTATATCCAATTCAGCCCCTCATTTAATGTCATCACTTAATCGTATACTTTCCTCGGCACTTCGAAATCTCACTCGAAGACGTGAGGGCCTCCTGAAAAAGCTCTCTACCCTCATCCAGTCTTTCTTCCGCGTGGGACTTTCCTTGCCGCTTAAACAATCGCCGCCCGCGAGGAAGGTACGAGGGTCATCCGGAAAGTAGTACCCGTTCGTGCCGCATGACGTGCTGACGACGCGAGTAGCCGCTGGACGAGGTCAGATAGCTTCAGTGGCTTGTCTGCCTTCTCTGAGCCAAGTTGCGTGACGCTAGCATTGCCTGTGTTGTTTCTGTGATTGTTTACAATGTTTAAAAAAATTGAGAACGCCGCCAGTTGTGAAGTGAGGGCAGTGATTAAATTCCTCAATGCAAGAAACGTTCGCCCATGTGATATTCATCGCCAATTAAAGGAGATGTATGGAGACAATGTAATGGACGAGTCGTCTGTTCGGCGGTGGTGTCGCAACTTCAACATGGGGAGGGGGAACACACACGACGATGAGCGTTCGGAGAGACCGGCTGTCATTACAGACCAACTGGTGAGCTCAGTTGACGAATTCGTGAGGAACGATCGGCGCGTCACAATTGATGACATCTGTGAGCATTTTCCCAATGTTTCTCGAACAATTGTTCATGAAATTGTTAAACACCATCTGCATTATGCAAAAATTTGTGCAAGATGGGTCCCTCGCGTATCTCAATGAGCTGGCGGCGAAGGACTATGCAGCAGGAATACAGAAACTTGTCACACGTTATGACAAATGCCTTAAATTGCTTGGAGATTATGTTGAGAAGTAGTTTAAAGTATCCTCTTTCAAATAAAATTTTTTATGTTTGTTAATATTTACTTTTGTGTCTTTATTTCACGAACGGGTACTACTTTCCGGATGACCCTCGTAATTACCTTCCTCGATGTTAATATTTCCCTCAGCAACAACAAATTCCTTACCTCTGTTCACACCAAACCCACTAATAAGCAGCAATACCTTCATTACAGCAGTTGTCACCCCTCCCATACCAAGCGCTCCCTCCCTTACTCCCTCTCTATCCGCGGTCACCGCATTTGCAACCATCCCGAATCCCTTAAGAAATACCTCAACAACCTTCACCACTCCCTCCTCCAACGAGGATACCCTGATTCCCTCCTCCATAAAAAAATACTTAAACATTCCTACACCCCCAAGCCTGCCTCAACCACAGACTCCCAGCCTCTCTCAATCTGTACTACCTACTTCCCAGGCATTCAGTCTCTCAAATTCATCCTCAAAGACCTATTCCCCATCCTCAAAAATCACAACACTTCCTTCAACCTTCTCCCCAATTGCCCCTCTGTCACCTTCAAACGTCCCGCCAACCTAGCAGATATCCTCAAATCCACCAGGCCACTCTCAAAATCCCCTAACACCCCCAGAGCCATACCCACTCCATGTCATCGAGCAAGATGCAAAACCTGCCCTATTTTCACCACTCCACCCCACTCCATCCCACCATTCAACTCTCTCCCACCCTTCCCCTATTCCTCTTGCACTTCCAAGAATGTTGTTTATCTTCTTACCTGTAAACTCTGCCCGTCCTTTTACATAGGCCAATGTTCCACACCACTTAAGATTAGGATTAATAACCACCGCGCCTCGTGCAATCCCTCCTCCCCGTCCGCGGGTCTCCCCATCCCTAAACATGCTTCCCATCATAATACCCCCTTCAACAAGTGTTACAATGTTTCCGTCCTAGCGTCCCTTCCCACATCCGATAACCCTATAGAATTAAAAACCCTTGAATTGGCATTCATTTACATCTGTATGGCCTATCAGCATCCGGGCCTCAATGTCGTTCACTGATGGGAGTGGCCTAAAATTGTTACTTCCACCCCTTCCCTCTCCCTTTCCTCTCCCCAACCATTCCTTTCACCCCTCCTTCGCCTCCCGTTCTCCCCTTCCCCTGGCCCCCTTCCCTTTCTCTCGCACCCCTCACCTCAACAATTCCAGCAGTCATTACTTCTATATCTTCAGAGGAAGACGGATTGTTTCCGTCGAAATATCAAGAAAATACGTGTGAGTGTTCTCTTTTTTTGTGTTTCTATATTATGTGTTACTGTGTATTGTACTATATATATATATATATATATATATATATATAAGTGGGTCGCGGTAGTCCAGGGGGTAGAGCGATGCATAGCAATACAACATTTGTTTATAAGGAATGTATCCTTAGTGTTGGAAAATAATCAAAATCTTTGCACTAAAGATAGGAGGAACACATGCGTGTATATGTACATAGTATATCAATTTTGGTTGTTATCCATATTTAGTTAAATATATTTTTGAAAGATATATATTGACGATATTTGTTCATCATAAAATACAATCAATTGAAGCCATTAGTGAGTTTTAACTAAAAACTGAAGTTTTTTCACATATTTATTGGCTTTTATTAAAACTCAGAACACAGGCTTAGATTTTTATTTGTCACGAAAGGAATGTGATTGGATTCGTAAAAAAATGGATTTAAAAATGCCAAATGGTTATAAGGGATCGGTTAGCTTCAGTTTAGAAAGGAGATGAAATTGACTGATCCCAATGCACTAGTGAGGTCACAGGGAGAAATTAGTATCGCGTTTGAATCAAAGTTATTCAAACACTTTCATAATTTGGTGAAAGTAGTTGACAATATATTTTCTTTGAATTGCTAAAAGCAGAATGAAATAGTCAACAGAAGGGAAAACACATGATTGATAATCTTTACACGGCTGACTCCACAAGTGAACATACCGGATGGATAATGGGGTGGGCAGAGTTAGTTTTAGGTATGATAAGCGTTGAATACTCATCATCACTCGTGTTTTTCAATTTATCTGCGAATGAAATAGCAAAAAAAGCATTAGAAAACTTGAAGTGAATTCATAAGGCCAGTTAAATCCAGTAGCATATGCGGTACTTTTGTAAATTAAAAATTCTCAGGCTCATGATTACCTACCGGGCGTTGACGATATCTTCATTGCACCCTATTATTTTTGGCATCATGATCACTTAACTCCGTCACTCTTCTTTTCTCCTGTGTTGGTGTGTCGGATTCAAATATCCAGAGAGTAATAGGGAAGGATGGGTAAACATTGTAAATTGCGGATGAATACAACTGAGTTCGGTAAAGACTTTACAATTTTTTGACGTCTAGCAAAAAGTCACTATTATGGTTCTGCTATGTTACATGCTCAGAGAAAAGGGAGGTTGTGGAAAAAATTTGAAGACAAATAAAATATTCTTGAGTCCGTTTCCGGATGAGTCTACCAGTCTGATCAATTTAGATTGTATCACAATCATAACATAGGACGTTCTCTCTTTTTTATTTGAAATAAAGATACAAGAGTACTTGTAGATACGATACTTGTAGGTAAAACTTCCGTCCAGTGAGACCTGATCCTGAAAGGTTTATTCTATCCAATTAATTTGCCGGGTTTAATGTATTGTTGAGAAATTTATTAAATACCTCGATTAAATCTGAATGCTAATAAATATTTTTTTAATCAATTATTTCTATGATTTTGACAGACCTTTATCTCTTAACAAATACAAAAAATGAAAGGAATAGGTCTGCGCAAGATGATGTTTATACGGCAAATTATTAAACTAAAATTTCTGATGAGACAATTATTGATTACTCTCTTTAATTTACATCGAAAATCCTACAGTATGCATAAAACCAATATTCATTATATATTTATAATATGTACAATGTTATTTGTGTATGTTAATCGTTATTTATTGAAACTGAGGTCATATTTCACGCACAATCTGAGTGACTTGAAGATAAACTATATAAATGATATCAAAGAAGAAAAATAATACTCTGTTATAGTTATAAGCTTTAATTGACGAAAAGGTTATTTTCATTCAATGACTTCACTTTTAAGACAAACACACGGTTCCTATTATGCGATCGTAAAAATGCAAATTTTACTACTGGGATGTACTGTTGTTTTTGTTTCACTCGGTTTAAGAGAGATTTCTATTAATACTATTTTGAAAATTTCGAACGGTAATGTTTGCATAAATGTACTTGGTAATACTCATGATATCTATTCTACAATTGACTTTTCCAGAGGTGAGAATGGTGGGATTCATTCATTTTACAATTTATTACTCATTCATATTTTTTTTCAAAAACAGTATTTAGTAAAATAAACAGGTAGAAAGATGGAACTGCTTGCTTTTACTTAGAAACTTTAAGTTTACAAATTGAACATCGATTTTTATTTGTGTAGTTATGTGTCAGGGAACCGGAAGCAATTACATATTGCGATGCAATTATAGCTTCCACTAAAAATGAGGTAGAGGTTGGTAAAGTCACTCTCTTTAAATTGAGGGATACTTACATCTCAGAGGAATTGCCTTGCTAATGGAAGGGGGTATTCCTGTTGTACCGGCGAAATTTGGACTGCATTTACAGAACTGCAGGCTGTATAAGTCACGGCAGAATGCATGATTTTCCTCTATGCATAAATTAAATTGATCTCTTATAAAGCTTTCCCATGACCAAGCCAATGCCGCAGTATCTTATTTTATGAGAATGGCCAGTCATTCCCTGGTTGACTGGCTGGCTCAGGCACGTAAATGGTCTATCTATTTAGCCATGAGTGGAAGCCTGTAATTAGATGGAGGACAGATCGTTTTTACGATGCTCTAGCCGCCATTGAATCCTTTGGGTATAATATAACGCCCTGTTTTTGTTCTTCAGGATATTTACAGCCAATCACGTTTGTATGCAGAATTAGGGAAAAAATTTAATTGTAGTTAATACAAATGTTGAACGAATCAATAGCGGTGACTAATTACATGATTTAATAATAGTTTTTCAATGCAATGTTTTCCTTTGGTTGAAAGGATATCTAATTATTTTCACTTGTTTGTGTACTTTTCAGTGAATGTAACAATGGATATTTCGAATGGACCATAATTACCTACCAGATTTTATTTGAATATCCAAGTGTATAGTATTAGAATCGGTTATAACACTTTAAATAGAAAGCTCTGTACATGTTAGCATCAATTTAGAATGTGCTGATTTGAGCTCCATTGCGGGATGTACTGTGAAATCTAAGCAGTAATGTAAAGGATTAAAATTTATCTATGATTCGACCAGACAAGTTCAACCAACATATATAGAAAATTTTAACAGCAATTTTTCCGTGACTTTATTTATTTATGTGTTGGGTAATAGAGTTTCGAATTTCTGTTTTCCTAGGTAGATTTTGAAAATCTTCCATTCTGCATCAACAACTACGAAAAATCTTTGGTGAATATGTACATTTGACACTCCATACCCGAGGTATGACGATACGATTTAACAGGTAATTAGTTTACCAACAGATTAATGAATAATTTACGATATGCAGATAAATATTTAATTTTCTTAGAGATTGTTATTAAAGTTTTTCTCTGAGGTATCATATGAAATAATGTATTAATTTTTTTATTTGAAAAAAGGAAATAATTGTAGGGAATCCACTCTATTTATTGAGTTGAAGAACTGATCACGATTAACTGCAAAACTTACTGTTTCAGTGCTTTACTATAATGACCCTTCATAAATTTTATTTTGTGAGTTATTTTTAGATTCAAAATAAATATCTAATTTGTCAAAGTTTAATGCGTCAAAAGGTATATAAAACTTGAATTTATTTAAAAACTAAGGCACTAAAGATTAAATTACAACATATTATTGGTATTACTTTTTTCTCTTTCATGAATACGATTGAGCCAAGAATATTTTATATATTTACATGTATATTACTATCATTTTCGATTTTTTGACCTTGCTAAAAGTATCTTTTTCATATTATCTGGAATAATGGCACTAATGTTTTCACGTTTGTATTGTAATATCTAATTTACTGTTGCATTTAAAAGGATTTGAAATAAGGTACACTAATCCATATTTCCCATTATTCTTTATAATAATATTATCGTTTATAAGTTTTATTATATGAAATAAAGTTTTGAAGTCTTCTCTTAATTTCCCTTTATCTCCTTTTCATGATGCGATGTTTAGAGAAATACAGTAACTATATTGGTTGAAATACCATTTAGTAATTTTCAATATTTTATGACCAGTTTTATTTAGTTATTTGCAAAATTCCTGTGGCTAAGTTATATTATCATTAATGTCGTGCCTATTTGAATCCCTAAAAGCATTTTCTATGCAATCAATTCTGATAAATCATTCCCCAGTTGGAAGATAATGGTTAAAAGCAATTAGAAGTCTGGGTCCCCGCAGATCTTTTCCGGGAAGTAACGCCAATATTTTCTGAATTCAAGATGTGCATCGTCATGGAGAGTTATTCAAGCAAATATTCGTCGTATTCCAATTATATTTAACGGCGCACTCCTGATCGTACGTAATATTCGTAATAGTCTTTTATATGTAGCTTATAAAGCCATTATCGGACTTTTGCGCCACTTATGAACTAGCTTCATCAGTTCTCCTTTCTTTCGAATGAAATGGAATGGAGGTAATGAGAGAGATAAGAGGAGAGATGTGGTGGAATCCGAAGGGGAGTAGAGAGGGAGGACATGGGTGGTCGGATCACGAGAGGGCCAAGGTGGGGAATTTCCGAGAAATGAAAAAATCGCAGGGCACTAATTCAAATCTCAATTTAGGATTGATTCGAATTGCACTCCTATTTCCATCTGTTAATTTGGCTCAATCCCTCCAACCACTCACCTGAATGAGGAATGTGGGAGGCTAATCCCATGCGTGGAAGGCAACTTCTATTCCACGGGGAAAATGGATATGCAAGGGTTTCAAAAAAGGTGATACTGTTTGATAAAAATTCAATTTAAACACATTTCTATCCTTTAGGAACTATCAACCTATTAAATTATGGTCTTTCTGTCTGTTACCAACTGACAAACAGTGTTTTTATTGAAATTTATCGTAATTATTCATTCCCTTTAAGGTATGTTTTTCATTAAGGCTATGGGTGAGGTGAAATTAAAAATCAAAAACTTGATTGGCCAAACAATGAGTAATTAGATGAAAGACTATTGACAATCGCTACTTTGAAATAATTAACGATTACTATTATTTTCCGAATTACAGTGATATCGTCTAACCAGAAAATTACATTTGCAATGAAGAGGATGACATGCCGGTTCAAAAATATTTTTATAAACTGCTCCTTAAATTTACAGAAAGATATAATAATTTAAAGAAACAAAAAAACTTCACAGTTAAAATATGATGTAAAGAATTTTTAAGGTAGAATACCTCATTTCCTTCTTCTGGCTATGGTTGGATAAAACCACCGTACATATCGATGTAACTAATGTTTTCTTCGATAGCTCCAGTTGTTAAAAGCATCGGCCCTACGAGCGGAAAGATCCGTGGTTCAAGTCCCGGTGAAGGAAACTTTTAACGCTTGTGATCAGCACGACTCCGTCTTTTCCACCATTCCTGTGTTTTTCTTTTATACTATCTGTTCGTACCCTATTTCCTTGTATTCAAGGGAAAAAATGAATATACAAGGTGCGTTCCGAAGGTAATGCAATTGAATTTCCCTATTTGTTGGAGTGGAATCAAACTACTTAGAGTTGGTGGGCAGAACGCTAGCCTTTTTCACAGAACCATTCATAGTGCTCTTCAAGCTGCACAAGCGGCAGGGTGCCAGTTAATGTAAGCCTCGGGGCGCCGAACGTGTTACGAAAAAATTGTAATCGACGATCGAGCAACGTAACGCGATTAAGTTTTATGCTACACTTAAATCTCATGAGGAGGCCAACAAAATAATTCGTGGGTCTTATACGGACTCTGCTAAGTCCTACTCAAAGGTTTTTAGGCGGTTGAAGTCCTTAATGGAGAGTCAGGAAGAGGTCCACAATGAACAACGCTCTGTGCGCCCGTCAACCAGGAAAACCTACAACATTGTGGCTCTTGTTCAATATTTTTTGGACTCTGAGCGTCGAATGAGTATCAAGATACTGATCTTGTCATGTACTGTTCTGTTTTGCATTTTTTTCTGAATATTTGGCGTCCATAAGGTAATCGTTCTGCAAGATCAGACAATCGACGCCGTCTACTACGTGGATATTCTGGAAATACTCCGAAAAAGGGTAACTAGGCCGAAAAACGACATCTCCGCTACCAGGCAACTCCATCATGACAACAGGCTACGTGTCCGCAAGTTCCTGGCCAAACACCAGGTTGCCAACACTGATCCACCTCCCCTATAGTCCTGACATCGCCCCAGCAGACTTCTTATTGTTCCCTCGAATTAAGGCAGCCCTGAAAGGAACCCGTCTTTCATCCAAACAAGAGATCAAATCAGCCTGGACGTAGACTGTGCGAGAGGTCTCTGAAGGCGCCTACCAGGGTACATACCGGTCATGGCAGAGTCGCTGGAAAAAATGGGTAGAGGTGCTTTGAAGAATTTTAAGTGTTGTGCAAAACTGTTCAATAAATTGCTTAAAAAATATTTTTGCATTACTTTCGGGACATACCCTCCCTCTCTTCCTTGAGGAATTTGGCTGCGGCCAACAAAGATTCGAAACTTAGTGAGTCTTCTTTGTATGGGTTTTTGTCTGTGTCACTAGGGCTAAATCTCTGCCCTAAACGTCATGCCCTAAAAACCCTACAGTCCAATCCTAACATCGTTGTTACCTCCGCCGATAAAGGCTCCTCTGTTGTAATTCTAAACACCAATGATTATATTTCCAAAGCCCTCGCTCACCTGAACGATACATCCACCTATACCACTCTAACCAAAAACCCAACACAAACTTTCCAAACCGAAATTCGGTCTTTTCTCCTCCACTCCGGACCAGAAGAAGGCCTCACCTCCCAAGACATATCCCTACTTTCACCCCCAAACCCCAGAACACCCCAGTTTTATCTCCTCCCAAAAATACACAAACCCAACATCCCCTGTCGTCCTATAGTTTCCAGTTACAATTCTCCCACCGAAAGAATCTCCGCATTCCTTGACCACCACCTACAACCACTTGTACTCTCCTTGCCCTCCTTCACGAAAGACACGTACCACTTCCTCGACCGTCTAAATTCCGTCTCTATTCCCTCCACACCCAACCTACTTATGGCCACCATCGACGTTACCTCACTTTACACTTTAATTCCCCATGCAGAAGGTTTATCCTCCCTCCGGCATTATCTTTCTCTGCGCCCCCTACCCCAGCGCCCCTCAACGGAATTTCTCCTCAATCTTGCCTCTTTCGTCCTAACAAAAAATGCATTCACTTTCCAAAATTGTTTTTACCTACAGACAAAAGGCACAGCGATGGGAACGAGGATGGCACCATCATACGCCAATCTCTTCATGGGCCATCTCGAAGAGACCTTCCTGTCACAGCAACCCCTTCAACCTCTTTTCTGGGTCCGCTACATAGACGATATTTTTATTCTCTGGACACATGGCTCTGACTCTCTCAACAACTTCTTATCCGCCTGAAATTCATCTTTCACGGTTAAATTCACCTCTTCCATTTCAGACTCCACCATCACCTTTCTTGACACAGACATCTCACTTCAAAACAACAAATTCACTACTTCAGTACACATCAAAGCCACTAACCATCAGCAACACCTACACCACACAAGCTGTCATCCTCAACACACGAAACGCTCGATTCCTAACTCTCTCTCTATCCGCGGACACCGAATTTGCAACACCACAGCCACTCTCAACAAATACCTTGCCAATCTACACCTTGCACTCCTCAAACGCGGTTACCCAGAAAAGTTGCTACGAAATAAAATCCACCGTTCCACCCGACCACACACACCACACAATAACAAGCCCACATCTGACGCAGGACTCAACCTTTGCACCACCTATTACCCCGGATCACACAGACTGAAAACCCTCCTTAAAGAACTGTTTCCAATTTTTCATGACAATGACGCGACCTCATCCTTACTACCCCAATGCCCATCTATCGCATACAGACGACCCGCCAATCTCAAAAACCTTCTGAGATCCACCAACCCTTTGGCGCCCCCCCGTGACAAATTTCCCAATATTTCCCCAACTTGCAACCGCCCCCGATGTAAAACCTGTCCTCTTATTATGCCTACTCCCCTCTCCCTACATCCCCTCATAGCCCCCTCACCTCGTTCCCACGCTAATTGCCTCTCAAAAAATATTATTTATCTTTTATTATGCAAACACTGCACTTCCTTCTACATAGGTGAATGCATTACCCCCTTATCCATCCGAATGAATAATCACCGGTACTCCTGTAATTCTGCCTCACTCTCTTCTCTTCCTATCCCTTCACACGCCAATTCCCACAACCTTTCATTCGACCAGTGTTTTCCCCTCAGCATCCTAGAATCCCTACCTGATTCAGCTACCAACATAGAGGTGAGAACTCGTGAATCCGCCTACATACTATCCTTCCGTTCCTTTAAAATTCCCACCCTTAACCGCCATATTTAATTTCCCTCCCAGCATTCCCTCCACACCTCCCCTCCATACCTCCCCTCCACGCCCATAACTCTTTCCCCTCTCCTGATCCATAGCATATTTTCAGTCTCTCTTGAAGAAGGCCCCTGAGAGGGCCGAAAGCTCGAACAATTTACCGTGTAAGTGTTCTTTTATTTGTGTCTATTCTTTTCTATTTGTGTTATGTTGTGTCAGCCCATTATATATATATATATATATATATATATATATATATATATATATATATATATATATATATATATATTTATTTATTTATTTATATATATATTTATTTATTTATTTATTTATCTATCTATACATTTATTCACAAACGAGTTTTTAAGTTTTTGGTAAAAATTGTACTATAAAAACTATTTATTTCGAGTGTTTCGAGTGACCTCTTGTGAATTCGGTAGATGCTGTAATAGTGATTTGTAACTTTCTAGCTCTGGACATGAGGTTGCAAATTTTTTTATAGCGCCACTCCAGTTTTCTTTTAATGCACAAAGTGCATTAAAAGAAAACTGGAGTGGCGTAAAAACGTTGTGTTTTTGGAAACATCCCAAACAAATGCCTTCAACTACTTCGTTGATCATGTTTTGAGTGGTTTACTCGGTTCAAAATTGGGCAAAAATCAGTGGATGTTGACCAGGGTTCCGGAAGACCATGAACGTCCATTGATGACCCCACATCGAGAAAGGGAACGATCTCGTTCTTCCAAATTGACCACGACTGTCAGGAAACTTGCATATGAGTGTAATATCTCCATTGGTCCGTACTATGACATCATGACTGAAAAAATGAGCATATTTCGAGTCACCACCAAATTTGCACCTCGCCTGATGACATTAGACCAAGAAGAATTTTGGCTTCAAATCTGTGGCGATCTGTTTGTTTGAGCTAAAGTGGGTGACATCTTTTTTCCCAGGATTATAACAGATGGAGAGTCATGGTTTTATGGATTTGATATCGAAACAAACGTACAACCTTCACAATGGATTAGTGAAACATCCCACCGCCCCAAAAAAGTTCATAAGGTTTGCCCTAATGTTTAGGTGAAGTTGACTGTTATTTAAGAAAAGTGCATTACGAATACCAACCCCAACCCAAAGGCGAAACAGTTAACACGGAGTGCTACCTGGGGGTTAAAAAACCACTAAGAGAAACTTGGGGGAGCGGCGAAGTCTATAAGAACTCGTTAGTGTGAAGCTATAAACAAGATGACCACGCTTCTCCACCAACCGTACTCACTAGACTTGGCCCCTTGTGATTCTTGTGACTTGTGAAAAGAAGTTCGGGACATATCTCGTAATTCCATAATTTCCGCTATCGAATTTGATCAGTTGGGCACCCTTGTTTTATCTTAGTATCTTTTTCTTTACCAAAAATGGCGGTTTTTTCTGTATTTATTGTTTAAATAGCTGAAATACCGACGCATCATAGTCTCCATTCAGCCTTTGCCCTTTTTAAAAATATTCGAGGCTGTTGATTCTAAATGAATCCCAGAAAACATTGTCGGAAGTCTTCTTCGGAGCCGATTTACTAGATTGACATTAGAAACTCACTGTTTCCGCTGTTTTTTCCTCTAAAGTGCCGTATTGTTCGCAGTTTTTATCCAAATATACGTATCCATGAAGAAATTTGTGTAAGTCACCACGGAAAAGCACCAATCCAGATTCCACATTAATCCCATGATTGCGTTTATTATCCAATGACAGAAAAAAACTGCAAAAATTTTTTCGAGAGTTTTACACCAAATATCTCGTGTAGCATTTTAAACCGTACCTATTGATAGCCTGTGGTCGCATTAACGAGCCTCAATTACGTTTTTTGCGAACATTGATTCCTCTATCACTCAACACGATATCGTGGCAATAAAACCAAATGTCGGAGGAAGTCACTAGCACGAACCGAACGATGTTCATTAACTTAAACGTGGAACAAACAGTTAAACTCATTTACTTGATTTAAATAATTGCAAACACAGGAGTAGATGTTCCATAAGTTACATTTAACTCGGCTTTGATCTCTTTCTTTATTGGGCCTTTTAAGTAGTGAATAGTACGAGGTAATTTAAAGTGTTTAATCACTGCAAGGAACTAATTTCCTTCCATTTTCTAAGTTGGAAAATGTTTATTTTTTCAGTCAAACTTGAAAATTATATCACGTGATGGATATAGCTGAAACTTTAAAAGCAATCTTCAGATACATAAGGCATACAGGCATACCTGTAGAAAATCAAGCCTTTTCTGATTCTGTCGTCGCCAACTAAGGAATTATTGAACGAACCAAACTTAGTGTGAGTGAACACACATAGATATTTTAAATATATATATATATATATGTATATATATATACATATATATATATATACCCGCAACTCCTTTTCTTTTAACAATAACCATAACCTCCAGATAAAGGGCTGTGCCATGGGTAGCAGATTCAGCCCTTCATATGCAAACCTCCACCTTGGTGCCCTAGAAGAGAATTTCCTTTCAAACTATCCTCTGCAACCCCTCCTGTGGCTCCGATACATTGACGACATCTTTCTACTATGGCCACACAGCATAGATTCCCTCAATTCCTTCATCTCCCAACTCAACGATTCCTCATCTCTGTCTTTCACCTCGACCATTTCATCCTCTCAGATTACCTTCCTCGATGTTAATATTATCCTCAGCAATAAAAAATTCCTTACCTCTGTTCACACCAAACCCACTAATAAGCAGCAATACCTTCATTACAGCAGTTGTCACCCCTCCCATACCAAGCTCCCATCCCTCGTATATATATATATATATATATATATATATATATATATATATGTATATATATATATATATATATAATTCCAGACGCAGGTAATCATGGAAAATGCCAGGTGACTCAGAGAGGTATCATGTAGATTAAATTCTGGTTAGAAACAGGTTTAGGAACAGTGTGATAAATTCGCACAGCTCCCCGGGAGCGGATGCGGTCTCTGACCACAATTTAGTGGTTATGAAATGTAGCGTCCGTTTCAAAAACATAAGGCAGGGGCAGCGGGTTAGAAAATGGAATGTAGAAGCATTACATGGTTTGAAAAGGAAGGAATACAAACAGGCGGTAGAGGAAATCATGGAGGATGGTAAAGAGCAAAGTACTATCGAAGAAAAATGGGAAATGATCAAGAAAGGGTTGTCTAAAGCCGAAAAAGACACTATTGGACCCGTTAACGCTAAAAGGACTGGGAAACCATGGATCACGGAGGAGATGATTACAAAGATGGATGAGCGGCGCAAATGGAAGAATGTAAATACAGAATTAGGGAAAATGAAGTACAAAGAATTGAACAATGCATTGAGGCGGGCAAAAAAATGAAGCAAAAGAAGCATGGTGGAAGACGCAGTGTGAGGATATGGAAAGTTTGCAGGGGAAGGGTGAAATTGGTGCGCTGTACAGCAAAGTTAAATCTCTATCGGGAAGTAAGAAAGGAAGGTCGATGATGGCAGTTAGAGATAAGGCGGGTAAGAAAATAGTCGACGCAGAAAAGATCCAAAAGAGGTGAAAGGAATATATAGAAGAACTGTACGGTAAAGAACTTATACCAATAAAGTTAGACATAGAAAAGGAACAAGACGTAGATGAAGATAGCTGAGGTCCAGGCATACTCGACGATGATATAGGAAGTCCTTAAGGGAGATGAAACTAAATAAAGCCGTGGGGAAGGATAACATTCCCGCTGAACTATTAAAATGTTTAGGAAAATTTGGGAGGAAAAGGCTATATGGGCTCAATCGTAGTATCTATGAGGACGGAATCTGGCCGGAAGATTTTGTGAGATCAGTTTTAGTTCCTATTCCGAAAAAGGTAAAGGCTACGTCATGTGAGGACTACAGGACAATAAGTTTGATATCCCACGCAGCTAAAGTTATTCTCAGGATAATAAACAAAAAGATAGAGAGTAGGGCAAATGATTACTTAGGGGATGATTAGTTTGGGTTTAGGAAGGGGAGAAGTATGCGTGATACCATTGCAGTAATGAGATTATTAATCGAGAGGAATATAGAACACAACCAGGAAGTACTTGTCTGTTTCGTAGATTTCGAAAAAGCGTTTGATAGAGTGAATTGGGAAAAACTAATGAGTATATTGCAGAAAATAGGAATAGATTGGATTGAAATGAGGCTAATCCGCAACCTGTACATGTCTCAGACTGCTCAGGTGCGGGTGGGAAACGGGGAGTCAGGATGGGCAGTGTTAGGAAGGGGTGTAAGGCAGGGTTGCCCATTATCACCGTTGCTGTTCAACCTGTATGCAGAGGAAACGATTAAAGAGGCATGGGAAGAACTGGAGGTAGGAATGAAAGTCGGCGGGGAATTCGTAAAATCAGTTAGGTTCGCTGATGACCAAGCTTTAGTTTGTCAGTCAGCCAAGGGGTTGCAAGCATTGCTGAGTGAATTGGAAATTCAGTGCGACAGGTATGGGATGAAAATGAATATTGATAAAACAAAGGTTATGCGATTTTCTAGAAACAAAAAGGCTAAGGTTAACTTTAAAATAGGAGGGCAAAAACTAGAGCAGGTAGAACAGTTTACGTATCTCGGTAGTGTTTTGGACCAACACGGTCAAAGTATTAGGGACGTAAGGAGAAGAATTGCGTTAGGCAAGGAGGCTTTTACAAGGAGGAGGGAGTTGATGAGAGGGACGTTGAGTAAGGATATTAAGAAAAGACTTGTAAAAACTTTTATATTGAGCGTAGCTACCTACGGCGCGGAAACGTAGTCATTGAAGCAGGAGGATAGACGTAGAATTGAGGCTTTTGAATTTTGGGTGTGGAGAAGAATGGAGAAGGTCGATTCCAGGAGAGGGGGTGGTGGAGGCCGCCCCCATTCCTGTCAGCAACGGCTTTGCGGCGCTGTCCAAGGACGGCGTCGAGACGCCTGTTTGCGCGGCCGAGAGCGCACCCCGAACCTCGACGTCCTCCATCCCTAGGGGTAGTCTCGCTGGGAAGGGAGGAATCTTATTGCTAGGGAGTTCCAGCGTCCGGCGGTTGGTCGCCCTATTGCGGAAGAGGTAGGATAGGGACGTGTCGAACCAGAGGTTTACCTCCTACTGTATGCCAGGGGGGTTAGTTCCTAACGGCACAGCTGCAGTAAGGGCGGCGGTCCGGGGCACGAATTGCTCCATCCTGCGGTTGGTAGCCCATGTCGGCACCAACGATGCTTTCAGGTACGGGTCCGAAAGGATTTTGGGTGCCTTTAGGGACCTAAAATCCGAAGTGGATCATGTGCGGGAGGCATCTGGTGTGGACCTTCGATTGTTCATATGCAACATTGTCCCGCGGACTGATTGCGGGGCTTACGTTTGGAGTCGTGTTGAGTCTCTAAACGGAAGACTGTGGAAATTCTGCCGGGACATGGGGGCCGAGTTTGTGGACTTGAGGCCGGTGCTTGGGTCTTGTCGCGCTCCCTTGAACCGCTCTGGGGTCCACTAAACCCCTGAGGCGTCGGTTTGGGTGGCTCATAGGATCTTCGAGCACTGTAGATATATTTTAGGCGAATGCGTAGGTTAGGTAGTGAAGTAAATTTAAATTTAAAGATAAATTTCCCTGATAACGATATTATAAAGTGTAGGTCATTTATTGGGTCTCACAATACTAGGTTGCCTAATTCTCGAAGTACATACAGTGCTAGTGAAACAGAAGAAAGAATTACTTATCAGAATATTGACCGATCGTGTATTAAGGCATCCAAAAGACTAAATAGCATTACCAGAAAGCAGACCGCAACGCATACAAAGAAGGTTCTAGACGAAGAAATAATTTCGGTAGTAGTAGTTAACTGCCGAAGTTTAAAAAATAAGATACCGGAATTCCACCACCTCATTCATAGCACAGAGTCGGATATCATTATAGGAACTGAAAGTTGGTTAACAGATGATATCGCAGACAGCGAAATATTTACCAAGTCCTTCATGGTTTATAAGAACGATAGACAGAATATAGCCGGAGGAGGAGTGTTTATCACGGTTAAAGACTGTATCATCAGTGGAGCCGAGTTATTTCCTGATAGCTGTATAGAAATTGTCTGGTGCTCAGTAAAAATACCCAGGGCGGAAAGAATATATGTCTGTGCGTATTATAGACCACCCCATGCTGGCGTTAACTCAATACTAGATCTAGAAAGGCAGATAAAAGGCTTTACATCCCACAACAATGAGCATAGACTAATTATCGGTGGCGATTTTAATGTTCCTACAGTAGATTGGGATTCGTAGTTTTATAAATGGAGATAAAGACAAAGATTTATGCGAGTCCCTTTTATTGACGTTCACCTCAAATTCCCTGCATCAATTAGTCACTTCTCCAACAAGGGGAAATAACATTCTTGATCTATTATCTACTAATATACCCGGAAAGGTCTTAAATGTAGGAGTTATTGATGAAGTCAGTGATCATAAGGCTGTAAACGCTAAATTTTCCCTAAGCGTAGAAAAACCAACAGAAACCCAAGCGAAAAATTTATTTATTGAATGAAGATGACTATGATGGCTTAACATGTGAGTAAAACTATTTCTTTCTTAGATTTGACGAATTAAGCAAAACCAGGAGTGTCGAGGATACCTGGAATAATTTTCTTGCGATAACACGTTCAGCAATACAGAGATTCATACCTAGTAATTTTTTAAGAGAGAATAAGGAACCCCGTTGGTACAACTCTGAAGTACGGAAATTACAAAGAAGGCAAAGGATGTGCCATGCCAGAATGAAAAACGCGGTTAAAGATTCCTCCACTGGTAAAATCAACGAAACCATGCAGAACAACAAAGCATCTAGGTCCACTGCAAAGAAGGCCCTCCGGAAGGCGCTAGCGGAATTCAAAAAGAAAAAATTGGGTGAACATTTAAACGATAACCCAAAGATATTTTGGTCCTACGTCAGGGAAGTGCAGGGAAAAACGTCCACCGTAAACTCATTGAACAACGAACAGGGGGAGAAAGTAACAAGTAGTTTAGATAAAACCAACATGTTAAACTCATTCTTCCACAGTTTTTTCAACAAATTCTCCCAGAATATACCAGAGAACCTTCCGAAAACATTTCTGCAGCCAATGCGAGCAATCGACTTGTCCACCCGCGGAATAGAGTTACTCCTTAAAAACATCGACCCCAACAAATCTCCGGGACCTGATGAGATACCGGCTCGCGTTTATAAAGAACTTTCGTCTGCAATTGCCGCTTATCTTGATATGATATTTAAGAAATCAGCAGAGAAAGCGTGCCAAGCGGCTGGAAGATAGCTTCTGTAACACCCATATTTAAAAACGGAGACCGGGAGAACCCCAGTAATTATAGGCCAATATCGCTCATCTGCTGTAAGATTCTTGAACAATTATTGTTAGTTCCATAATGAGGTACCTTGATAGCCAAGATTTATTGATTAATAAACAACACGGGTTCCGCAAAAGTAGATCCTGCGAAACTCAACTCGCACTCTTTGTTCATGATATAATGATTTCCGGTGAAAGTAATATTCCAGTTGATGCGATATTCCAATATTTTAAAAAAGCTTTTGATAAAGTCACTCATTGTAGGTTACTCGCGAAGTAGGAAACTTATGGAATATACGCGAGTATTAAATGCAGAATTAGACAATTTTTAAAAAATCGCGGTCAAACAGTCGTCCTGGACGAGTTAACATCCGATGCTGTCAAAGTCACGTCGGGTGTACCACAGGGAAGTGTCATAGGCCCCCTCTTGTTTCTTATTTACATAAATGACCTCAGTACCGTAGTTAATAGCAGTCTCCGTCTTTTTGCTGACAATGTGGTGATGTATGGGGACATTCGAAGTCGCGAAGACAGAGTCGCGTTAGCTAACGACCCAAATGCAATTCAGACTTGGTGCGATACATGGCAATTGGAATTACATTTTACAATGCGTAGTACTGCATTTTTGGGAAAGGAGTAATTCCCTCCCATTTAGTTACAAAGTGAAACAAACAGAAATCGCGAGGGTAGATTCCTTTAAATACTTGGGTGTAACAATTACTCATGATCTGTCCTGGAAAAAGCACATCGAGAAATATGCGGTCGTGCTAATAAAAAATTGGGATTTGTAAAAAGAGTGCTGGGTAAATGTGACGAAAAAGTGAAGTAACGATGTTTTCTTGCCCTAGTCAGGCCCCACCTAGAGTATGCTGCCAGTATATGGGATCCTCAAGAGATGAATTTGACTTCGGAATTACACGAGTTCAGCGGAGGGGGGCTAGATTTCTCAAAAATATTATGACCACCGCAGTAGCGTAACTACTTTGCTAGAAAATGTAGGCTGGGATTCCCTTAAACAGCGGCGTTTACAATATATATTAAACTTATTAAAACATTTAAAGATAGGCCCTTTTCCGATGACATCAAGAACATAATACGAACCCCAACGTATTACGGGCTGAGGGATCACGAAAATTAGATTAGAGAGTTAGACTGCAAGATTGACAGGTTTAAATGGTCATTTTTTCCAAGTACAATAATAGACCAGAATGCTTGTAATCGAAATCCCCCAGGAGTCGGCTCGACATAATAAGTATTAACCTACAAGGTAGCGACTGCGCATGGTTATACTTGTATATTTTATTTTTTTTTTGCAGTTTCCCCCACCTTTTCGCAACAATTTGAAAAACCTTAACCTCCTCATCCCTTACCCTTTCCTCCTGGTGCTGCATCCCCCGCCACACACCTTTTTGGTGGCTCGCAGGGTATTAATGCAGATGCCTGTTCCGTTAGTAAGGCGGCTGAAAAGGAGTCCGACACCAGTTGGAAGGAAATTGATCGATAATGTCACATTAAAAACTTCATTGAGGAAGAAAACGAGAAGCCATCTCAATTAAATTCCCATACTACTATGTTGGACGTACGATGTGTTCTCGAAAAGAAACGGGGATTTAGTAATGAGTCGTAGATCAGATAACCACTGTTGGCATCTACGGGATTCGGCCCGGTGGGCTGCTTGTCGTGCCCAAAATGAGAGGAGGCAAAGACTTCCGTGGTCGTCTTTTCACGAATTAATTGCTAAGCATAATAGACAGCAGCAGGCGAAGACCGAACTTTCTCTGTTGTAAATGGATTAGCACATAAAGTATCCTCATTTCATGTGCTCCTTAATCCCTTAGCATGTTTGCCGGGAGGTCAGTTCTATGCCTTCTGGACTTCATTTTCTTCAGTGCCAATTCAATCTAGCGATCAAGTACGCCTTGGTTTCGGGTATCCTCATATCCTTTTTTCTTTCTATAAAGCTTCACTTACTGTGCAATATATAGTCTATGTATTTTTCTATCTTTTCAGAATCTCTTCGCTTTTGGCTCATACATTCTGCCTTTCAACCCTAATATTGTTCATGGAATTCTTATTTCTTATTTCCTGATGATGATTCCAACTTTCTCTACAGTACGCCCGATTCCGTTTTCTCTGTAATCTCCCCGTATCTTCAGACTCTGAAATGCTTCTTTCGTTCTTTGAGCTTCCCACCTAAGTATATTATTTTTTTTTCATCCAACACATTATGCTAGTAATCTTTTCTGTTCATCTTCTGTCTATCGTTGTAATCACCTCGTCTCTAACCCTTTTTTTCCTTCTCCTTTTACAAATCACTGCTCCAATGTAATCGGTTGTTTGTGGCGTGAGGTAATTGAATCGATTAATTTTATATTGCAAAACTACAACTGTATAGATAAATGAGGACGGGAAATAGAACCATTTGTTTGATTTCACACCCATAAAATACGGAACCTAAATTAATCAATTAAAGAATAATGAGGACGGAAAATGATTATTAAGGAATTAGCTTGGGTTCAGGAAGGGGCTAGGTACGCTTGATGCCATTACGCAGTTAAGATCAGTAGAGATGAACTTTTAGTACAGTAAGGATTTGTTTCTTTTGTAGACTTTCGGAAGGAGCTTGAAAAAGTATACATGATATAGTGATAAATATAAAACATAAGATCCCAGAGTCAACTAGATGAATGTGTGAATCATCCACAACAAGTACGCATGGTTTATCAGAATGCTCAGGTGGGTAAAGTGGATGAAAGGTTTGGATGGGCTGTGTTGGGATGGGGGTTAGGACAGGAATTTCCTATGAACCGTGTTTTTTAGCGAATACGTGAAGAAAATTGTGAGATAGACATGGAAAGAACTGGAATTTGCAGTAAAAGTCATAAAGAATTCATTAAAATAATTTATGTCTGAGAATGATTATTTTACGTAGCTAGACACCAAGTGGGATGCCGATAGTAGAACATTTGTCCGATGGAATGGCATGGGAGTCAATGTTCATGGGATTCACATGAAATGAGGCTTTCGGGCCATAGAAATTTAAAATTAAACATTCAAATGCGATGACGTATTCGTCCTGGTGGAAGTGTCGTATCGTGAAAGGACAAAGAGTCAAATTACAAGGAACATATGAATAAGAATTACGTTAATCAGAGGTGTTCTCGCAAGGAGATGGGATTTGATGGCAGGAACGTTGAGTAGGGATGCTAAGAAAACAATAGGGAAAGCTTTTATATGGAGCATGACTTATATAAATGGTGGACACTTCCTGGTTGAAGCGAAATGACTGATGTAGCTTGACAACAAATGAGATGGGTCTGGAAAAAGAAAGAATAACTTAACTACACAAAAAGCAAAACAAATGATGTGTAAAGAATATTTAGGATTGCTGGGCGACATCTAAAAGTGATAGGGCAGGTGGATATCGAACGTTTTGATTGGCTCTGGGGTGTTTCAGGCTGCACGAGTGTAAGAAAAGAAAACGTTTGGCAAGCCAGACAGTAGGATGTAAATGATACATATGTTCAGTGAATTGAAAGGATGCAGAATGTAGACGAAATTGAAGAATATCTAATTTTTATTAGTATTGCCAGATTTTGTTTTGCCAGTCGAAGTTAAGAAATTTAGCTCATTACTCTTTTACCATCGAAAACCAAACTTAATGGGTAGAAGGCCGAATAAAGCATTTAATTTTTTAAATTATTCATTGGGGTTAAGATATGCAATATGCCGATCTTTCATTCTTGATTGATTGGAATAAATATTTAGTAGATATTCAACTGCGCTAATTTTTCCTAATTCTAATATAAAAAAATACAAAACGAATATAGTTGTAGCTAATAACTTACATTTACCAACACACGCCGCACCAGTTTCAGTACTTAATGGAATGTGTTATTTTCCAATTGAACCTCCTCGTTTTTTGTTTGAGAACAAAAAAGTATAAAAATAGGTACATACGGGGATGTGGGGCGTGGGTCAGTTGTCTTAATATGTAGCTTCTTCCCTTTTTCCCTTTTCTTCCCTTCCCTTCCCTATGTACATGTCAATATTTAGGAGGTCGAAGCATTATAAAGTTAACGTTATTCTACCATGAACAGCGCAGCGTACTACCAGCTTAATTACCACTTCATTCAAAACTTATGAAGTCTAGAGTTAGCCAAATTATAATTTATGTTCTGACAGTTTTGTACGTTGTCCTAACGGGCATATGCGCATGCCAATAATACAACAGTGCATAAGCAGCTCTCAACAATTAAAAAAGTTGATAGTGGAATCTCTCCAAATGAACGGAGAAGGTTATGTATGTATGCCTCTCAATGCAACAGTTTCAGAGTGTAAAAATCATTCGCATTGACTGGGATTCGAACCCAGATCCCTCAATATCCGGTCGAGTGCTTTAGCCACATTAGCGGATGACTCCGTTAAAAGTTACTGTTGCGGCATCTCCCGCAGTTTCTTTGGAATATGTATGCCTCCTTTTTTCAACTACGACTGCTGCAGATCGTCCATATTCCTCCTCTGCGATACGGATAGTGAAACAGCGACCAGGGAGCCCACGGGTAGGGAGACGGACGAAAGGAAATGATGTGTGGGGAGGATGATGGCGGTGGGTTGGATGTGGTGGGAATGGCGGGGGCGGGAATGCAAGGGAGCGGAACGAGAGGGAGAGCGGAAAGCGAAGAAAGGAAATGGCCATGGAGAGGAGAAAAAGCGGAGAAACTCGGCGCTCTAATAAGTGTTCCGGTCTGGGGAGATGGTACGGCCGCACGGGTGAATTTAATGTAAGTGGGTTAGATATAACGGGGGTAGGAGGAGGTGAGGGGATAGGATTTGGGGCTCCTCGGGCGAGGCCAGGGGGTCGGGAGAGAGGTAGCGGGGATGAAATTGGGGTGGAGGGCATTTATGAGAAAGGAGGGTGTGTAAGGGGGGGGGGTGAAGGGAGTAGTGCCCTCGTGTGGAACCAGAAACAGCCAGGAAGGAAAGAAGGCTCCTCTCTCTTGTTTCATTTTTTTCTCCGACCGACCTTTTCATCCGAGGGCACATGGGATTCGTAAAGAGGCAGGACTTTAGCGGCCCACCGTCCCTTCCCCTATTTTTAAGGGCCAGCGCGGTCCGGGTGGTCGGGTGGCGGATGGGCGGCGTGGGGAAGAGGTCGGGGGCACCGCGCCGAAGGCGGCGAAGAATGAGGGCAATGATTGGTAATTTATTGAACGTGGAGGCACGCAAGGAGCTAATTTGCACCACCACCTAGCTCCGAGTATAAAATGGTTGGTTTTTTAATCGCAGGGACGTGGCGTGGGGAACGGGGCTGGAAAGGGTGAGCATTATTCATTCGGGAAAGGTATGATAACGTAGGATGAGGCTAGTGAAGATCAATGGAAGTGGATAGGGCGCGTGGGGGTGCCGGAAGTGAGGCAGTGGGCAGAAGGACAGGCAAGATTTGGGAGCAAGTTGTGACCAAATCCCCTTCACTAACGGATCACACCTAATCGGGCTAGTATGCTAGATTTAAAATCCTCAATAATATACGAGATGCATAATGCAGATGGTGTTTAACAATTTCATGAACAATTGTTCGAGAAACATTGGGAAAATGCTCACAGATGTCATCAATTGTGACGCGCCGATCGTTCCTCACGAATTCGTCAACTGAGCTCACCAGTTGGTCTGTAATGACAGACGGTCTCCCCGAACGCACATCGTCGTGTGTGTTCCCCCTCCCCATGTTGAAGTTGCGACACCACCGCCGAACAGACGACTCGTCCATTACATTGTCTCCATACACCTCCTTTAATTGGCGATGAATATCACATGGGCGAACGTTTCTTGCATTGAGGAATTTAATCACTGCCCTCACTTCACAACTGGCGGCGTTCTCAATTTTTTTAAACATTGTAAACAATCACAGAAACAACACAGGCAATGCTAGCGTCACGCAACTTGGCTCAGATAAGGCAGACAAGCCACTGAAGCTATCTGACCTCGTCCAGCGGCTACTCGCGTCGTCAGCACTTCATGCGGCACGAACGGGTACTACTTTCCGGATGACCCTCGTGTGTGTATATATATATGTTTTAGTGTGTGTGTATATATATATATATATATATATATATATATATATATATATATATATATATATATATATATATATATATGTATATGTTGTATGTATTTACATTTATATACATATTTTTTTTTATTTATTTATTAGGTAATCTACCAGTTAAGGTAGGTTTTTGGATGGACATAGCTATTAAATAAAACATTTTGTGACTCCTTACAAAACACAAAATCGGCACGAACGGGTACTACTTTCCGGTTGACCCTCGTACTATTGAAGTTCTCTTTCTCAGCCGAACGGATTATCGTAGACTCTCAATGTTAAAGGTGCTATTTTATCCTACTAATCAAATTCTGAATTACTAAAAATGTACTACTTCTAAACAACAAGACTGATTTTATCACATGTTTATTACGACGGATACAGCTTAATCGAACTTGCCGCCTTCAAAGCACATGCCTTGGCTGACGACACACCTTTGCCAACGTTTCTTCCAGCTCTTGAACCCTGTATGGTAAGCCACACTAGAGATCCTCTTCAGGTCCGCCGTACAATTAGTTTTAATTCCCACTTTAATAGAGTCGAATCGGCGCCCTCTCAAGGTTGATTTTAACTTTGGAAACAAAAAATAGTCTGATGGAGCCACGTCTGGAGAGTAGGGTGGCTGCGGGATCACGGAAGTTCCGCTTCTTGAGAAAAACTCTGTCAAGAACAAGGCCATGTGAGATATCGTGGTGAAAACGCCATGCATTGTTTCCCCACATGTCTGGCTTCTTTAGATTCACTGTGTTCCTCCGCTCCAACCTTTAAATAGAAATCGTTTTTGACGGTTTGACCTTGAGGGGCATATTCGTAATGACTCAGCCCTTACCAATAGAAGAAACACACCAGCATGACCTTCACATTGGACGGGGACAGGCGAGCTTTCTTTGGTCGCGGAGAATGAGGACCTTTCTACTGAGAAGACTGGGTCTCTCTCTCAACATCATAATCGTACACCCAGGTTTCGTCACCGGTTACGATGGTTTTAAGAAACTCTGGGTCGGCATTGGCTCGATACAGGAGTTCCTGACAAATTTCCTCACGTTTTGTCTCTGTTCATCGGTCAGCACCCGCGAGGCGAATTTTGATGCGACGCGCGTCATGCCCAAAATGTCTGTCAAAATTGTCTGACAGGATCCAAAACTAATTTTCACTTCCTTGGCTATCTCCCTAACAGTTAAACGGCGATTTGCCCGCACCAAATCGTTCAGCAATTTCACATGGTCGGGATCTGTCGAAGTGGAAGGCCGAAAGTTCGTGAATCTTCATCTGTCCTGGTTCTGCCCGATTTAAAACGACTTTACCACTCAAAACACCGGCGTCGACTCATAGCTTCATTAACAAAGGCTTGCTGAATCATTCCAAATGTCTCCGTAGCACTTCTGCCAAGTTTGAAACAAAATTTCACGCACACACGCTGTTCCTCTAGCTCCTTCATTGCTACCGTTGCACGCGGCGACGAACAGGTTAGGACACGCACCGCTGCTGCTGCGTAACGACTCAACGTAAACAAACGCAATACCTCTCATTTTAGCCGTCTGTTGTGTCGCTAGATGGCGCCCTGTGCGTCGTTTCGATTCGTTGAACGGTTTGCGCAGATTAAAATCAGTCCGTTCTTTTTAGATCACACCTTTTAATATCAATTTACGAGTTGAGCCAGGTGATTATGTGGCATAATTTGAAATATTGGTCAACTGTGTTCTTAATCACGAATAAATACTGCAACTAGGTTAAAGGTAATAGATTTTTCTCATTCTTAATAAGTTTTTATTCATTTAAAATTTTGAGGAGCTCATATCAAAAGAACATTTTTAAAAAACAGGACAAATATTACTTTCAGTGTATTGTTGAAAATTCTCCTAATTATCAATCCGAGATGGATTATAGCATAGAATCACTAGAACCGCCGCAAAAAGGGTTCCTCATTGGTAAAAAGAGCGATTAAAACCATGCCCCGTTGACGGAAAAAAAAGGCATATTTAGCATCAATATTATTAATTTTATAGTACTCCCACCAGTTTCCATTTCCATGATCGTCCTACTGCACCGGTGTATATTACGTAAGACGTCGATAAAATGGGAAATCCAAGCAGTAATTGGGACTTTAAAAGTAAAAAACCGCATTGGATCCTCTAGGTTATTGATATTCCACGTCTCAGATATTTGGCAAAGTATTTTTTGAGTATGCACTGTGTGATTGAGAAGATTGATAACCCGAGTAGTCATTCGACGGCAGTAGTTGTTTTGACCTGCGGTCAGAATGAATTTAGTTTAAGGTTTTAGTATTTTTCAACCCTTCTTTTAACGTTTTTTTACCGAATTCTTTCAAAATTTGGTGTTTTCAATGTTATCGGAAACGTCTAAAATTAAAATAAAATCACGTAGCTATTCAGTTGACATCTGTCAACTTCAACGCAACGCTAAGGATCTAAAATACTTGCAAAATACCATGATATTAATGAAAGCAAAATGAAATATTTTGTATTAAAAACAGAAACAATGGGAGTGGTCAATTCATCATCGATAGTAGGTTTGGTATATAAAGTCAAGGATTATGAATTTAAGCCCATTTTATATCTTTATTATTATTCTAATATTTACGTTTCCAAGCAGAAGAATAAATATCTTAATTGATGTTCTTGGTTTCATTTTATGTTTTATAATGGCATGTAGTCGAATTACTTTTAATGAACAGCTATTTGCTGCCTATCCACGTATTATTTAAGGGTAAAGAATGCACACAACGTATGTGATATTTACCATACACGTGCACTTGGACTGTTGCAGGGGTTGAGATATGTTGCCGTTGGAAAATTATGAGATGGGAGCTTAAGCGACAGAGTAGAAAAGATAAATATAACTCCAATTGCCGAAACTATCAAAAACGCCTTGCGCGCTCGAAAGAAATATATATATAGGCCATTACATCAAAATATGCAGATTTTAGTTTTACTCAGGGGACCCCATCATATAAAATTCCGCCAAATACCTATATTTTGTAGGTGGGTCGTTCAATACATCCATAGGAAAGACATTCACTCCCTTTTGTTCGGATATATACTCCCTGTTAACCACATCGAGGAAACATGTGGATCTCTTGGTTTCGGTGTGAGAGTGTAAATTGTAGGTTGGTCCCTGACACGGTATTGTTTTCTCTCTAAAATGTTTCTTGAAAGTGACCTGTATAGTTTTTCCTCCATCCTATCAGCAGCAATCCCATGAGGGTAAAAGTTGCAGGGATATGCCTGGGAACTTCTAATTCTCCCTAGCTAGGAGGTTATTCTCCTGATTTTGATATTGAACAATGGCAAGCGACATCACCGGGTTCAAGGTGCACGATACATTTATGCTTTTGTTAGGTTTGAGGGTATTTATTTCTTATGAAAGGGTCCCTAGCATGAGAAACATTTGCGCAAACTTTGTGTTTAACACCTTGTTATAATTTTCATTTAAGCACTCTTGGTGTTTTAATTGTTTCGGAAATATATTTCAATTACACATACTGTTGTATGAAATAGAACTACCTGTACATGCTTTTCAACCCAATAAAAATTTTTAAAATAATCTCGCTTTAAAATAATGACGCTGGTTTTTTGGATACAGAACTTTGGGGGGCTACGCTCAAACTAAGTCCTGCACGGTAAATGAAATTCACACGTTAGGATAAAGGGACCGTTCTTTTACCTTTTCCGCCTACAGATCTTACATCTAAATATTGCAACACTGGGGAAAGTTGATTTGTTATCAGTTGTGCCAAGCCGAATCGAACGCGGAACCTCAGGTCATTAGCAAAACACTACCCACTGTACAACGGCGCTTACATTGTGAATATATTTCATTACTAATTGATATAGGTTTTAGTTTTCCTTGAACTTATCACCGCTGCCTAGCGTTGGACATAACTCCCTGTTGACCGAGTGTATGTGTTTTGATAGAACTGTGGAAGCTTCTCCTGTATGTGCTCCAAAATTAGCATTTCGAGTGGTTGACACTGATATCCCGTAATAGTTTATCACCTTAAAATTTCTTCAGAAAAAATATATTTCTTTTATGAACAGAGTATTTAATAAATCATTCGACAAATTCCAAAGAAACTGCGGGAGATGCCGCAACAGTAACTTTTAACGGAGTCATCCGCTAATGTGCATTTCAATGCAACAATTTCAGAGTGTAAAAATCATTCGCCTTGACTGGGACTCGAACCCAGATCCCTCAATATCCGGTCGAGTGCTTTAGCCACTTAAGCTACCGAGGCGTCCTCTTAAACTCTGAAATTTTGGGGCTTTTTTTAAAGGAACTACATATTGTGACGAAATACCGTACATACAATGTCACATGCATTCGTAGTCGTGCGCGAGGCGCCACTGTCCACGAGGTTAAAGCCAACTTTAAACACTTATGGTGTTAATACTTTGACAAATTCCAAAGAAACTGCGGGAGATGCCGCAACAGTAACTTTTAACGGAGTCATCCGCGACAGTGGACAGTATTTCGTCACAATATCTAGTTCCTTTAAAAAAAGCCCCAAAATTTCAGTTTAAGAGGACGCCTCGGTAGCTTAAGTGGCTAAAGCACTCGACCGGATATTGAGGGATCTGGGTTCGAGTCCCAGTCAAGGCGAATGATTTTTACACTCTGAAATTGTTGCATCGTAATAAATCATTCCCTAATTTATACCAAATGAAAGTATTTGATTAGTGAGATTGGCAATTTTACAGTTTTCCTTTCTCTCATTCGTAATAAACTCGGGTAGCATTTTTCCTTCGAATTGGTAAGAGTTTCTCTTTGAGAACAAATTTGTTGGATCATTAAATATCCTATAAAAATTATGATAAATATGTATCTTTTATAATTAACAGATGAAAATAAACTTTTTGAATAAGTGTTAATGCATGTAATCAAACGAATCCTTAATATCATTTATGGCTTATGAACTTGAGGTGAATTGAGATAGGTGATCGTATTCATGTCCTAATATATCGAATGAAAATGACGGAACCGATTTTTAAGAGGGAATGTGCTGTGCGTTGTCACCTCAAATTTCGTGATTGGCTTGGAGAAAAGATGATAAAGACATGGTAAAGACTCAAGTTTGCATTTGAATATGCTGGAGAGGGGATTAATTCAGATTGGAAATGAAAAAATAGTAATTTTCTCTGGAATCACAAAGTTACTATTATTTCAATTCCAATATGAATCAATTCCATAAAGTTACGCCTAAACCATCAATTAGATTAAATCACACTTATGGGTGATCAACTATAATTAGTCAGCGTTGTAACAAATTGCGGTGCGCATATCAGAACCAGTTTCAATGAAATTGGATTCGATTCAAAGATGTGTAAGTCGAGGTGATTAACAAATTTATAAATGGGAAAGGTTCTTTGAGCTTTAAAGTTAAAGACCGTTAGAGAGGCGGTAAAAAGGTTCAATAATATAATAAGTGTTTTAAACAAAAGTTGATGTAGTTAGAGAATGGTTTCCCTAGTTTAAAAAAGGTAAAAAAATATGTGTGCATTGCTGATTTTTTTTACAAATAAAGATGTAACCAAAATAGTTGCGGAAGCAGCATGGAGATTTGTATTGTTGTTGTAGAAAATCGGCCTTGGGAATAATAAGTGAAGAGGAAGTTAGTATTTTCGATTATTGTGGAATTGTTTTAGACAAAATTCGGCCATTTACCAAAGATATTAATGGAAAATGTGTGTGAAGAAAGTGAAATTTGGGCACGGAAATTTACACAGAGTTAATGAGAGGTGGATTTTAGGAATATAAGTAAACGAAACATTTGTGCACGTTTAAGCATAGTGAGTAGCATTCTCTGGTTTGGAATTGGAGCTAACTAGTCGGGTTAGAAGAAAAATATAGATGGGAGAAGTTTGAGATTTGGTATTGTTAAAAAACTAGTAATTTAAATAATGAGTATGATCAGTAATTTAAGTAAAACCGAGCGATGTTGGGAAAGAGAAAAAGTTGTCCGAAGAAACCGGAAAAAGTAGGTGCATATTGTGTGCAAATGGTACTTCAAACACTTAATGCCCTAAATGAAAGACACTCGGAATGGTGAATGGGTGAATATGCCTAGGAAAGATCCTCTGAAAACTAAACAAAAGCACTTGAATTATTTTTTTCTAATATTTCTATTCTTCTCAATTCCATCATGCATGCGATAAGGTATTTCTCACGCTACCGAAATTGTCATTATAATTCACAAAATATCGAAATATTATTCATATCGAGAGTTTGAGTTAATAAATATCCCTTAATTTACCATTATACACCAGTCCCTTTATGACAAAAGAATATGCGCTATTGAAGAATTGTATTGCAGTGTGAGATGTCAAGTAATTTCTTGTAAGTCGAGCCCATGAAATGAAACAGTGTTTAATTTGTATCGGTGCAAAACATTTTTTGAACACTTATCTACTAAAACATGTCATTTCTATTCCTACATCTTAATCCAATTATAAATTTTGGGCAAGAGAATATGATTTTTTTCTTTTCCACAGAAGCGGTACGGTATTTTTACAAAAATATTCCTATTAATGTGCATGAAAATTCAATATGAAATGATCAAACATTTCTGCGGAAATAAGGAAAGCATTTGGAATGATAGCTTTAAACGATGTTTATTAAACAAAAATTAGAAAAACGGGCTTAGCAAAGTGAGCATCGCTGCTGAGAAGATGTCTTTGATTTTTCATTCCATTCTCTGTATTCCTCTTCTTGGGGTTCACATTGCTGTTAGTGCAACATGGAAGAAAGAGCTGCAACTCATTTTAACCTCTTTTGCCTTTTTTCACGGTTCACAGTATCACTTGCACTTCATGGATTGCATCTTTAAGTTCATTTGACCTCCATTTTAGCACATGCCTTAATGTTTCCTATTCATTACATTTTATTAGCATATTTGCTACTCTTCAGTTGTGTCTTATCGGAAATACATTGGCGTCATACATGTCAACAGCGTTGTTGCATTGCATAATTTCATATTGCATTTTCATTTCAATTTCTGTAAAACACCTTGAGCTGATAAGTAACAAACGTTGAATATGGTAGGGGGAAGTTAATTTTGGGCGAAAGGTATATTATTGCCGTTGCGCAAAACGTATCTAATTCTCCTGATGGTAATCATCTTCTTTTGCATTTTATATATATTTGGAAAATTTATTTGTTGACAAATTATTTGGGAAAAGAGGTTTTAATTTAAATCTTTATTATTTACTTTAGTGAGGGCTAAAATTGAGTGGAAATTAATTTTAAACTTCGTGTAAATAATTAGTAATTTTATGTATAGAAATGGTTTCCTATTGTTAATTGTTAACTATTTACTCAAATGTTCTTGTTCTAACTAAAATTGGTAAAATTTCGCTAATCAATATTATATTTATAAAAATAATATTTTTATTTTATTGTACGAATGCGGAGTTTCTTAGGTTATTGTTTCTCAGTAATTTATTTCCACATAGCTTAATCCACCACGGTGAATTTTTAACTTAAATTATTGTTATTTTTTCAAGTATTTTATCTTGAAATAACATTATACCAATTACAATATTTCAGAAAAATTTTAAATATTTGTCATGCCTAATTAAATAATTTTCTGTTATCGTGGACTTTCGGTTAAAATATCACTGGTTTTTTTTTAAGATTAGTGTTCAGGCGTGGTCTTAATGAGCCCTATGCTTACCAAGCTAACCGGCTGGTGAATGTGGAGGATTTATTAAAGTAGTATCCTTTCACTAATTAAACAATAGAATTCCCAAACAATTAATTCAATTTTCATTGTCTGTACTTAAAGCATCAAATTCTTTCCTCCCACGTCTCTATACATGTGTGAGGCTAGCTAATTCATGATGGGATAAACGTGAACAAGTCGGTCACATTAAACAAAGGAAAGATAAACTCCAAAGAAACTGCGGGAGATGCCACAACAGTGACTTTTAACGGAGTCATTCGCTACTATGCATAAGTTAATTTTCAGTGTAAAACAGTGTGATAAATGTAAACTTGATATGACAAATCTACAATTACGACATTACAGTATTAATCTCAATTATTCAGAATTTCCTGCCATATTTCATGCCCCGAAAAAAGGGAATGTTTGTGACCCATTTTTAAAATTTAAGCAAAATTTCCAATTTTTTATTTATCTGTAAATCGTTTCTATAAATAACATATGACGTCTCCCAGAAACTAATTTCTTTCGAGAGAGGAAAGAATTTTAAAGGATGCTCATTTTGTGAAATGGAATTTCTTTCGATGAAAAAGTTGAAGACTTAGGTTATTTCAGGAGCCAGCCGTTTACGTAAATTTCGTTAGAAAACTTGCCTGCCAAGCCATAACTTCTTTCAAGCAAGTGGATCGTGTTTCAAGAAAAAAGAAGAAATTGAAGAGAACTTTTATTCGTTCCACCCCTCCTTCTCTCTTTCATTGTTTTCTTTGTCACCCTAAGATATTGTCTCAAGGGCTTCATATACTTTTAAACTCAGAGAATTTTACGAGATATTCACCCTTTGCAAAAAAGATAGTCTCGCTCTAAAGCTTTATTTTGAATTGTCCAAGCTGCCGTTGAAAGGGTGCTTAATGAGACACTTCTTATTATTCGTGGTAATAAGTGTGTCCAATATTACTCACCCTTTCATTTCACGGCTTGATTTTTTCCCCTCAAGTCTTTGTTTGTGGAGGTCGTTCTTAAGCCCTGAAAAGATCCCAAAAAGACTTTTATTATTGAATCACCAAATTTAACATCTCTTTTATCTCGAAGTTATTAATTATGGCAGATTTTTAAACTTTTTAATAAGTATGAGGAAGAGAGACAGTAGATAGAGTAAATTAACAGGAGGCAGGAAATGTGAACAAAGTGCATTTTGATTGGTGATGGAATATTGAAGACTGTGATGGAGAGGAATCGTTAGGGAAACGAGATTTATTAGCGGAAATCTATTGAGTGAAGCTCGGATTTGCTGAACATTGTGCATTGTATGACGGTAGTGATAATCTCTGATTGCGATGGCGCATGTTTAAGTTTGTCACTCACACACGTGTTTATGCATTCTGATGACGACGGTGATGCCATCGAAACATCAAAATTATACATGTGAGTGCCCTTTCTTTATCTTTCTATGTTTTATTTATATTTATTTATATAAATATATAATTACACTAGATGTTGTTATGGCAGATTCTCTACTACTGCAATCATTCTATCTGAATTAATTCCACTCAAAAACCTCATTTCTTTCCTCCTTTTACTACGATTTCCCAAGGCTCTTCCTACGATTATCATCTGCATCGCCCCTTTGCCACTCAATATATCTTGCACTCTCTTAACTCACCTTTTGCTGATTCCCCCAGGTTTTTCTTCTTCTATCATGCCTATAATTTCGTTGTTAGTGTACATTTCTCGCGTCTTATTTTTACCAGTTTTCTTAACAGCGTCCCAAATTTTTGTTTTTCTCCTTGCCTCGGCGATAAAATTTCATAGATATACAAACTACGTTTTATAAAAAGTTATTATTTGCATTGTAATTATATTTCCGTCGTAACGCAATTATTTTTTAATGTCCTTACTACCTTACCCATATTCTTCTAATATGAACATCTTCCAAATATGAACATATTTACCTGTCCAAGTTTATTTCCCTAAACATGAATACTTTTCTAAGCATTTCTTCCTCTTTAGAATATCATTGCCTTTGTTTTCTCATTGTTGATTTGCATCCTATATCTCTTATACTGAATCTGTAAAGTGTAATGAAAATACTGGTTTTCTTTTTTTGACTGGCTTAATATCCATTGATCAATCAAAAATATTAGTTATTAATTCATGATTGGTTTCCACCGGATTTCATTTTATATTCTAAACCTTTCCATACCTCCTTATGATATAATTTGCAAATATATTGAAAGGAACAGGTGATTTAATTATCTGTCTTACCGCATCCCCTCCTACTATTAACTTTATCTTTTCTCCGCAAATTTAGTTAGAAAATTGGAGGCAATTCAGATTTGTCATATTTCACTCATGTAATCTTATCGCATGCATAGTGTTCATTAACTTTACCCAGTTAATGATGTAGAATGGCTAGCCGAAATTTTCGAAGCATTCCATTACATCCTATTTTCAATATTATCATTGGCTCTTTCTTCTATTATGTCATTATTATTGCTTCGGCATTACGGAAATTCAAGTCATTAAATCTAAAATTGCCAGTAGTCTATTCTCCAACTTTTTTAAAAGTCTAAAGCTATTTATTTTTTTTGCTGTGAGTAAAAATTATCTTAACACTTATATATTAGTAAAACTTAGTTATTCACTGTTATCGCATACATATGTTTGAGTTATTATATGGTTTTCAGTAATTACCCAACAAAATTCTTTCTCAAATGTAGCATAAATAATAATAAATAATTTCTCTCTCATATTTTCGGATGTTTGAATAAGCGCATAAAACCTCTCCCTTGCAGGTTTTTCAAAACGTAGGTGTAATTTTGCAGGAATGCTCATTAATATTGTAAAATACAATACAATATCTATATTTTTGTTTTTGCATTGGATGGAACTCAAACGGACGTAAATCTACGTCCAGTGGTAGTTCCTAATGGTAAATAAATAATAGCGACAGAAGTTTCATGCATTCTGTATTTTTCCGCATATGGCAAGCAAGATTATTGATTCAGCTGCAAAATGGTAAAGAAATAGAGAACGCAGATTTTTAAAATATTTAATACGATTAAAAATCTATTGAATGACAGGGTCTATTCCTTCCACGTATTTTTTCCTTTATTTGGAGCACGATATTTTGTAATTGCAAATACTATGATTGTCATATGCAGAACTACAAGCTTGGACTATTAAAATTCAGCAAATTGTTATTGGTTTATTACCTGGTCCACCAATTCTCTTCGCCTGTCATGAAAATAAATAAACAACGATATATGGTCAGGTGACCATGATGTATAACGGGAAATCATTCTGCAAAACTATAACAACATTTATGTTTTACAATTGCCGATCATGTTTTTACTCGCATTAACCTCCAGACAATTGTTGTTGGATTGAGTGCAAAAAGTATGGTCACTGATTATTCCGGTCAAATATTTGTCGATCAACTAAAATTTGGCAAATAGGAGTAGCTCTCATTGAATAAAAATGCTCTCGAATCAATATTACAAAATAAAACTCACGCATACTCTTTTCACCTAGTAAATTTGACCAAACCTAGCGGATGGTCACTAAAACTTCTCAAATTTCTCAATTGACTTTTATACCAATGAACCCTTAATATTTGCCGCGTATCAAACTTCCCCTTACCAGCCGAGTAAAGCATCTTTTTTTTCATCCCATAATATATCAACCCATTGAATTAAAACTTTATTTCTTCAAGGTTGACCAACATATACTTTGAATGAGGGTTTCTCGTAGAATAGTGGTATAAGTGCAATTTAATTTGACCTGCCCTCACTAGCTTTATTCAAAACCAACGACGTTATTATTTACATTTTATTCATCTTTTTATTTATTCAAAAGTTCAGTTTATATTTATCATGCATGATTCTAGCTGTAATTATTTTAACCACTTCGCTATCTGGTTCCAATCATCCCAGAGCATCCGGCATCGCTATTTCTCTTTGAATTACTTCGTCGTCTGCAATTAATCGAAAGTAGCTGTTAACGTGGGGTCAAAAGTCAGTACAGTCAAATCTCGTCACTACGCCACCTCGCCACTATGCCGCTCTCGCTATTATGTCACTTTTGCTCGGTCCCGACAAAATTCAATGCAAAATAAATTTACTATGCCACCCCCTACTCTCGCTACTATGCCACTATTGTGTGACTGTTAAAAGGCACGAGTGGTGAAAAATTCTGTATTTCTGTGCAATGCTCGATTTTTATACACACATCCCAAAGGCGAAGCGACGAACTACAGTCCAGCTGCGCACAACATAACTAAATACATACGTACCCGCATAGTAAGACTGTATCAAGGTCAAACATGTAATGCTTCTCCCCGACGCCAGCCACAACAAGCCAATCACAATATTCACGGCAACAAGCCTGCAACCCTAGCTCAAACGAGAGATAGAGGTCTATATTTGAGCCAATCAAGACCAAATGGTCCCAAATTAAAATAAATTCCAAATGGTCAACATAATGATGATCGAAACAGACAAATGCGCGAGCACAGAGACACGCAGGCACACGCACAAAAGTGTAATAATTTTTTTTTTAATTGAGTCCAAAATGTCAACTAATAACCACAAGCGAACCGACTTGACGCTGAAAGAGAAGAAGGAGATCATCAATGCCGCAAAGAAGGAGCCAAATTAGTCCAAGTTGGCCAGGGAAATCAGCAAGAAATTGGGCGTCGAATTTAACAGAACCACCGTGAAAGGTATTCTCAGCGAGAAGGCTGATATCGAGACCATAATCAAAGCTGGAGCTCCATCGAAGCGCCTGAAGTTGACGCAGGCTCACGACCCGAAGATTGCATACTCGACGATGAGATAGAAGGGGCACTAAGGGAGATGAAACTAAATAAGGCCGTGGGGGTGGATGACATTCCAGCGGAACTACTGAAAGGTTTAGGAAAACGTGGGAGGAAGAGGCAACATGAGCTGATCCGTAGTATCTATGAGGAGAGGATCTGGCCGGAAGACTTTGAAAGATCAGTGTTAGTCCTATTCCGAAAAAGGTAAAGGCTACATCATGCGAGGACTACAGGACAATAAGTTTGATATCTCAAAGCTAAAGTTTTTCTAAGGATCATAAACCAAAGGATAGAGAGTAGGGCAGATTTATACTCAGGGGATGACCAGTTTGGGTTTAGAAAGGGGAAAGGTACGCGTGATGCCATTGCAGTAAAGAGTTAATTAATCGAGAGGAATCTAGAACACAAGCAGAAGGTATTTGCCTGTTTCATAGATTTCGAAAAAGCGTTTGATAGGGTGAATTGGGAAAAACTAATGAGTATATTGCAGAAAATAGGAATAGACTGGAGGGAAAGGAGGCTAATCCGCAACCTGTACATGCCTCAGACTGCTCAGGTGCGGGTGGGAAACGGGGAGTCAGGATGGGCAGTGTTAGGAAGGGGTGTAAGGCAGGGTTGCCCATTATCACCGTAGCTGTTCAACCTGTATGCGGAGGAAATGATCAAAGAGGCATGGGAAGAACTCGAGGTAGGAATGGAAGTGGGCGGGGAATTCGTAAAATCAGTTAGGTGATGACCAAGCTTTAGTTTGTCAGTCAGCCAAAGGGCTGCTAGCATTGCTGAGTGAATTGGAAATTCAGTGCGACAGGTATGGGATGAGAATCAATATTAATAAAACAAAGGTTATGCGATTTTCTAGAAAAAAATGCTAAGCTAGACATTAAAATATGAGGGCAAAAACTAGAGTAGGTAGAAAAGTTTACGTATCTCGGTAGTGTTTTGGACCAACACGGTCAAAGTAGTAGGGACGTAAGGAGAAGAATTGCGCTAGGCAAAGAGGCTTTCACAAGGAGGAGGGAGCTGATGACAGGGACCTTGAGTAAGGATGTTAAGAAAAGACTCGTAAAAACTTTGATATGGAGCGTAGCTATGTACGGTGCGGAAACGTGGTCCTTGAAGCAGGAGGATAGACGTAGACTGGAGGCTTTTGAAATGTGGGTGTGCAGATGAATGGAGAAGGTTAAATGGACAGAGAAGAAAACAAATGAGGAAGTACTTGGTATGGTGGGCGAAGAGAGGGGTTTGATGGGAGCAATCCTATGGAGACAGGAAAAGTGGATGAAGGGGGTGTTGACCGCCAGTAGTATGTTGAAGACTGTAATTGAGGGGAGAATGTTAGGCAAACGAGGAAAGAGAAGGAACAGGATGGGGGTGTTGGACGGGATGAAGGGAGGAAGAAAGTACTCAGAGATGAAGAGGGACCTGATTTAGAGTATGATGATGGATTTTGTGTTTTGTTAGGAGTCACAAAATGTTTTATTTAATAGTCCATCCAAAAACCTACCTTAACCGTTAGATTACCTAATAATAAAAAATTATACCTTACTCAGTTTTAACAAAAACACCTATTCTTTCCTCCTTTTGCCTCTCTTAACCCCTCTCTCTTCTATTACTCTTCAGTATCCCATTACCTAGCAATATATCGTATTTTCAAATTTTCTGATTTCTTCCCGTTTCTGCAGCAAGTATATCCTAACGAGCTTCTCTCCTACCCTGCCAAGCCTGGAATTTCATTTTACGCCATAATTCCCCCAAGAGCCGTTAGAGTCGTGAGAAAATTATAGTTGCCGGCAAATACAAACATAATCTTGCTATATTAGATTAAGGGAGTGAATATTTTGCCAGTAAGCATGGAGAAAATATTTTATTCAAGTCACATTTCCCTGGTTTTTTCTCGAATAGACCATTTATATGATATATGGAGTACCACACTCCATGCTTTTTCTTATTGTTTATTCTATTTGAAGATACAGCCAAGTTAAGGTAATTACCTAAATACTCATGGTAAATCCATCTTCAGGTATGATAAATATCCTTTTTTACATACTTTGAGCTCATACGATTCTACGAAAGACTACTTCCGAGGTAGGTAATTTTCAGTATATTTAAATGTTTTCCTCTACATACAGCATGTGCTATCATGTTCACAATTCTGCATATTAAATTTCATTATTTTGCATGTTTACTTCAGTGTTTATAACCGAAATGCTAGGTCAAATTTGTTCCAAATATACCTGAAGTTGCTTCCAGTTCTATATTATTACTTTATTCTCATCCAGAAAAGCGTTGTTTTCTGAATTCTTTTGAGTAATTAAAGTTTAGAGAACACCATTAGCTAATATATTTATTTACTAAACCCTTCCTTTTTTATTTTGATTCCCAGTTGCGCGGAACTTTTTTTAACGATCTCAAGTCTATTATTTTGTTGAAGTCAGATTTTTCGTGGATCCCGGAGCTAAGTACTACTCGGCGTCTAAGCTATCTAACTGGATACTGAATAGATTTTTAGAATCAATGTTTATTATTCCATATGCATATTTCCTTCATCCTGACCATAATTAGTAATCATATCTACTTTCTCTCCTACTACTCAATCATAATAATGGAATTCCTACACAATTATGTTGGTAATAATTTTTCTTATGCCTATGAGATACTTAATGTGCCTGCAAATGCCAGGTTATTCATTATAGTTTATTTCTGCTCTCCGGAGGCAATTGTTTTTTTTATTTTATCCCTCTTTTCTTCGAAATGGGAGGGCAGGATGAAAAGTTCTCAGCCTGTCAATGAAAGACTGCGATTTTTTAATGATGACTTTTTTCAATAATCTTCTTTAACTTCAACACACCTGGCTTTACGTTTCTTTAACATCAAAATTCCTTCCCGGAAGTAAGAGCTGTGTAAACATCCATCTATGGCCCTCTCAACTCCGTCATTGGACGTTTTCCCATCGCCAACGCACCTCTGTGAGCAGGTGACAGCAGTTTGTCCAGGGGAAGGATGATTTTTTCTTCTTCAAGCCAGGCCTCTTCTCGCGAATTTTGGCATCAAGCTGGTCAAGAAGGATGTAGTAATATTCGCCTGCATTTGTTGTGCATTTTTTAAGTTAATCAATTAGCAGCATACCTTTCGCTCTCAAAACACACTGGCCCCATTACCACATTTCCTTTCTGGTAGATTCAATCGGCTTTGCTTTCTTTGGCGTAGAACCATCAGTTTCCAATCACTGCTTCGGCTGCTTTTTTAGTTTCAGGCGTGTGGTGGTGGACCCATGTCTCATCCATAGTGACAAACTGCCGCACAAAATCGGTCGATTCACTCTAGAACACGTTGCTGCAAAAATTGTTTGGGCATTTGCTTTTGATCGGCATTCAGCAAATGCGACACCAACCTTGCGCAGAGCTTTCGTATCCCTAATTCATCGTTCAAGATGTTAGCACCCTATTTTTCGATATCCTCACGGTTTTAGCTACGTGCTCGTATATCACTTACCTTCTCTCCCCTATCCTCCAACATAATATCGTGCACCTTTTCGATGTTTTCCGTTGTGTGATTGACTGTCCTTCACGTGGGTTATCCTCGTGGGATATACGACCACGTTTAAATTCAGCTGCCTACTTTTTAGCGGTTAACATTTAGGGAGTAGTGTCTCCATGCACTTTTGGCTATTTTGGATGAATTTTCTCGGGGATTTAATTCATCCAAAATAAAGAATTGTATGCCCGCACGAAATACAAGTTTTTCCACTTTAACGAAAAACACGAAAGACGTCTACTGTAACAATGCGTAAAAAGAAACTACATGAGAGAACAATTTGAAACGTGTCATACGAACTAATGGCACATGAACATAGGCAGGAGTAATGCATTTTTACTGATTGGAAACCATCTCTTTGTTAGGCGGAGAACTTTTCATCTTACCCTCGCAAACTACCCTTTTGGTGTTTCGCATCTCTCTGGAGGTCTTATTACCTTGTGCCAAAACACTCTGATATTATCAGGTTATTTTCCACTACTTAATATATTTCTCATTATTCTAAACTGGTTTCCGACAACCTTACCTCCTAACGCCTTGCTAACTAGTTCAGTACTTTTTTTTGCCTAGGACTCGATTTTTTTTTTTTTTTTTGCCGTCCGTCGGATGGGACGTTAAACTGCGGACCCCTTGGCGCCTTTCGTAAAGAGTAGGCTAATGCCGACGCCGGGTTTCTCTCCACCCTTCATCCTTTCCTGTCCATCTCCTATGGCGCAAATGACCTTAGCTGTCGGTCGCCTCCCCTCAAAACTACTACTACTCGATTATTTTTTACTGCAACGCACATTGCTTTATTGTACCTCATTATCTTTTGTTTTTAAATATTTAAGTGGCACCCTCATTATAACGCACTTCGATTCGAATCACATTGATATCAATTTTACTATTTCATTTCAAATTTTGAAAAAAGTATTACTCGTAATTTAGTGAAATATAAATTAAATTGTATATATGCTTGAGTATATTGCATTTCAAAATTAAACGGCAAAGGTAAATTATGTTGTATGGCCTGGCTCTTCCATAGCCATTGACTTTTTATTTTCACTTGAAGGTCATATCGATGGGCGATATGTATTATTAAAGGTATGGAATATTGATCACGTAATATTTTTAATTCCGAGCTGAGAAGTAACTTCTGAGCTTTTACCGGATACTCCAACTTACAACTGTAATTTCTTTGTATGTAATGACCAATGCATCATAAACATAACTAAACAACAGGAACACCATCCAATGGAAACATGAAATTGGTAGTTCGAGTTCCCATTTCCATGATAACTGCGCGATTTACAAATTTGCTCTATTAATATCCTTTCACTTCAGCCTTGAAAAGAGCCTTTCCTTGTGGAGGGAGTTTCAAAATATTAAAATCATTTCTGTTATTTTTAAACCTAAAAGAAAAAAATTTGTTAACACTGTGGTGACTATAAAAATTACCACACCTTTAAAAATAAATCCAGCTTCTTTTTTATGAATTAACATATGTACAAAGACCCTTGGTTCCTTAAATTAGTCCACTTCAATATCAGGGCTGATTTTTCTGGTCGGCAGGGCTGGTTCTTTTGGAAATATAAAGGCATAGAAAGATTGATGTAGGAAGTGGTTCTTTCGGGTTTTCTTCCGCGTGTAACCATTTTTCGGACGATATTTCGCCAACGTTCCAGTTGGCTTCCTCAGGTCCACTGAAGTGCCGATGCAGGTTTTGGTCCAATATATATACCCTCCGTTTGGCGCCTATTTTTAGGAGGTGTGCTCTGATTCGTTGAAATCCTTGAGGACACGTTTCCACGCGCTGGCGAGGGGGTAGCCGTCCTCGCGGTTGAAATTTCTGGGCGTTTTTGCAATTTCAATTGCCTCTCTGATGATCCTTGGGTAGTAGCGGCCTTCTTTATTCAATAAAGTGGCGTTGTCAAACTCAATATTATGTGTCGGTCCACTCCAATGATGTTCAGCCACCGCTGACTGCTGGAACTGTCTATTTTTTACAGCCCTTCTGTGTTCTTGGACTCGGCATTTCAGCGCTCTTGATGTTTGGCCGATGTAGGAGTTGCCGCAGCTGCATTTGATTTGGTAGATTCCTCCAGAGATGTCTTTTGGGAGGCGGTCTTTCGCGTTGACGAGGATATTGGCCACTTTGGTTACGCATTTGAACCTGGCTGAGACGTTGTGTTTCCGGAGGGCCCTCGCAATTTTTTCCGTTGTTCCGGCGACGTACGGCAGGATAGCGTGTGCCGTCGCCTTTTCCTTAGGGCTAGTCTCGTCGGTCCTCTCCAGGGCCATCCGCTTCTTTCCTTCCATAAGCCAGGTGTCCCTCTACGACCCATCGTGAGTGCCATAGACTCTCCATGCCACAAACTCGCCAAATATTTGTCCCAGCAACTCTTACCGTTCTCTGGTAAGTCGTCAACGCACGTGAAGAACTCCGCTCACTTCATTGAGATTATAAAAGAGACCAAAATAAGCAAGGAGGATATTTTAGTGAGTTTTGACGTAGTTTCTCTCTTCACAAGCATCCCGATCGGTGAAGCAGTAGAGATTATCAAATCACTCACGAGTGACGGCCTCCCGAAAGACATCCCAAAGAAGGTGGAGTTTTGCCTGAGAAACGCTTACTTCACGTGGAACGGAAAATTCTACAGGCAAACAAATGGCGCTGCAATGGGGTCCCCACTCTCACCGGTGATCGCCAATCTTTTCATGGAAGCTTTTGAACGAAAAGCCTTGCAATCCTTCCACAAAAAACCCAAACTCTTTGTGAGATATGTGGACGACACATTTGTAATATGGCCCCACGGAAAAGAAGAACTCCAGAAGTTCCTGCAACACCTCAACGCACAAAATGGTGCTATTAAATTCACCATGGAGATGGAAACGGACAACCGGCTGCCCTTTCTGGATGTCCTGGTCGAGAAAAAAGAAAATGGGTCTTTGGGACACTCCGTTTTTCGGAAAAAGACCCATACGGACCAATATCTCCATGCAGACTCCCATCACCACCCTCAACAAAAAGCCGGAGTAATTAAAACCTTACTCCACCGAGCATGCTCCCTCTCTGACGCTGCCTCCATTGGAAAAGAAAAACAACATCTGCTGAAAACGTTCCAGATGAATGGCTTCCGGCGTGACAACATTCTGAAGATAATGCACAGGGTGGAAGAAAAGAAGCGGATGGCCCTGGAGAGGACCGACGAGACTAGCCCTAAGGAAAAGGCGACGGCACACGCTATCCTGCCGTACGTCGCCGGAACAACGGAAAAAATTGCGAGGGCCCTCCGGAAACACAACGTCTCAGCCAGGTTCAAATGCGTAACCAAAGTGGCCAATATCCTCGTCAACGCGAAAGACCGCCTCCCAAAAGACATCTCTGGAGGAATCTACCAAATCAAATGCAGCTGCGGCAACTCCTACATCGGCCAAACATCAAGAGCGCTGAAATGCCGAGTCCAAGAACACAGAAGGGCTGTAAAAAATAGACAGTTCCAGCAGTCAGCGGTGGCTGAACATCATTGGAGTGGACCGACACATAATATTGAGTTTGACAACGCCACTTTATTGAATAAAGAAGGCCGCTACTACCCAAGGATCATCAGAGAGGCAATTGAAATTGCAAAAACGCCCAGAAATTTCAACCGCGAGGACGGCTACCCCCTCGCCAGCGCGTGGAAACGTGTCCTCAAGGATTTCAACGAATCAGAGCACACCTCCTAAAAATAGGCGCCAAACGGAGGGTATATATATTGGACCAAAACCTGCATCGGCACTTCAGTGGACCTGAGGAAGCCAACTGGAACGTTGGCGAAATATCGTCCGAAAAATGGATACACGCGGAAGAAAACCCGAAAGAACCACTTCCTACATCAATAATCTCCGCGGAAGCCTACATGGAAGCATAGAAAGATTATTCTTTCAAAAGTCATTCAGAAACAGGGGAAGCAGAAAGAGGAAAAGGGGAAAGAAACCACCAAAACAACTAAAGTACCTAAAATATGTGTGGCCAATATCAATCCAAAGCTGATTGAGTTGCCTCAAAGAGAAAATGACATTTGCGCATTTTATGAGTATTTTATTTAATTTTTTTTTTAATTTCGAGTTGTTTGTGCTTTCTAATTCTCAAAACAAAATGTTCCTTGTTTTATAAGTGAAAGTAAGTAAGTTTTCCTTGCATAAATAGAATTTAATAAGCTATCTATCGAAGGTTATTCGTGGTAGGTAGGCTTAATGAATATATAAGGCTCGACATGCCATTTTTTCATCAACAAAAGAGAAAATCGTTGGCACAAGATACTTAAAAACCGTTTATTAAAGTAGTAAAATCAAAAGAGCCTAAAATGAGCATTTTTAATTAAATTATGTCTGTAAGATAGTATGTAAAATGAATCACGAAAACAGTTGGTTATTTCACATGGAAGTGTTATGAATAATTTCAGGTTAGAGTGAATTCTTATCTGAGACACCCTAGGTTTTTCATTATTCATTATGAATAGATTCCTTCAAATTACACTGTAAACCATCCTGTTTCACCCATGTTTTCTGCGCAGAAAATGATTATAAAAATAGCGGTTCAAATTAATAAATAGCAAAGTGATGCATAATTCCAAGCCTTTTTCTTTTTCCTACATGTTTTTCCTTCAGTTATTTGCAACAGTTGTGCTCAATTTTTCCAGTGCTATTTTGCGTAATAAAATCAATATTTAACATTTTCCTATCGCTTTTTTCCTTCCAAACTTTGGTGTATATCGCGTTCATGTGTGAGAATGTCATTTTTACCACTGCACAGTTCGTGGAATTTCATCTCTCTCTCTCTCTCTTCCGCAAACCTTTTCAGAGATGGCAATTGGCTCTCCTTGCTTCAGACTTCCGTAGCGTTTCCACATTTCCACTTACGGATTCTTACCTAATTTTCCGGAAGCCACAGCTACAAAAACTTCATTCTTCAGTCCATTTACTTTATTTCATCTCAGAATTCCTAAGCTAATTCTTGGAATTATAATTGTAAATTCTTGTTTGAAATGGTTGAGTGATAAATACACCAAAGGTCAGTAAGTGTATGTTGAAAATTAAAATCAAATGAATAATAACATACACTATCCCATTCTGGCAGTACAGGAAAGAAAATGTATCATTTGATAAACTACTGCATCATTAAACCGAGTTACTTCGTAAAAAATACCAGATTTTAAAATTAAATCTTAGAATTAATCTCTATTGAGATATTACTGCTAAATTTTTAAGCTGAATCATGAGTATATGGTCATTTGTGTTTCTTCTGGCACTATAATGGACCCATTTAAAGTTACGCCACTCGCGAAGTTGTATGCATATCTGGATGGGGATTTTACCATCTACTAACATGCACCCATGCATCTTCATGAATGTTACCCTAAAAATGCACCAACACATACAAACGCAAACGCATATATATATATATATATATATATATATATATATATATATATATATATATATATATATATATATATATATATATTTTACATGACCACCGAAAATTCGAAAAATAGTGAGTCTCTTTTTTGTGTGTTTCCGTGTTTTTGTCTGTGTCCACTAGTGCTAAGTGTCATACATTATATATATATATATATATATATATATAGAGGAAGGGTGAAATTGGTGCGCTTCACAGCAAAGTATATATTTAACGGGAACTTAGAAGGGAAGATCTGTGCTAATAGTTAGAGATAAGGCGAGTAAGGTAATAGCTGACACAGGAAAGATCCAAGAGAGATGGAAGGAATATATATAAGAACTGTATAGTAAAGAACTTAGACCAACAAAGTTAGACATAGAAAAGGAACTTGACATAGACGAAAATAGCTTAGGTCCAGGTATACTCGACGATGAGGTAGAAAGGGCATTAAGGGAGATGAAGCAGAATAACGCCGTGGGGGTGGATAACAATGCTGCGGAACAACTAAAAGCTTTAGGAAAATTTGGGAGAAGAGGCTGTATGGGCTAATTCGTAGAATCGATGAGGAAGGAATCTTTGAGAGATCAATCTCATTGTCCTGTAGTCCTCACATCATGATGTAGCATTTAACTTTTTCGGAATTGGAACTAAAACTGATCTCACGAATTCTTCCGGCCGGATTACTCCCGCCAGCACAGCTCTAGGAGTCATCGGTATGCAGAAGCCCTTCCTCCACGTCAAGAGAAGGTATGGATTGAAACCTGATTTAAAATATTAGCAAAAACAGGAAAAAACCCACCCATAAGCAAGAAATAAAGCTGATGCTGTAAAACATTATGAAGTGTTGCCACAGAGACAGGAAAAGGATGAGCTTCTTTAGGAAAACAATTTGAAAAATGTAATCACGAAGGTGTTTATTTAAGTTTTGTTATAATTTTTTTATAAGGTATATATATTCTTCATCCAGTCGTTAATGATACTCATAGTAGTCGACATTTGATACAATGCATTTATCTCACCGTTTTTTCCAGAGTACACAGACATGCCGCAAGTAATATTTTGATTCGACCATCAAAATTGAGGAATTTAGGTCTTCACCGGTTGTTCGGCTACTCTAAGTTACTCTCCAATTCTCCGGTGTTGATTCTAATTGGAAAAAAATTCCCGGGGCTGGGTTTCAGCCATGAGGTGGGTAGGTATACGCTTTACATTGATTCTCGGTATAAATTTAAGATATTTTCAATGACTTAGGAGGAATATTTATACATCTGCATCATATTTTCCATGTATATCGGTACGAGTAACGCATACTGATAAACTAATCCCCTTATTTCGAAAGATAATTTGATCATTAATTTCCCAGCAGGAGCTTATCTTTACTGAGACACAAACTCTGTTTTGATATTGATGATGCCGGAGGTTTCCACTTAGGGCTTTACTGTTTGTTCTCGAAATCAAAGTGATACAGCCTATTGTAATCTGCTATTAGAACTCTCGGAACAAAGTCCTCATTATTCTGTGAAATCAACTTCAACTTCGAACAAACCTACACAGAGTATAAGTAACATAAGATGTGCAAATCTTGCATGATAATGCATTAAATTGAAACAATATTGAACGGTCTTTATGCCGCAGCCTTCCTGGGAGGTAGAAAGTGACAGAATGACGTCAAGGATGAATTATGTCCAAGAAATGAATTTATTGAATATGATCATATTTAATGTGAGGACAAATGAAAATACTAGTATACCGATAATTACCCAGTAAAAATCATAAGTTTTATTGATAGAATTGTGAAAGAGAAATCAAATAACGAGCTATTTGTATCTGTCGAATTAAACTTAGATATTACTAAGGCAATCGAAGATGGAAGATATTTTGATAAAATGAAAGTTGCATTCAAAACGGAAGGTCTGAATTTTCCTATTATTGCAATCATGAATAAAATGGGGAGCGAGGTATGTTAGAATCACGGAACGTCAATTTTTATGTTACAGGATTACAAATGAATAACATCCAACGGAAATGGAAATT